>NC_069500.1:173786141-174106141 GCF_027579735.1 Bombina bombina | reverse complement strand
AACAGGGGCCTCGTCAGGACTGTCAATCACCTCAAGTTACCGGCTTTTATTGCAACACCATTCAAGTGGAGGTTTTTATTTTAGCCAATCAAAATAGCTACTTATACCAAACCTCTTAAAGTTACTTTAGACAGAGCGATCATGCCTATCTTAAAAATTCATTCAGTGGTTTCCAACACATAAAGTGATACAATTTAGCCATTTATAATGTTGTGAAAGAACATTATTTGTTTAGCAACTTATTAACAAGAAACCTTGATTGCATGCTAAAAAATCAAATGCATGTTGCAGCTCAATCAAACTTTGTTTCATTGGTTGTTTATATCAAGACAAATGGACATAACATAGACCCTAAGTTAATTTAATTTTTATAAATCTGGATAGATCTTTTAACTATTATAAATAGTTAAAGAGATTACTGTGGAGGTAATTTTTAACATAAAAGACAAACAAAAGAAAAAATGAAAATTCTTAAAAATAGCTGATAGTGTTACAGCTTCTAAAGAGGACACTCTCATTTTGTTTTATCTATTTACAAAAGAAGTGGAGATGTAGATCTCTAGATTCATAAGTCATTATGTAAACTTTTATTTAAGAAAAGATGCATATTCAATCCTTTCATTTAAACCAAAAGGTGACACTGTATTTAACATAAATGTCCATCTTGCTTCCTTTTTTAATAAACAATTATCCTCATCTCCACCTCTTCCATTTGTTATTCCTCTGTCAATCCCTACAAATTTTAAAGAAACAGTACTACTATTATGAGCCTCCCTAAAATGACGAGCTACGATTGTATCTCTTCCGTAGAGGATGTCATCCCTGTGCTCCTGTACCCTGTCCTTGAATAAACGTTTTGTTTTACCAACATAGAACAGGGGACAGGAGCACCCCAAAAGGTAGACAACCCCCACAGAGTTACAATTTGAAAAACATCTAATAGTATAATTTTTACCTGTATTAGCTGAAAATGTTTTGCTTTTAAGCATATAGGAACAATAGACACAATGCCCACAAGGAAAGCTTCCTTTCACTTGTTGTTTATTTAACCAGTTTGTAACTGGTTCAGACCGAACAAATCTGCTTCTAACTAACTTATCTTTAAGATTAGGAGATTTTTTTGCGGTCAATAATGGTCTATTTCCTACTTTATCTGCAATTTTGTCATCTAGGGTTATTAAATGCCAGTTTTGAGATAGAATATTTCTAACACTTTGCCATTGGCAATTAAATGTAGTAATAAATCTGATATTGTTATCAGATTTTTTTTCTTTTTGAGTATATAGAAGGTCATGACGGTTTAACTTACATACTTTATTTAAAGTTCTTTTAACCAAGTTATGAGAATAACCTCTCTCAATGAAGCGTTTACACATTTTTTCAGCATGATAGTTAAATTTAGTATTTGAAGAACAGTTTCTTTTTAGTCTCAACAGTTGACCATATGGAATGCCTTTTTTCAAGGGCTCTGGATGCCCACTCGAGGCTTCCAAAAGATTGTTGGTTGCCGTATCTTTACGAAAATTTTCAGTTGAGATACGGCTACCTTCCTTTTTAATGCAGATGTCTAAAAAATTTAATTCCTTATCACTATAGGAATAAGTGAGAAAAATATTACGATCATTCTTATTTAACTCAGAAACAAAGTCATGTAGGCAGGTCAGGGGGCCATCCCATAAAATAAAAATGTCAAACACAAACCTAATCCATAAAGACACATGGGAGTCAAAAGTCTCACTAAGTTGTTCAAAAACATCCAGCTCCCATGCTCCCAAGTGGAGACACGCATAAGTTGGCGCACATACTGCACCCATAGCTGTCCCTATGACCTGCCTATACACTGAGTTATCAAACTGGAAAACATTATTCTCAAGGATGAAACGAAGAAGTTTTATGACAAAGGCCGTATGTATGTCACTGCTTGATCCCCTAGTTTTTAAGAAATGTTTACAGGCACTAATTACTTTCTCATGTGGTATGGATGAATAGAGACTCTCTACATCTAGAGAGACTAGGATAGTGCTAGGGGAAACAGTTAGGTCGTCTAGTTTTCTCAAAAGGTCTGGAGTATCTTTAACGTAGGAGGGGAGAGATAGGAGGTAGGGTCTTAAAAAGAAGTCAACATATTGTCCAATGTGTTCGCTAATGCCGCCAATCCCAGACACAATAGGTCGCCCTGGGGGATGTGTCTTACTCTTATGAATTTTGGGGATAATATAAAAGGTTGGCATGACACTGGATTCATAAATTTGAACTCATCAGGAGAGATTAGACCTTCCATCTTGGCCTCCTGTAAGATTCTACTTAATTGCAACTTCATTTGATTAATAGGAATTCTAGGGAGTTTCTCATATTGCAATTTATCTGATAACTGTCTTTTAACCTCGTTTAGATAAAAGGACTCATCTAATAGGACCAAATTACCGCCCTTATCGGCTGGCTTATAAATGACCCCCTTTGCTGTATTCAGCTCCTTTAAAGCTTGTCTCTGTTTTGCTGTTAAATTATCTGCCCATATCCAATCATCTGGCAATTTACGAATTTATTTTTCCACAGCCTTTACAAACAGTGACACTGCAGGGACTTGTGCTATAGAGGGCATAAAAGTAGATTTCAATTTAAAATTGGTTCTAAAAGTAGGATTAAATCCGATATTGGCCTCACTCTCTTCATTTTCTAATAAGAATGATGTTAATATCTTTAATGTTTCCTCATCCTTTTGTTGCTCAGAATGCTGAGACATAGTATAATGTAACACTATTTTTCTTGCAAAAAGGTGAAGATCTTTAATTAAATCAAACTTATTTAATTTGTTTGTAGGACAAAATGACAAACCTTTCTTCAAGACCTCAATATGAGTCAAATTTAACCTAAACGAGGAAAGATTTATTATCTGCAATTCATCTGTAACTGTATTTGGAACTAATAACCCTGATAGGGTCTTCTGCGTGGTCTCCCTCTGCTCCTGTACCCTTGTCTCAAATTCTCTCCTCTCCCTCTCTGATTTCGTTGGGGATACCTCCGTTCTACTAGATTCAAATTTCTGTTCTCTCCACCTCTTCCTCCCACCCCTCCTCTTGCTGTAATCAAGCGGTTCTTACAAGTTGCCTGGATATGGTTTATGCACAGAGGCAAAGAGTTCACCTGCAAGTTTATGTCCCCAGTGAGCAAGGAGATACAGTTGGGATAGGTGAGAAAAGGATGTCGGAGGCTCATGTCCCGGTCCGGTTTCCATTAGCCCTGTGATTTTGTTTTCTCGGATGTTGCTGCAATATCTACAAACAGGTCTGTTTCACTATTTCTGGTTTGCACTACTGAGATATGGTTAATCTGCTATCAAGCTGCACAAGTCTCCAGTTTAAGTTAACATTAGAGGACGCTTTTACCTCGGTTAACACATACTACTAAACATATGTTTGCAAGATTGTTTATTCAGTTGGATTACAAAGTTGATATATATTGCAACTAACTGAGACATCTGATCTCTCCTATTCGGGACTTATATTGTCTGTAAAAGGACTTTATTTTCTCCTTATCATAGAGGAATCTATGTGAATGTTTACTCAAGTGCACATTTCAGTTGAGAATCTGTTAGTTGTGTGTTTCCAACTCTTGCTTGCTGCATATGTTTTTATATGTCTGTGATGACTCTTTAATATGTTTGATATGCATTACTAAAAATCCACTGCAGTTGTGTATTCTAGAGATAATGACTAATTTCTAGTTGTTTATTTTGTATTAGCAACCTTGCAATAAACTGTTTGCATGTGATTAAGTCTGTGCATGTGCAGTTAATTTTTGGATTTAATGCTGTTCCTCAATCTTACACATCTAAGAATTTGGATAAAATGGGTTAAATTTTGAGTGCTGAAATCCCCTACTTTAGTCATGGTATCTCATATAGCTCTACCATGTTTTCTTATCTATAAGGTACTGGAATAAATACATTTTCAAGGGGTCTGCACCACGTTTGATTTCAGCTGACCCTGAGTCATTCGGTGTACATACAAATAAGTTTTATCAGAGTAAAAATTCCTAGTGTCTTTGTATAAAGAAAGGTTCTGGTTTTTGATGTTTTTCTTCCACAATTTTGAATTGATATATATATATATATATATATATATATATATATATATATATATATATATAAAATATATATAAAATACCGTTCAATGTACAGTGTTACCCTCCTTGGGACATCTGCCTGGGTGCAAACATGCAATGGATACTCCTGGAAAAACGAATGCACTCTCAGGTCTTTTTTAGGTGAAGAAAAAGCAATCTTTAATGGAACGTTTTCAGGGACTACTTCCCCATCATAAGCATAAATATAGTGCCAAACAAACAAACTTATATACAAATGAGTGTGATTAAACAATGCCAAATACCTGTGATTATTTGTGATTACTCAGTGAACTGGCGCCAAACAGTCTATGTGGAACGCATACCTTGCGTTCCACTGTGTGCATACCGGAAGGAGTCTGGCTTGTTCTATTTCCGGTTATGAAGATACTTTCCAAAAAATAAATAAATAGATGAATAAAATTAAAATTAAAACAAAGGTGTACCTTTCAATATCTTAAACAGTGTAAACGTTTAAAGAACATCGTGAATTATGCTAGTGCAACGTATATTACAGTGTACCTGATGTAGGGTTATCTCCTGTGTAGGCTATGATCGCATATAGTAATCGTAAGTGATTGTGCTCTGATTAGCGTGCCTATAGCTATCCATTTATTATGTGACAGCTCTTCTATGTACCTTTGTATTTTTTCTCCCGACTGTGCCGGTACCGCACTCAGGATCGTCATTTGTTATGTTGGTTGGCATAGTAACCGGTAAACGCCGGAACTACTTTGTGCATTGATATGTGTGCTGGAATTTACATATCCAGTTTCACTACACGTCTTGTGTCAATGCTTTGTTAATATCTACCAACATGTCAAAAGGTAGTACTACTTAGTTTAGTAATTCACTGTGTATTAATGTTGTTTAACAATTATAAGGTTTTATCTATATACATATACATATCTGGGAACCAATTGTGTACAACAAAAATGATATGAAATGATACAATTAATCTGGTATATACCTAGTGTCTACCCAGCTACCATCGGTCTCTATACAAGTAGGTATTACTTATTCATGCCATCTACAAGTTAAAGTGTCTCTGCATGCCATGTCATCCTGTTAAGATCAGCCTGCTGCTTCTTTGAATTATACAGCTTTGAATGAGACAAGTCCCAATCTTTGTGGCACTAATCAATTGTCCATTCACGACACATCTTACTTTGTGCCTGTAGGGGGTATCTCCATCCCCTTCATACTTGCCCACACTGAACATTTTTTCATGTATATTTATGTGGACTGCTGTTATCTGTGTGTACTGTCAGTCAGATATTTCATTCCAGTATTTTCATCTTGATGTGGATGTAGGTAGGTATAACAGTAAGTCTGCTCAGTACATAGATCTTAGGAGAACGCTTATGTGGGTAACTGGCTTATTGGGACTGAGAACTACTGATTGGAAGGGATCACCTCCGTGTCCCCCTCCACTACAGATTTAGGGCATGTGTTAAAAAGTCTACCCCTTCAGGGGCCTGACTTCCAGCACATAGCCACGGCCAATTCTCTATGCCACTTGCCGTACCCTAGTCTGTGTCTCCACTCTAAATGAGTGCCTTAAAGTCTGGAGGTGAGTTTAAACCTCCTGGGACAATAGTGCCCAACCTATATATCCACTCGGCGGAGCCATAGTTTTGATGGATTATGAAGACTACAGAGTGGACATCCTGTCACAATTGGCTGATAAAAACACTTACATGACTTAACCTAATGACCCTACTTCCAAGTTTAAAAAAGAACTGGATGGTATTTTGAAATTAGGTTTTGAACAAGGGTACCTAACTGAACAAATTTACGAGTACTGTACAACAACATATCCCAGGATCCCAATCCTGTACACGACACCCAAAATACAAAAAAAAATTCCAACATCCCCCGGGGCGCTCGATAGTTTCAGCTGTACAGTCATTGACGCATCCTGTGGCACAACTATTAGACATTCTCCTACAACCTATAGTGAAGAATGTAAAACCCTATATATCTGACACCAATGATCTGATTAGAAAGATGAGGGATGTGGTTGTGGAGACTGGTGACATCCTGGTCACCCTGGATGTCAACAGTCTCTACACCATTATCCCTCATGACACTGGACTTATGGCTACTAAAATCCATCTCATGGACAGCACGCAGTATGAGGGACCCCCAGTAGATTTCCTTTTGACTCTTATGGAATTCTGCCTTACCAGAAATTACTTTTGCTTTGAGACACAGTTTTACTTACAGTTAGCAGGCACGGCGATGGGGTCAAATATGGCCCCATCATACGCCAACATCTATATGTCTCATTTTGAAAATCAATTTCTTTGGAACACAGACACAACGTCGGTGGTCTTCTATGTAAGATACATCAACGATGTTTTCATGATCTGGCAGGGGGGGGGGCAACAAACACTACTTGACTGGTTCAATAAATGGAACAACACAATAACACCAGTGAGGTTTAAGATAACATATAATGGGCACACTCCGCGAAAGGATGGCCAACCATAGATGGGCCATACGATTGGCACTTACCCAGGGAGAATCTGACCAGCCCGTGGCCAGACACTGTGCACGGATGGCACATCAAGTATCGACCATCAGGTACATCCTGATAGATCACATTCCCCCCCTGGACAGGGAAGGTGATCGTAACAAAGCCCTGCTAAGGCGAGAGGCCAAGTGGATATATAGGTTGGGCACTATTGCCCCAGGAGGTTTAAACTCGCCTCCAGACTTTAAGGTGCTCATTTAGAGTGGAGACACAGACTAGGGTACGGCAAGTGGCATAGAGAATTGGCCGTGGCTATGTGCTGGAAGTCAGGCCCCTGAAGGGGTAGACTTTTTAACACATGCCCTAAAACTGTAGTGGAGGGGGACACGGAGGTGATCCCTTCCAATCAGTAGTTCTCAGTCCCAATAAGCCAGTTACCCACATAAGCGTTCTCCTAAGATCTATGTACTGAGCAGTCTTACTGTTATACCTACCTACATCCACATCAAGAAGAAAATACTGGAATGAAATATCTGACTGACAGTACACACAGATAACAGCAGTCCACATAAATATACATGAAAAAATGTTCAGTGTGGGCAAGTATGAAGGGGATGGAGATACCCCCTACAGGCACAAAGTAAGATGTGTCGTGAATGGACAATTGATTAGTGCCACAAAGATTGGAAATTGTCTCATTCAAAGCTGTATAATTCAAAGAAGCAGCAGGCTGATCTTAACAGGATGACATGGCATGCAGAGACACTTTAACTTGTAGATGGCATGAATAAGTAATACCTACTTGTATAGAGACCGATGGTAGCTGGGTAGACACTAGGTCTATACCAGATTAATTTTATCATTTCATATCATTTTTGTATATGTTGTACACAATTGGTTCCCAGATATGTATATGTATATAGATAAAACCTTACAATTGTTAAACAACATTAATACACAGTGAATTACTAAACTAAGTAGTACTACCTTTTGACATGTTGGTAGACATTAACAAAGCGTTGACACAAGACGTGTAGTGAAACTGGATATGTAAATTCCAGCACACATATCAATGCACAAAGTAGTTCCGGCGTTTACCGGTTACTATGCCAACCAATATAACAAATGACGATCCTGAGTGCGGTACCGGCACAGTCGGGAGAAAAAATACAAAGGTACATAGAAGAGCTGTCACATAATAAATGGATAGCTATAGGCACGCTAATCAGAGCACAATCACTTACGATTACTATATGCGATCATAGCCTACACAGGAGATAACCCTACATCAGGTAATATACGTTGCACTAGCATAATTCACGATGTTCTTTAAACATTTACACTGTTTAAGACATTGAAAGGTACACCTTTGTTTTAATTTTAATTTTATTCATCTATTTATTTATTTTTTTGGAAAGTATCTTCATAACCGGAAATAGAACAAGCCAGACTCCTTCCGGTATGCACACAGTGGAACACAAGGTATGCGTTCCACATAGACTGTTTGGCACCAGTTCACTGAGTAATCACAAATAATCACAGGTATTTGACATTGTTTAACACTCATTTGTATATTTTACACTCATTTGTATATAAGTTTGTTTGTTTGACACTATATTTATGATGATGATGGGGAAGAAGTCCCTGAAAACGTTCCATTAAGTACAGTATCTATACTATAATCGCATTTGTAACGCGTCTGTCGGTGTCGCCAGTTGCGCACGCATCCTCAAAGGAATGTTGGCATCATAGGCAAATCCGCCTGCAAACCACCTGCAAGAAAAAACTGAAAACACGTATCTGCCTGCATGAAGTATAACAAAAAAAACCTAACCTCCCGTGCAAAGCATTAACAAACACCTAAACCGCAAGCCCCCACATTGCAAAATAATAAAGTACTTAACTCCTTATCCGCAAATAACATAATTAAAGGGACAGTTAAGTCCAAAAAAACTTTGATATTTTAAATTGGGCATCCAATTTTAAACAACTTCCCAATTTTCTTTTATCGCCAATTTTGCTTTGTTCTCTTGGTATTCTTAGTTGAAAGCTAAAACTAGGAGGTTCATATGCTAATTTCTTAGACCTTGAAGACTGCCTCTAATCTGAATACATTTTGACCACTAGAGGGCATTAGTTCACATGTTTCATTATAGATAACATTGAGCTCATGCACGTAAAGTGACCTAGGATTGAGCACTGATTGGCTAAACTGCATGTCTGTCAAAAGAACTGAAATAAGGGGGCAGTCAGCAGAAGCTTAGATACAAGATAATTACCGAGGTAAAACGTGTATTCTTATAACTGTATTGGTTATGCAAAACTGGGGAATGGGTAATAAATGGATTATCTTTCTTTTTAAACAACAAAAATTCTGGTGTTGACTGTCCCTTTAACATAATTGACATAATTTGAGAAAATAATTAGAATGTAATCCATAGTTTCTCATCAAGTACAGTATCTTCGTATATTGTAAATAAATGGAGAAAAGAGTTGAGTAAAATAAATAAATATTAATTTGTACACAGATTACTAAAGTTTTAGCTGTTTAAATAAATAAAACAAAATGAAACAAAGAGAAAAATGCTTTACTATGTGTAATTATAAATTTTAGTATACATTGTTTAAAAAAAAAAAAAAATCAGAATGTTACATCTGAAATCAATTTACTAGTTTAAAACAAAATATAATATTTTAATGTTGATAATGTTGCAAGGTTACCTAAAACCTTTCTGTTCAATTTAATATTTTTCTTTCAAATATATTTTAAATATTTGGATGTATATTCATTGGTTAAGTTATCACTTCAATACATTCCTCTCTAAACATGGGTTCATGAGATGGCTTCAATGGCCTCATTTTTTTTAAGGTTAGCAAGAAATTGAAATTGCTAATTGCTGATAACAACAAGGATAATTAGTGAGAAACACACAGAGAAATCAATCTCTGGTTTTATTTCCTTTTATCAAGAAAATTGACTTGAAAGAGCCTTGGGAAGTTTTATATATATCCTAGCTTTGTAGTTTGTGCATTATTTGCATCAGGAGATTAATGAACACATCATTAAAACCTTATACTGCACTTTAAAATAGTTTTTTTTTTTTCAAATAAAGAGTTCAGTCCTGCTGATTTTAATGACTCTAGTCTTGTCTCTGGAATAATTCAGCATCTTGGGGTTCAATCTATAGTAAAGATAAATTGGTTTAGCTGGTTTTGTCTATATTCTCCAATAAGCTTAATTAAGAGGGCCATAGAGATGTATGTAGCATTGATCTAGGTAAGTCATTCTGAATATGTTTGTTAAGATACTGTATGGATAAAATGTGGGATACATATTCTGTAAATGGAATAGTATACTGACTGCTGTTCACTTCAGATAATTATATATAAACATTTTGCATTTCAAGAAGTTTGGCCTATTGGCACCACATTGAGAGGTACATATCGTTCAAAATTAAAATGTACATGGGTGCTTTTCAATTTTGAACAGAAGCACACATAGCACATATTCTTCTACTTAAAGCTATTACTGTTTCCATAACAAACAGCAAAATGTTTATCCTGGCTGCCTCACGAATATAGAGATCAAGTATAGTTAAGCGCTGAGAGCGAAGGTTGAAGAGGAGATTAGTAATAATATAGGTAAATTTATAATAGGCGAAGATGCAGTAAGTGTGGTCAAATAGGAAATATGTATGATTATTGGTGCACACTATGTATACAAAAAATATATGCTAAGAAAATGAAATAAAGTGGAGGATGCTAGTAGATACAATAAAAACAATTTATTAAAATGTATCAAGCAAAATGCAAATGCAAAAAATTATACTTAGACAAATGTATCTAAAAGTATAGGGACGTCTCCCTTACTCGTTACTATTAGTAACACTCTTAAAATGTAAAATTCTTAAAAAAGTAAAGAAAGGAATTATTTCCGTATTCGATTACTTGCGTTTTTAGCAAACAGTGGGGCAGTGTTGCCTGAGATGTACAGTATAGCAATGAGGTAACTGGTGGGTGTAAGGTCGAGTTGTTTGCTACTCGGCGTTACCAAATGCTAATGAGAGCGCCTTTTTTATGGCTCCTACGTTACCGTTCTGACGTCACTGATGTTGGTTGCATGTAACGTTTCTACAGTTACCCCTGTTCAGCAAAAGATTGTGGAAGTCCTGGGGGGTATGTGTAGTATTGGCGGTCAGAATTAATGACTCTCAAGTAATGTGAACTGTGCGGTCGCAATGTAGCGACTTAGGATACGAATGGTTGCCTTGGTTACTAGTGGCAGCTGGTGAGTTCTTTTGTACAGATAACTTGGCGGTCGTGCAAATACGACTAGTTAGACAAATAAATCTTTGCGGTCGTTTAAAAACAGCTAAAAACGACTGAGTGTCTTTGTAGTGAAGAAACTTGGCGGTCGCTAAGTAGCAACTAAGGGATCCTTCTTCTTTGCGGTCGTTAGTAACGACTTAGGTGTTCCTATGTGATTGTGACCAGGCACAAAAAACATACAATAGAACGTCTTCCAGGGTGCAATGTTGGGGTCCTTCTTCTTTGCAGTCGTTAGTAACGACTCAGGTGTTCCTATGTAGTTGTGACCAGGCACAAAAACATACAATACAAGTAAAAGTCTTCAAAGGTGCAATATTGATAGATACAAATAAACAAAGGCTAACAGCAATTAGCACAGTGTCTCAGTCAACGCGTTTCGCCCGTGGGCTTTATCAAGACATGTTGTTCTGTGCTTACATGAGAATATTTAAATGCTTACATACATTTTCATTGGTGGACCAATAAATCAATTAAAGGTGGAATGAACTATTACAGATGGTCTAAATTAAAGGTGGAAATGTGTATTTGCAATAGATAGTATATATCTTAAATTTATCTTAACATTTATTTGACAGTGTGCGAAGTGTCGTAACTGATATTTATATTAGAAATAAAATAAAAATAATAATAAAAATAAAAACAAAAATAAATAAAGTTAAAATCACCTATAGAAAGATGAAATGAAGACAAATAAAGTTAAAGTTAACTATAGGAGAGGGTATATATCTAAACTGAATTTTCATCCGATTTTTAAACCGATTATTAGCAGATTTTTAACAAGAGAGAGGAAAAAGGAAAAAGGACAAAGGGGGAAGATGTATGTAGATGTATATAAATATATATAAATATATAAGGGTATCATACTCATAGGAAGGGGGTGATGACTAATTCTGAGTTTAGCCCTGTAGGAAATAGTGTGTCCATGTTATATATCATTTTAGCTTCTAGTTTGAGTAGTAGATTTTCTAAACTACCCCCTCTCCAGTTGGGTTTGACTTTTGCTAAACCCCAGAACTTAAAGTGTTTCAGATTGTTTTGATGGATTTCTCTAAAGTGTGAATACAGATGAGTATCCAAATTCCCTCTATCTATACAGGAGAGGTGTTCCCTGATTCTCTCACGGAGGGTCCTGGTCGTTTCTCCGATGTAGTATTTTTTACACGAACACTCAATTATATAGACCACTCCTTTATCCTGACATCTTATAGTGTCTTCTATTATGTATTTAAAATTGTTGACCTCAATTTCTTTCTTTTTGCAGCTGTATTTGCAGGAGCAGCACCCAAAGCATGGAAAGAAGCCAGATAGTTTTCTCCCTTCTAAGTTTATCTCAAAATTCTTTTTTGTCAGTGGTTTTAGTTCGCTTTGTGCCAGTTTGTTCTTTAAATTTTGTGCCCTTCTGTAGATTATTCTGGGTTGTGTTGGTACTTTCTCTCCTATTATTGGATCTGCTTGTACTATGTGCCAATGTTTTGTTAGGATTTTCTTAATTATATTACTATTGCAATTGTAGTTTGTGATAAATGGTACATCTATTGTATTTGGGTTGTCTCCATAATTGAGTATTGGTTTATTTTTGTATGTGAGAAGTGTTTTTCTGTCTATTTTATCTGCCTCTTTCTTTGTTGAATCAATGATTTTCTCATCATAAATTTGGTTTCTAGAATTGTTATCTGTTTTTCGTAGTCTATGTGTCTTGAACAGTTTCTTTTTTATCCTTAAATATTGCCCTTTCGGGATGTTGTTCTTCCACCTTTCCAGGTGGCAGCTATTGTAATGGACAAAATTGTTGGCACCTACTTTCTTGAAATGTGTAGTAGTTATAATTTGATCATTTATTACTTCAATTTCTAAGTCGAGAAAAATGGCTTTATTTTTGCTGTATGTGTATGTAAAATTAATGTTTCTATCATTTTTGTTCATATCATCACAGATCTCTATTAATTCAGATTCTTCCCCCTTCCATATGAATATAATATCATCTATGTATCTTTTGTATAGCACAAGATTTGCACCCAGTCTATGCTGAGGGAAAAAAGATTCTTCCCAATTTCCCATAAAGAGATTAGCATAGCTGGGTGCAAATCTTGTACCCATAGCAGTTCTGGTCTTTTGTAAGTAGAATTTCTCATTAAATGAGAAGTAATTCTGATTGAGAATAAAATGAATGCCCTCTAATAAAAAATCTCTCTGCTCTCTTATCAGTGTGTCATCTTTCTCCAAAAAAGTTTTAACAGCTTGAATACCAAGTTCATGATTTATGATAGTATATAGCGACGTGACATCGCATGTCACTATTATATAGTTAGGTTCCCATTTAAGATTATGCAATATTTGTAAGATTTCTGCTGTGTCTCTTAAATAAGAGGGTAATTTTTTAACATAAAATTGGAGAAATTCGTCCAGATATTGGGATAAGTTAGAACAAAGAGATCAAGTATAGTTAAGTGCTGAGAGCGAAGGTTGAAGAGGAGATTAGTAATAATATAGGTATATTTATAATAGGCGAAGATGCTTAACTATACTTAATCTCTTTGTTCTAACTTTTTGTTTTTTCCTGGAGGGGAAATACATAGTTAAGCTAGGTTGTATTCTATAGCGCATATAATTTTATTTACACTGCACTGTTTTTTCCTCTAAGGTGATTTGTATCACCGGATTATAAGCAGCTTAAGAATGGAGGATGATATTTTTATGTGGAGGGAAAAAACCCTCAAAGAAATTTCTGAAAAAGACAATTATGATATACACACTGAACAGTTTGATTTGAACACTATTATGGTAGAATTAGAAAAAAACTTAACAAGTGAACTTAAACAAAAAACTGAACTCAATTTTTTAGATAAATATATCTCAATGAAAATTATACCGAGAGGTCTAAGACTAAAAAAGAATTGCACATTTGAATTGATAGAAACACTACAAAATGAATGTGACGAGGCACTTGAGACAGCATCACTGACATTTTTAAATATTTTAAAAAAATCACGAGAAATCTCATTAGACACTATAGAGAAAAATATCACTGCACTCAAAACAAAACTATTAGATAAAAAAGATCACCAAGAATTTAGAAACAAAGAAAAGGGAAATTATGAACAACTTAACTACCTTAAATAATGAACTCCGAGAGGTGAAATGGAGAACGTTAAATAGAGACAAAGACGACTACAACTTAGAAACAACTAAAAATAATGATAATACAAATAAAGAAACAAGACCCATAAGGGAAGATAAAAATACATCGACAAATTCTCAGCAAAGAAATAAAACCAATTATAAACCGAGATCAAGATCAAATAACAGAACACAAAATACACAATCACCATACTATAATTCCAATTCTGGATATTATAACAGACCCATGTATAACAGAACTCCACAAAATCACAATAAAGATAGATGGAGAGAGGATAACAGACACATATCCTTTAATGACTCTTATCATTATAATCAAGATAATTATACACAAAGAGGATACAATAGATATAGGAATAATACACAATATAACAGAAACCATAGAGAGAGATACTATCCAGAAGAACAAAGATCCTACTATGAGCCTACTGCAGAATATTGGGAAGAACCAAGACATTATAGACCACAACATTCACAATACACACATGATAAAGACAAACATAATAACGATTAGCCAGTGAGAACCTCTAATCGGTTCGAACCATTAAACTCAGATTGTCAACAAAATGAAGACAATCATTTTTTAGGGATAAGCCACCCAACACCAGGAACTTCAAAAAACATAGAACACAAAATAGAACCACCCCTAAGAAAAAGAACAAGAGAGGCACCAGAGGAGGTAGAAAAGGGACACAAAAAGAGTGAAGTAGCAACGACATGTGGCATTTTCAACATAAGTGATAAAATACTGACCAAAGAAGAAAAGAAAGTTCTAAATTTAGGTTTAAATTTTGCACCATCCACAACACTAAATAAATTCGACACTCACCTCAACATAAGCCAATATGTAAGAAAATGAACCTTTAAAAGGTACTTCATTAAGAACCCGATAGAGAGAAATTGGCAAAAACCAACACAAACACATTCTACTCAGAATGAAAATGGGGGCTTCAAACATTCCAAACTAAAACCTAAATCAACCTTTTATCCTACTAATGAAAAAGGGAAGAATCTTGAAATGTTTGAGAAAATGGTACAGAGAGATATCAAAAAAGCGAATATCACCAATAAATACAATAATAACCTAACATCTAATGAAAAAAGGGTATTAAGAAGCCTCCAATCTGATCCAAATATAATCATCAAACCCGCAGATAAAGGGGGAGGGGTCGTAGTAATGAATAGGTCTCAATATATTGAAGAGGCACACAGATTATTGGGAGATACTACCACCTATGAAACATTAAGCCTAGACCCTACAAAGAAATTCTCATCTAAACTGTCCAAAATGCTTGATTTGGCTAAAAACAAAAACATCCTGAATAACAAAGAATATAATTTCCTGTTGCCAAAACAAATTAAAATTCCAATATTTTACTACCTCCCAAAAGTACATAAAAGTTTAACAAATCCCCCCGGAAGACCTATTATCTCCGGGATAAACTCCTTAACTTCCAACTTATCCCAATATCTGGATGAATTTCTCCAATTTTATGTTAAAAAATTACCCTCTTATTTAAGAGACACAACAGAAATCTTACAAATATTGCATAATCTTAAATGGGAACCTAACTATATAATAGTGACATGCAATGTCACGTCGCTATATACTATCATAAATCATGAACTTGGTATTCAAGCTGTTAAAACGTTTTTGGAGAAAGATGACACACTGATAAGAGAGCAGAGAGATTTTTTATTAGAGGGCATTCATTTTATTCTCAATCAGAATTACTTCTCATTTAATGAGAAATTCTACTTACAAAAGACTGGAACTGCTATGGGTACAAGATTTGCACCCAGCTATGCTAATATTTTTATGGGAAATTGGGAAGAATCTTTTTTCCCTCAGCATAGACTGGGTGCAAATCTTGTACTATACAAAAGATACATAGATGATATTATATTCATATGGAAGGGGGGAAGAATCTAAATTAATAGAGATCTGTGATGATATGAACAAAAATGATAGAAACATTAATTTTACATACACATACAGCAAAAATAAAGCAATTTTTCTCGACTTAGAAATTGAAGTAATAAATGATCAAATTATAACTACTACACATTTCAAGAAAGTTGATGCCAACAATTTTGTCCATTACAATAGCTGCCACCTGGAAAGGTGGAAGAACAACATCCTGAAAGGGCAATATTTAAGGATAAAAAGAAACTGTTCAAGACACATAGACTACGAAAAACAGATAAAAATTCTAGAAACCTAATTTAGAGAAAGAGGGTATGATGAGAAAATCATTAATTCAGCAAAGAAAGAGGCAGATAAAATAGACAGAAAAACACTTCTCACATACAAAAATAAACCAATACTCAATTATGGAGACAACCCAAATACAATAGATGTACCATTTATCACAAACTACAATTGCAATAGTAATCTAATTAAGAAAATCCTAACAAAACATTGGCACATAGTACAAGCAGATTCAATAATAGGAGAGAAAGTACCAACACAACCCAGAATAATCTACAGAAGGGCACAAAATTTAAAGAACAAACTGGCACAAAGCGAACTAAAACCACTGACAAAAAAGAATATTGAGATAAACTTAGAAGGGAGAAAACTATCTGGCTTCTTTCCATGCTTTGGGTGCCGCTCCTGCAAATACAGCTGCAAAAAGAAAGAAATTGAGGTCAACAATTTTAAATACATAATAGAAGACACTATAAGATGTCAGGATAAAGGAGTGGTCTATATAATTGAGTGTTCGTGTAAAAAATACTACATCGGAAAAATGACCAGGACCCTCCGTGAGAGAATCAGGGAACACCTCTCCTGTATAGATAGAGGGAATTTGGATACTCATCTGTATTCACACTTTAGAGAAATCCATCAAAACAATCTGAAACACTTTAAGTTCTGGGGTTTAGAAAAAGTCAAACCCAACTGGAGAGGGGGTAGTTTAGAAAACCTACTACTCAAACTAGAAGCTAAAATGATATATAACATGGACACACTATTTCCTACAGGGCTAAACTCAGAATTAGTCATCACCCCCTTCCTATGAGTATGATACCCTTATATATTTATATATATTTATATACATCTACATACATCTTCCCCCTTTGTCCTTTTTCCTTTTTCCTCTCTCTTGTTAAAAATCTGCTAATAATCGGTTTAAAAATCGGATGAAAATTCAGTTTAGATATATACCCTCTCCTATAGTTAACTTTAACTTTATTTGTCTTCATTTCATCTTTCTATAGTTGATTTTAACTTTATTTATTTTTGTTTTTATTTTTATTATTATTTTTATTTTATTTCTAATATAAATATCAGTTACGACACTTCGCACACTGTCAAATAAATGTTAAGATAAATTTAAGATATATACTATCTATTGCAAATACACATTTCCACCTTTAATTTAGACCATTTGTAATAGTACATTCCACCTTTAATTGATTTATTGGTCCACCAATGAAAATGTATGTAAGCATTTAAATATTCTCATGTAAGCACAGAACAACATGTCTTGATAAAGCCCATGGGCGAAACGCGTTGACTGAGACACTGTGCTAATTGCTGTTAGCCTATGTTTATTTGTATCTATCAATATTGCACCTTTGAAGACTTTTACTTGTATTGTATGTTTTTGTGCCTGGTCACAACTACATAGGAACACCTGAGTCGTTACTAACGACCGCAAAGAAGAAGGACCCCAACATTGCACCCTGGAAGACGTTCTATTGTATGTTTTTTGTGCCTGGTCACAATCACATAGGAACACCTAAGTCGTTACTAACGACCGCAAAGAAGAAGGATCCCTTAGTCGCTACTTAGCGACCCCAAGTTTCTTCACTACAAAGACACTCAGTCGTTTTTAGCTGTTTTTAAACGACCGCAAAGATTTATTTGTCTAACTAGTCGTATTTGCACGACCGCCAAGTTATCTGTACAAAAGAACTCACCAGCTGCCACTAGTAACCAAGGCAACCAATCGTATCCTAAGTCGCTACATTGCGACCGCACAGTTCACATTACTTGAGGGTCACATACCCTTACATCAAAGTCATTAATTCTGACCGCCAATACTACACATACCCCCCAGGACTTCCACGATCTTTTGCTGAACAGGGGTAACTATAGAAACGTTACACGCAACCAACATCAGTGACATCACAACGGTAACGTAGGAGCCATAAAAAAGGCGCTCTCATTAGCATTTGGTAACGCCTGGTAGCAAACAACTCGACCTTACACCCACCAGTTACCTCATTGCTATACTGGACATCTCAGGCAACACTGCCCCACTGTTTGCTAAAAACGCAAGTAATCGAATACGGAAATAATTCCTTTCTTTACTTTTTTAAGAATTTTACATTTTAAGAGTGTTACTAATAGTAACGAGTAAGGGAGACGTCCCTATACTTTTAGTTACATTTGTCTAAGTATAATTTTTTGCATTTGCATTTTGCTTGATACATTTTAATGAATTGTTTTTATTGTATCTACTAGCATCCTCCACTTTTTTTCATTTTCTTAGCTTATATTTTTTTGTATACATAGTGTGCACCAATAATCATACATATTTCCTATTTGACCACACTTACTGCATCTTCGCCTATTATAAATTTACCTATATTATTACTAATCTCCTCTTCAACCTTCGCTCTCAGCGCTTAACTATACTTGATCTCTTTGTTCTAACTTTTAGTTTTTTCCTGGAGGGGAAATACATAGTTAAGCTAGGTTGTATTCTATAGCGCATATCATTTTATTTACACTGCCTCACGAATATAACAAACTAGGCCCAACTTACTTAAAATTAAACATAGTAAACAAGGAGGGTTAGGGTAAAGAGAGCAATGACAGCAAACTCTGGTACTTTAATCAGCACCTACAAGCAAAAGAACAAATAAGTACTAGAAACTGACTGTAAATCAATCATTCTAAATACCAAAGGGAAATATACCTTGGTAAAGTTTGGTCTTGCTGTCCAGACAAAAACTAACTTGCATAAGCAACTAGAAATAACAAAATATCTTATTAAAAACAAGTTAATTCTAGTAGGGAAAAGAATGTATTTGAAAAAAATAAATACATTGAATGCAGATATCATGAGAGCAGATGAATCTTGTTATAAGGATAAAGCACACTAGATATGCAGGAAAAGTGTAGGGAAATAATCAAATACAGAAAGCAAACTGCAAAGTCACTATGCTTAGGAAAAGAATTAGTGAGTACAAAGTCAGACAATCCAGGTCTAAGTCACACAGTACAAAATCAGAATACAGATGCTAAGTCCGAAAAGCAAACTGAAGTCAATTAAAGTCAGCCCATTCTAAAAGATTTAATAAAAGCAAAGTCAGGGGAAGCTAAGTAAAACTAACAAATCTGAATTAGTAAATAATTAAGGCCTAATTGATCTTCTAGGTAGGGATGTTTTGCAACATTCCAAAAATGAAACAAATTTTAACACATTCGTTCATTTGTTTCAAATTTCAAATGTTTGTACAACTTTCTTACATTTCTTTAATGTAATAGTATTTCTAATGCTTTCTTTCAATGTAATATTTGATTCAAGTTTTTCTTATAATTTGATTTGAATTATGCAATATTTGAATTGAAAATATTCAAATCTATTTGTAACAGGATTTCTAATGCTCTCTTTAAATTTAATATTAAAATTATGCAATATTTGATATTGAAACATTTTAATTGATATATTTGTATCTATTATATATCAATTTACTAAATTATCTACCACATCAACTATTAAACTTCTGAACAGTATTTGTTAAATCAAATGTTACATTCGAAAGACAAAGTTTAACAAACAAATACAGGGGGAATTGAGGGCCCTGTTGCCATAGGAACTTACAATCTAGATGGGTAGGAGGGTGAATAACAGGAGGTGGGGACTGCAAAGGTGGGGATGATGTTAGTGTGGAATTAGATGAGGGCAGCTTTTTATGCAAGTGGAATTGATTTGGAGATAGGCTTCCCTTAAAAAATTGTAAGAAACAGTCGGCTAGATTACGAGTTGTGCGTTAAGGTAAAAAAGCAGCGTTAACAGGTCCTAACGCTGCGTTTTTATGCCCGCTGATATTACGAGTCTTGAAGGTTTGGGGTCACCGCACACTTCTTTGGCCTTACCGCAAAACGACTTATGTAAACTTCGTAAAAAAAAATTTCTATGGGACTTCCATAGCGCCGGTATTACGAATCTGTCCTGGGAGGCCAAAAAGTGAGCGGTACACCCTACCCCATCAAGAGTCCTAACGCATTTAAAAGTCAGTAGTTATGAGTTTTACACTACAACACCGTAACATAAAACTCATAACTAAAGTGCTAAAAAGTATACTTACACCCATAAACTACCTATTAACCCCTAAACCGAGGCCCTCCCACATCGCAAACACTATAATAACATTTTTAACCCCTAATCTGCCGCTATGGACACCGCCGCCACCTACATTATATTTATGAACCCCTAATCTGCTGCCCCAACATCGCCGCCACCTACATTATATTTATTAACCCCTAATCTGCCGTCCCCAATGTTGCCGCCACCTACCTACACTTATTAACCCCTAATCTGCTGCCCCCAACATCGCCGTCACTATAATAAACATATTAACCCCTAAACCGAGGCCCTCATGCATCGCAAACACTATAATAAAATTTGTAACCCCTAATCTGCCGCTATGGACACCGCCGCCACCTACATTATATTTATGAACCCCTAATCTGCTGCCCCAACATCGCTGCTACCTACATTATATTTATTAGCCCCTAATCTGCCGCTCCCAATGTTGCCGCCACCTACGTACACTTATTAACCCAGAATCTGTCGCCCCCAATATCGCCGTCACTATAATAAACATATTAACCCCTAAACCGCCCCACTCCTGCCTCGCAAACATTAGTTAAATATTATTATAGTATAGTGGCGGCGACGTTGGGGGCGGCAGATTAGGGGTAAATAAATGTAGGTAGGTGGAGGCGATGTTAGGGACGGCAGATTAGGGGTTAATAATATTTAACTAATGTTTGCGAGGCGGGAGTGCGGCGGTTTAGGGGTTAATATGTTTATTACAGTGGCGGCGACGTTGGGGGCGGCAGATTAGGGGTTAATAAGTGTAGGTAGGTTGCGGTGACATTGGGGACGGAAGATTAGGGGTTAATAAATATTATGTAGGTGGTGGGGATGTTGGGGGCAGCAGATTAGGGGTTCATAAGTATAATGTAGGTGGTGGCGGTGTACGGAGCGGCAGATTAGGGTTTAATAAATATAATGCAGGTGTCGGCGATGTCGGGGGTGGCAGATTAGGGTTAATAAGTGTAAGATTAGGGGTGTTTAGACTTGGGGTTCATGTTAGGGTGTTAGGTGTAGACATAAATTTTATTTTCCCCATAGGAATCAATGAGGCTGATTTAAGGAGTTTTACGCTACTTTTTTTGCAGCCGGCTTTTTCTCAGCCGGCTCTCCCTGTTGATTCCTATGGGGAAATCGTGCATGAGCACGTACGACCAGCTCACCACTGACTTAAGCAGCGCTGGTATTGGAGTGCGGTAATGAACACATTTTTGCTCAACGCTCACTTCTTGCTTTTTAACGCCGGGTTATTAAAAACCCGTAATACCAGCGCTGTATGTAAGTGAGCGGTGAGAGAAAACTGCTTGTTAGCACCGCATAGCCTCTAACGCAAAACTCGTGGTCTAGCCGAGTATTTCTTTCTGAAGACATTTGCATACCACTTGTGCAGCCATAATAAAAATATAAAAGCTTCTCTGGGATTCCCTTTATTCAGAAATAGCACACATGCATGGCTTTGGCTTTGCTTTTTTGCAATTAGAAGGATGCTGATTGCAGCTGTGCACCACATTAGAAATTCCTGGCAGTAAAGGGTTTAATTAGTTTCGATATAAGGTTAATTTTTTCTGTAGTGTAGATATTACCCTCCCACCTGACATCTACCACCCAATGATCAATACCTAATCCCTCCCAAACAGATATCTTCCCTCCCCCACCCCTTACTGGTCACCTCTGTCTTATGTACTGCTAGACAGTCTGCCAGTATGCAGTTTAAGGGCATTTGTTAATTATTATTATTATTATTTTTTATTGTAGGGATCCCTCTTTTAACCCTCCCACCTCCCTGATATCTCCCAAACAGCTCTCTAACTCTCCCATCTCACTAGAAGCTGCAATATTAGGTACTGGCAGCTGACTGCCAGTACCCAGTTTACAGAAATATTCTTTTTTTTATTATTTATTAATAAAATTGTTTCTGTAGAGTAGCAATTCCCCTCCTCCCAAAGCTATTTTTAATATGGACCATCTAGCCCATGTTATAACTCATTTCTGTAGCATAGTAGCATATCCCTCCCCCTCCCTCAACAAATATTTTTTTCTGTAGTGCCTCCCTCCTTCTCTCTCACACCACCCACGGTATTACTGCCAGCTGATACAGACAGTGACACAGAGTGTCACTATCTAAATTACATTTCTAGACTTTGTGGTTGGGATTTCCTAAAGATCTCATTAGCTGTATGGTATATCCCATATATAGCTATTAAATACATGTACAAATGCAAATGTATTTCCCCCAATACAAAGGAACTTTACAATAGAGATGAATATAGGCTTAATGAATTTAGACCATATATTGATAAATACATCTAAAATGGCACTTGCGGACTTTTCAGAGTGCATTGCAAATGCACAAGATAATAGAATTATTGCAAACATGTTAAAAAGGACATTTTTTTATTTCTGTAAACAACCATTGTTTGTAGGTTTCAATGTGTTCATTTTGTTGCAGAAACAAGGTTCAAAATCCGTGGTTGGGAGGATTGTGATCACTGAAGCCATTGCTGTGCATGCATCATATGGGCAATTTTCTTGCTCTCTGCTTGAATCCAATCTGAACTTTTGCCAATACGTAAATTATGTCATTAGACAGATTGTGAGCTAAAAAAACGCCCATAAGCAAGGTTTGGAAAGAATTGCAAGGCTAAATAAACACATATTTATACTCAAGCAATAATGCAACAATAAAATGTTCTAACATATTACAACAATTTCTTTGTACACTTCTATATCCCTTTAAAGGTAGGTTAAACAGAAAATTAAATTACTCTGTCACGACCACCTCTCCTATTCATACTGTGCAGGTGAGGCTGTAACTGAGATGCAAGGGTCAAAAGGTTAAAAAACACTTTCTAAACTATCCTAGCTCAAGAAAGTAAAAGAAATCCCTTTTATCAGCACCCACTATGTACAACTTTAAATGCTGACACCATCAAGGATAGTTAAAACTAGGAATCCTTGAACCCCCTACTTCACATTTATATAAAAATATAGAACTGATGAACCCTTACTGTTTAATCTTACTAATTGTTACCAAGTAATGTGAATTCAAATGTTAAGACAAAAGCCATAATTATTATAAGAAATATTTATTATGACAAACATTGTCACAGGGTATTGACATTAACAAAATTACAGAAAAATATACAAAGGTGCACGTTACAATACAGTATTAAAAGTAAAAAGGATTAAAAGATAAAGCCCTCGCATTCTACTCTCAATCCAGCAAATGAATAAGGGACGCAATCCGATATACGGCGTAGTTTTCGGTGCAAGTGAGGGACCCCGCGCCGCCCGTAATTTCACCTCCCAACTCGAGCTATCCAATATACTGCCCCATCAGATGCTAAACTGGCGTAAGTATGAAAAATCGGCGATCAACTAAAATGTGCGCAAATACACATTTTAGTCGTCACAAGTACTTACGCCAGTATTTTGTTCACGTAAAGTCTCAATAAAGAGTAGTTTGATGCAAATTAGACTACGAATCATAAAAAATAACCGCCAGTTCTAAAAGATGTGCCACGTAATTACGCCATTCAAAATTCATACATAAACTATTTAATAGCTACCTAGTTAAAATAAAGGGAAATTTACCTGTAAAATAAAAACTAACCTAAGTTACAATTACACCTATCACTACACTATCATTAAATAAATTATTCCTATTTAAAACTAAATACTTACCTGTAAAATAAACCCTAAGATAGCTACAATGTAATTAATAATTATATTGTAGCTATTTTAGGATTTATATTTATTTTACAGGCAACTTTGTATTTATTTTAGCTAGTTAGAATAGTTATTAAATAGTTATTAACTATTTAATAACTACCTAGCTAAAAGAAATACAAAATTACCTGTAAAATAAATCCTAAGCTAAGTTACAATTAAACCTAACACTACACTATCATTAAATTAATAAAATAAATTACCTACAAATAACTACAATTAAATACAATTAAATAAACTAAGTACAAAAAATAAAAAAAACTGTTACAAAAAAAAAAGTTACAAACATTCAAAAAATATTACAACAATTTTAAGCTACTTACACCTAATCTAAGCCCCCTAATAAAATAACAAAGCCCCCCAAAATAAAAAAATGCCCTACCCTATTCTACATTAAAAAGTTAACAGCTCTATTACCTTACCAGCCCTTAAAAGGGCCTTTTGCGGGGCATGCCCCAAAGAATTCAGCTCTTTTGCCTGTAAAAAAAAAATACAACCCCCCCAACATTAAAACCCACCACCCACATACCAAAAATCTAACCCAAACGCCCCTTAAATAAACCTAACACTACTCCCCTGAAGATCATCCTACCTTTAGCCGTCTTCAGCCAGCCGACCACCGATGGAACAGAAGAGGAGATCCGCAGCGGCGGAAGTCTTCATCCAAGGGGCGCTGAAGAAGTCTTCCATCCGACTGAAGTCATCATCCAAGGGGCGCTGAAGAAGTCTTCCATCCGATTGAAGTTATCATCCAGGCGGCGTCTTCAATCTTCATCCATCCAGAGTGGAGCGGAGCCATCTTCAGACAAGCTGGCGCGGAGCCATCTTCTTCCACCGACGACTGAACGACGAATGACGGTTCCTTTAAGTGACGTCATCCAAGATGGCGTCCCTCGAATTCCGATTGGCTGATAGGATTCTATCAGCCAATCGGAATTAAGGTAGGAAACATCTGATTGGCTGATTAAATCAGCCAATCAGATTGAAGTTCAATCGGATTGGCTGATCCAATCAGCCAATCAGATTGAGCTTGCATTCTATTGGCTGATCCGGGGTTTAGGGGTTAACATATTTATTATAGTTGCGGCGCGGTCTAGGAGCGGCAGTTTAGGGGTTAATAAGTTTATTAGAGTGGCGGTGGGCTCCGGGAGCGGCGGTTTAGGGGGTAATACATTTATTTAGTTGCGGCGGCGGTGTAGGGGGGGGAAGATTAGGGGTGTTTAGACTCGGGGAACATGTTAGGGTGTTAGGTGTAGACAGCTCCCATAGGAATCAATGGGATGTCGGGCAGCAGCGAACATGAACTTTCGCTGCTGTCAGACTCCCATTGATTCCTATGGGATCCGCCGCCTCCAGGGTGGCGGATTGAAAACCAGGAACGCTTTGCCAGAAAAGTGCCGAGCGTACCTGCTAATTTTTTGATAACTAGCAAAAGTAGTCAGATTGTGCCGAACTTGTGTGCGGAACATCTGGAGTGATGTAAGAATCGTGTCGGACTGAGTCCGGCGGATCTAAGCTTACGTCACTAAATTCTACTTTTGCCGGTGTGTAGGGCTTGATAACTAAGGCGAATCAGCCTCGCCACAAATACGCTGCGGAATTCCAGCGTATTTGAGGTTGACGGCTTGATAACTAAGGGCCAAGGTATAAACATCCATTTTCTTTCTTCTAAATGATAGTCAATAAATCATAGTGACCAAAACATGAATTAAACTAATGATATATTTTCAGTAATTAGGGTGGTTAAGGGAATGGGGGTGGGATGTAGTAGTTTCACTTGCATGCAGTGGAAATCCGCAGTATGTAATTCGATGACCAGCTGCAGCAGGGGCAGCACCATGACCAGGGACCTCAGCAGCAACTATAGAATCAGTATGTGTAGACGGAACAACAGGGGATTGTAGAGCTTCCAGCACCCCTTGTGCCCCATGATGCACCCCTTGTGCCCCATGATGCACCCCTTGTGCCCAATGATGTACCCCTTGTGCCCAATGATGCACCCTTGTGCCCCATGATGCACCCCTTGTGCCCCATGATGCACCCCTTGTGCCCCATGATGCACCCTTGTGCCCAATGATGCACCCTTGTACCCCATGATGCACCCCTTGTGCCCCATGATGCACCCTTTTGCCCAATGATGCACCCCTTGTGCCCAATGATGCACTCTTGTGCCCCATGATGCACCCCTTTGTGATTGGTTTGACACACTTGCAGGGGCAGGAATAATAAATTCTTTGAAGAGGTTAACTATTTGTGATCAAGCTGCTGATATGTATGTTGTTAAGCATGCATTTGTTAGGCCTTCAGAGAGTTACCTTGGTTTCTAAGTCAAGGGGTCCTGCGCCTGCAATTTGTGGCAAGATGAGAATGGAGTAAATTTTCTGAAATCTGCGCGCGTAAGTCCTTACGCTGTATGTTGGATACCAAACTGCGCGTGTTTTGTATGTCAGTCTATGGGCCAAAAAAATACGGGCAAAGGCAGAAATATACGTGCGTAACTTCTAAGTTATGCCGTATATAGGATACCAAACCCACGCAAAATTTGGCGTCACCGGCTTTTGCGGGCGACGATTTATATCGGATCGAGGCCAAGTTTTCTATCTCAAGGAGAATTGAGATTCAGATCCTGGGAGATTTCAGAAAAAAATGCTCTCAAGCAAATGGCAATTATTAAAGCTCAGGTTACTAAGCCAGCCCATCTGGGTAAGAGGGATCAACCCCAGTTTTATTGCTTTTGTATAGTTAAAGTCTAGTCCTGAATTTATCCCATTAGCATAACTTTTGCACAGGCTCACTTAATTTATCTGCAGGGGAGCCCAATGAATGACTTGTTTCCCTTGAGCCATAGAAAATGGAGCCCTAAGATACTGGAGTTGCCGACAGTTAAAAGTAGTTAACGGCTCAATTTTAGTACCAGGTTTCCATTTAAATATTTTGCGCATTGTGTGGAGTCGCTCTTTTCCTGTAGGTGTAAGTTAACATTGTGTTAACGCTTCCATCCAACGTCGGATTTCTTGAAAATCAAGTTAGTTGCTATGGTAACCCGACCTTTTACTATAAAGTGTACTTTAATGTATGTGCTTCTTACTGTAATCACCTGTAGAGAAACAAAACAAATATACACTTATTTAAAATACATATTTTTTTAACTATAAGCAAACACTATTTTTATTATAATTATATTTTCCACTTTATTAATATGTGTAATATGTATTCCTGCCATAGGCATAGGTCTAGTTTGAATTTTGTAGATATGTGCTTGCATATATATTTATATGTTAATACATACCGATATTTCCATAAGAACATACATACAAACTATTCCTATACATGGGACAACAATAAATATTATATATTAAAAAAAAATCTACATTGACAAACTTGAATTTTTAGGAAATAGGTTTTAAAAAGCAAAATTTTCCTCTTCTACACCTAGTTGAGCTGTGTGTGTTTTTTTCCCCCAATGTATTGACAGCCTTTAAAAGTGTATTAACTGTTTGTGCTTTCAATGGAAACTGGGTGTAAATGATCCCTTAACGGCTTCTAATACTTTCTTTGGGACTCAGTATTGTGGTATAATGCGCACGAAATTGCTTCTGATAGCAAATTTATTGGTTTACGACCTAGTGCAAACCTAATTACAGCTCAATGGTAACAAGCCCAAAGTCTTTAAGCTGATATCAAACACCATGTATTTTCCATTCTTTATTGTTCTAAGTCATTATTACTTATGAAATGATATTTCTTTACAAGTCTAGTTATCCTGTTAATGACCTCAGATCTGTGTATTGGTAACAGACGGTCATTTATCAACTATGTCAAGTTTTTTTTAAATGCTGGTATCAGGCTCTGGAAATACCTTGGGGTTAGTGATGAACATCTCCGAGTTTCACAGAGAGGCCATAAAAAATAAGTTAAGGTTACCGGAAAATTAACCTCTGCTATGCTGGACAGTGCTGGTTACACAACATTCTCATAATTTGGTACAAAATTGTGGCAATGTACTTAAAGGGATACTAAACACACATTTTTTCTTTAATGATTCAGATAGAGTATGCAATTTTAAGCTACTTTCTATTTGACTCCTATTATCAATTTTTCTTCGTTCTCTTGCTATCCTTATTTTAAAAGCAGCTGGCCCCTTTTTCATTTAGAACTTGGGTAAGGGTTACGCTCACTTATTGGTGGCTAAATGTAGCCACCAATAAGCAAGCGCTACCCAGGGTTCTCAACCTAAATTGGGCCAGCTCCTAAGCTTTACATTATTGCTTTTTAAATAAAGATAGTAAGAGAACAAAGACAAATTGCTAATAGGAGTAAATTAGAAAGTTGCTTAAAATTGCATGCTCTTTTTGAATCATGAAAGAAAAAATTGGGTTTAGTGTCCCTTTAAACTGTTCATTTTATCCTCTTCTCCTATAAAATTCAAGAAGGCTGGCGCTGGAGTGCATCCTGAAGTATCCAAATCCTGGACCATGCAACATTCTACTTTTATTAAATGAGCTGTGCAGGAGCCTATTTATGTTTATCCCTAACTGGCTACAGCAAAGGAGATAACACAATACTGAAGTCTTTTCAAATAGAATGTCCCGGGACTGCAAAAAAATACACATTTTGTAACAAATCTACAATTTTAAATTATTTTAAACATTTAAGGCTAGATTACAAGAGGAGCACTTTGCAAAAAGAATAAAGAATATCTGGTATTACAACTGGATTGTTACTTCTTAAATTTGGCATTTTCTTCTGTGCCCTATACTTCTAATGGGTACAACTCGGAGTGCTATTTGCACACTTTTGTTGCACTTGAGCACATTCCAAAATACCTCTGTAAAATATTGCGCTATTATAGGCACACAATCCCTTAAAACAATAAGCGACGTACAGGGTCATTAAGGGGGTTAAAGAATTTTCCAATGAACTTTTATTGTCAAATATTCTTTGTTCTCTTGATATCCTTTGTTGAAAAGCATACCTAAACAGGCTCAGAAGTAGCAATGCAAATTTCCACACCCCTATCGACTTCGGCGTGCACAGACGAATACCGGAAGTGAATCAAAGTCACCTAATACCTCAGAGATGCCCGGAGTGCCATAGCTTGCGGCAGTGCAAACCACTGTATCCAGCAAAATTCAAAGAAAATAGCAGGCACTACACAGAGTGGGGTGCAACAATAAAAATGATTCCAAAAGTTAAAAATAAACGGACAAGAGCATGGACATAGTACAGAATACAGAGGCCGACAAGTCTGATGCGTTTCACGCCCGCTAGTGGTGCTTACTCATAGACTAAGCATACACAACACTAATGTCCTATTTATATGCATATTAACCCCTTCATGTCTAAACATACAGGTGACAGGAGCATATAATTAAAAACAAACATTGTTTAAAAGAAGACATCAAATATTATGTGGTTTACCTGAATAGCCATATATCTAGATAATATATCATGATCTTTCTAATTTAATATGAAATGTAAGGAATGTACAAAAGTATAAAATAGGACATTAGTGTTGTGTATGCTTTGTCTATAAGTAAGCACCACTAGGGGGTGTGAAACGCGTCAGTCTTGTCTGTCTCTGTATTCTGTACTAAGTCCATGCTCTTGGCCATTTATTTTTAACTTTTGGAATCATCAAAGTATTTTTTATTGTTGCACCACATTCTGAGTATTGCCTGCTATTTTCTTTGACTTTTGTCAGAAATAGCAATGCACTGCTGAGAGCTATTTGCTGATTGGTGATGGCACAGATATACCTCTTGTCATTGGCTCATCAGATGTGCTCAGCTAGCTCCCAGCTGTAGATTTCTGCTTATTCAACAACAGATAAGAAAGAGAATGAAGCAAATTTAATAATAGAAGTAAATGGAAACGTAGATTAAAATTGTATGCTCTTTTTGAATTGTGAAAGAAACATTTTGGGTTTCATGTCCATTTAAATAGAAGAGCTATTTATAGCACTCAAGCAATGATAGTTCACAATAGAGCTAACATTTGTGTGCTTTACTTGTAATATAGGCCTTAATTTGTATAAATGCATTTTTTATTCTTGACATACACTATTGAAGTATAGAAATCGACTTTTAGGGATATTAAACATTGCTTCCTTTTCCCCTCATGCTTTCTAAAGAGGCCAAAAGCAAAATGTTTCACCTAGGTTTTCAAAACGCTACAAATTGCCTAAACCATTTTATTTGCAGCATTTGCAGATAACAACATTTGCTTTTTGGCTTCTTGGGGAGTTTGAAACAATCACAGTTCTTACACAAAAGCAAGGGGTGTTTAATGTCCAATTAATGTCTTTTTTTTAAATTAAAAATCTAAATCTAGTATTAGCAAGATGAAGAAATGATGTGATGGCCACACCTGCTAGAGAAGTAAATGTGCTGTGAAGGTAACAAAAGCCTCACTAGGGCAATCAGATATCAGATCAAAGAAGAACAGGGCATAATTGTGTAAATTAATCTTCAGGAACCATTATGTAAGTACAACTAAGACAAGCAATTTAAATATTTCATCTTATCCCATGATAAGCTGTTCCTCTTCAGACAGTGTGCCTCTCTGTGTGTCAAGTCTAAACATAAAGTGCTTTGATTAACACAAGCGTTTAAAGTTTTAGTTTAGAGATTATTGAAGGGATTTGACGGTTAAATCACTGAAATTCACTGTTTCTAGATTTTTCCAACCTGTTTTTATTACCTTTTGAACTTTGCAACATTTTCTTTTTTATAATTCTTCAATTAAATTTTTCATTGTGTAACATATTTCTACAAGGATTCTGTTTTACTTTGCACTGAACAGGACGACCCATGGGAGTCTGCAACTGAAAGTTTTACAAACATCCTGAATACATTTGTCCGGGATGACTGACAAGCCCTGCTCTTGTGAAATTGGTTGTGCAAGCGCGGAGGACAAGGCATTTTTTTTTTTCATTTACAGCTTACATGTTTTTGTAGATGCTTTAGGTTTTCACAGTATTGTTTGTGTTTTAGTTCTAATACTGCAACCTCACTGTACCAAAACCAAACATGTTCAATATTAATGACACTTTTGTTACAGTGTGGCTACAATAAAAGAAGTAAACAAGTTCAGTACTGTTTAAACTTACTTTGATACATCTCTATTACAATTGCACTATACCAAACTTTTTTTGAAAATAGTGCGATTGTAACAGAAATGTATCAAAGTTTACACAATATTGAACGGCCACTCTGTAACAAACGTGTTATCAATACTGAACAGGTTTGGTATAGTGCAGTCGCAATATTAGCTCTAAAACATATACAGTACAGTGAAAATTTATAATGCAATAAAAATACAATATTAAAAAAAACTGCCAAATGCTCTTTGGTAATACAAAATACCCACAACTACTGTCATCAGTGGAATATTAATATCCTGTACACAAAATCTTGTTCCTAAGAAAATGTGTGAAAAAAGTTAAAAACACATTTATTTAAATAATTAGCTTACTTTACCCCTTAACGGCCGGGAATTTCAGACAAAAACGTACTCAAGAGACCAGAGCATTTTTATAATTTTTTTTAAATTTAACTATCAAAACTATATATATATATATATATATATATATATATATATATATATATATATATATATATATATATATATATTTAGTAGACAACGCAAGGTATTAATCTAGGCACATTTTGGAATATTTCATGCCACCATTCTGCTGCCAAATGCTATCAAACTAAAAAAAAATGTTAACTTTTTCACAAACTTTCCTATACTCATAGAAATAATTTCGATATCATGTATGCAGTCATAACACAAATGGTTGTAAAAGCTTCTCTGGGATCCCCTTTGTTTAGAAATAGCAGACATATATGGCTTTGCCATTGCTTTTTGGTAATTAGATGGCTTCTAATTGCAGCTGCGCATGACACTTCTTAAATTAAAGCAGTGAAGGGGTTAATCAGGTAGCTTTTAAAGTGAAGGTAAAGTTAGGTTAATTAACTATTGTATTTATGTACCTTTTACTTATTCAAATACAGTCGCTAGGTTTGTTTTTTAAACTAATGTATTTATTTCAGTATATTTTTAACTTGATTTCTCATACCGTTCCCTGCAGAATCTCCTCCCATCCTCCATTTCCTGGTTTGTGATGCTTTGACGTATAGAGCGGTCCCACCCGGTCTATACGTGTCTAGTAAGCTCGTGCACATCGAGCATGGAGGAACTGCGCATGCGCATATTTTGTTGCCGTTCTTGATGAGATGGGCTTTCACTGCTTGCCCAAAAATTTCTTTGTGCGCATGCGCAAAACCAGGACGCGCTCGCTTGGCCGCAAAGAACAAGAGAAGGCTACGCATGCGCATACTGTACTAAACATGCTGACGTCAATTGACGGCCGCCTAACGGCCAGACAATCAATTGGCTCTTCAAACAACGTGATCGTTGTACAGAAAGAAAACAAAAAAATGGGTTGATTTACTGGGAGCTGGATCGATGAGAATAATCTAAGAAATCTAAATTTATATTGAGGTATAAAAATAATCATGAATGAAACTACTATTATTTTGCATTGAAATATTGAATTCTTTAATACAGTACGTTTTACTTTACCTTCACTTTAAGGTTAAGTTTAGCTATAATGTAGAGATTACCCTCCTACCTGATACCTCCCACCCCCTGATCCCTCCTATACAGCTCTCTTCCCTCCCTCACCCCCACTGGTCCCCACCACCATCTTAGGCACTAGACAGTCTGCCAATGTGAAGTTTTATGGCATTTCTTTTTTATTTTTATTTTCTGCGGTATAGGATTCCCCCTTATTCTCCCACCTCCCTGATCCCCCAAAGTGCTCTCTAACCCTCCCCCTCTAACTAGTATCCACCATCTTAGGTACTGGCAGCTGTCTGGCAGTACCCAGTTCAGATACATTTTTATCTTTTATTTATTTAAAAAACAACATTATTTTGTTGAGTCAAATACTAAAAACCAAAAATGTCAAATATTTTAAACTACTCTCATTTAGTTGCAACAAATAATTTTAAGTATCCTGGATCTGCAAAGCCTGCACATTTGACATATGATATATTAAAAACGGATACATTAAGTACTAATAACATTTTATTAATGGACAGTTACATGAAATGCTTGATCTTTGATCTTTTCTGATGCATTTACTCATATACTTACTAATATAAAAAGGTGCTTTTTTGCCAATGACATCCTTAGTTTGCCAGGGCATTATCTTGTGAAATGTGTGTGCTTTATTTCTCTCCAAATCTGTATTACAATGACATAATCCAAGGCTTTAGGGACCAGATGGCAATGAGTGGATTTCAACATTGCAGCTGCTAATGAATGCAAAATCTAAGGCCAATGCTTTATGATCATTTACAGTAAATGTGTACATCCTTCTTAAAGAGATATTAAACAGTTTATGCTTGTAATATAGAATGTGTAATTAGGTGTAGTAAAAACTTTGCATTATTCTTTATTTATTTATGTTGCCCACCTTTTCTGTATTGGGTGCTGGCAAGTTGGAAACTAGGTTTTACCCTTATTTATCTCTACTGTTTAGGGAAATTACAGAAATATATAAAAAAAAAGGCATTAAATGAGAGTTTGCAAATAAGTGATTGGTGGCAACATACATCTGCTGCTTTTATCTGCTGGTAATGGAGCTGTATGTGAGCTATATGCATTACTTTACTACATGCTTTTATCTGCTGGTAATGGAGCTGTATGTGAGCTATATGCATTACTTTACTACATGCTTTTATCTGCTGGTAATGGAGCTGTATGTGAGATATATGCATTACTTTACTACATGCTTTTATCTGCTGGTATTGGAGCTGTATGTGAGATATATGCATTACTTTACTACATGCTTTTATCTGCTGGTATTGGAGCTGTATGTGAGATATATGCATTACTTTACTACATGCTTTTATCTGCTGATAATGGAGCTGTATGTGAGATATATGCATTACTTTACTACATGCTTTTATCTGCTGGTATTGGAGCTGTATGTGAGATATATGCATTACTTTACTACATGCTTTTATCTGCTGGTATTGGAGCTGTATGTGAGATATATGCATTACTTTACTACATGCTTTTATCTGCTGGTATTGGAGCTGTATGTGAGATATATGCATTACTTTACTACATGCTTTTATCTGCTGGTATTGGAGCTGTATGTGAGCTATATGCATTACTTTACTACATGCTTTTATCTGCTGGTATTGGAGCTGTATGTGAGATATATGCATTACTTTACTACATGCTTTTATCTGCTGGTATTGGAGCTGTATGTGAGATATATGCATTACTTTACTACATGCTTTTATCTGCTGGTAATGGAGCTGTATGTGAGCTATATGCATTACTTTACTACATGCTTTTATCTGCTGGTAATGGAGCTGTATGTGAGCTATATGCATTACTTTACTACATGCTTTTATCTGCTGGTAATGGAGCTGTATGTGAGATATATGCATTACTTTACTACATGCTTTTATCTGCTGGTATTGGAGCTGTATGTGAGATATATGCATTACTTTACTACATGCTTTTATCTGCTGGTATTGGAGCTGTATGTGAGATATATGCATTACTTTACTACATGCTTTTATCTGCTGATAATGGAGCTGTATGTGAGATATATGCATTACTTTACTACATGCTTTTATCTGCTGGTATTGGAGCTGTATGTGAGATATATGCATTACTTTACTACATGCTTTTATCTGCTGGTATTGGAGCTGTATGTGAGATATATGCATTACTTTACTACATGCTTTTATCTGCTGGTATTGGAGCTGTATGTGAGATATATGCATTACTTTACTACATGCTTTTATCTGCTGGTATTGGAGCTGTATGTGAGATATATGCATTACTTTACTACATGCTTTTATCTGCTGATAATGGAGCTGTATGTGAGATATATGCATTACTTTACTACATGCTTTTATCTGCTGGTATTGGAGCTGTATGTGAGATATATGCATTACTTTACTACATGCTTTTATCTGCTGGTAATGGAGCTGTATGTGAGATATATGCATTACTTTACTACATGCTTTTATCTGCTGGTATTGGAGCTGTATGTGAGATATATGCATTACTTTACTACATGCTTTTATCTGCTGGTAATGGAGCTGTATGTGAGATATATGCATTACTTTACTACATGCTTTTATCTGCTGGTATTGGAGCTGTATGTGAGATATATGCATTACTTTACTACATGCTTTTATCTGCTGGTATTGGAGCTGTATGTGAGATATATGCATTACTTTACTACATGCTTTTATCTGCTGGTAATGGAGCTGTATGTGAGATATATGCATTACTTTACTACATGCTTTTATCTGCTGGTAATGGAGCTGTATGTGAGATATATACATTACTTTACTACATGCTTTTATCTGCTGGTAATGGAGCTGTATGTGAGCTATATGCATTACTTTACTACATGCTTTTATCTGCTGGTAATGGAGCTGTATGTGAGATATATACATTACTTTACTACATGCTTTTATCTGCTGGTATTGGAGCTGTATGTGAGATATATGCATTACTTTACTACATGCTTTTATCTGCTGGTAATGGAGCTGTATGTGAGCTATATGCATTACTTTACTACATGCTTTTATCTGCTGGTATTGGAGCTGTATTTGAGACATATGCATTACTTTACAATCGGGTTGATTGACACCCCCTGCTAGAAGCCGATTGGCTGCCGATTGGCTGCGAATGTGCAGGGGGCAGCATTGTACAAACATTTCTAGTGAAATGCTTGTGAAATGATAAATGCAGAGTATGCTCATGTCCACTCGCACTTTGTTAAATTGGCCCTGTATGCTTTACTTTACTACATGCTTTTATCTGCTGGTATTGGAGCTGTATATGAAATATATGAATTAGAAAATAAAAAGTGCAATGTAATTTGTAAAAGATACACAGATATTTACAAAGTATGATCCTTAAGTATGATCCTAAGTTATTAAAGTAAAACAGAAACGTTCAAAGCATAATCAGAATGTGTAAAATTACTACTAGATATAAATCTAAATGTATTAAAATGTAAAAGAGAAAGTTCAAAGTGCAATAATAGTGAAAGGACCAAATCTTACATGTATAGTAATATAAGTGCAAGTGTAGCAAAACTCTAATATCATGTAGTGCTTTATTGCACTGGACTTGTCTCTGCTTCACATACATAAGGGAGAGAGATCTCACTGTGCTGGAGAGCTCCGCTCTTTTTCTTTTGAAAATTCAGTGAGTTCAGTGAAGTCTGAACTACAATTATTATATTGTGGACAATTATTTTTCAGTGAGCTAAATGTGTGTATATATTGTGGACACTGTGGCCTAGATTTGGAGTTTGGCGGTAGCCGTGAAAACCAGCGTTAGAGGCTCCTAACGCTCGTTTTAGGCTACCGCCGGTATTTGGAGTCACTCAAAATAGGGTCTAACGCTCACTTTCCAGCCGCGACTTTTCCATACTGCAGATCCCCTTACGTAAATTGCGTATCCTATCTTTTCAATGGGATTTTTATAACTCCGGTATTTAGAGTCGTTTCTGAAGTGAGCGTTAGACATCTAACGACAAAACTCCAGCCGCAGGAAAAAAGTCAGTAGTTAAGAGCTTTCTGGGCTAACGCCGGTTTATAAAGCTCTTAACTACTGTACTCTAAAGTACACTAACACCCATAAACTACCTATGTACCCCTAAACCGAGGTCCCCCCACATCGCCGACACTCGAAAAAAATTTTTTAACCCCTAATCTGCCGACCGCCACCTACGTTATACTTATGTACCCCTAATCTGCTGCCCCTAACACCGCCGACCCCTGTATTATATTTATTAACCCCTAACCTGCCCCCCACAATGTCGCCGCCAGCTACCTACACTTATTAACCCCTAATCTGCCGACCGCAAAGCGCCGCCACCTACGTTATCCTTATGTACCCCTAATCTGCTGCCCCTAACACCGCCGACCCCTATATTATATTTATTAACCCCTAATCTGCCCCCCTCAACATCGCCTCCACCTGCCTACACTTATTAACCCCTAATCTGCCGACCGGACCTGAGCGCTACTATAATAAAGTTATTAACCCCTAATCTGCCTCACTAACCCTATAATAAATAGTATTAACCCTAATCTGTCCTCCCTAACATCGCCGACACCTAACTTCAATTATTAACCCCTAATCTGCCGACCGAATCTCGCCGCTATTCTAATAAATGTATTAACCCCTAAAGCTAAGTCTAACCCTAATACTAACACCCCCCTAAATTAAATATAATTTAAATCTAACGAAATTAATTAACTCTTATTAAATAAATTATTCCTATTTAAAGCTAAATACTTACCGGTAAAATAAATCCTAATATAGCTACAATATAAATTATAATTATATTATAGCTATTTTAGGATTTATATTTATTTTACAGGTAACTTTGTATTTATTTTAACCATGTACAATAGCTATTAAATAGTTAAGAACTATTTAATAGCTAAAATAGTTAAAATAATTACAAATTTACCTGTAAAAGAAATCCTAACCTAAGTTACAATTAAACCTAACACTAGACTATCAATAAATTAATTAAATAAACTACCTACAATTATCTACAATTAACCTAACACTACACTATCAATAAATTAATTAAATAAAATTGCTACAAATAAATACAATTAAATAAACTAGCTAAAGTACAAAAAATAAAAAAGAACTAAGTTACAAAAAATAAAAAAATATTTACAAACATAAGAAAAATATTACAACAATTTTAAACTAATTACACCTACTCTAAGCCCCCTAATAAAATAACAAAGCCCCCCAAAATAAAAAAATGCCCTACCCTATTCTAAATTACTAAAGTTCAAAGCTCTTTTACCTTACCAGCCCTGAACAGGGCCCTTTGCGGGGCATGCCCCAAGAAATACAGCTCTTTTGCCTGTAAAAAAAAACATACAAAACCCAAGCCCCCCAACATTACAACCCACCACCCACATACCCCTAATGTAACCCAAACCCCCCTTAAATAAACCTAACACTAAGCCCCTGAAGATCATCCTACCTTGTCTTCACCTCACCGGGTATCACACCGATCCGTCCAGAAGAGCTCCTCCGATGTCCTGATCCAAGCCCAAGCGGGGGGCTGAAGAGGTCCATGATCCGGCTGAAGTCTTCATCCAAGCGGGGCAGAAGAGGTCTTCCATCCGATTGAAGTCTTCATCCAAGCGGCATCCATCCGGAGCGAAGCGGCAGCATCCTGAAGACCTCCACCGCGGAACATCCATCCTGGCCGATGACTGAACGACAAATGACGGTTCCTTTAAATGACGTCATCCAAGATGGCGCCCTCGAATTCCGATTGGCTGATAGGATTCTATCAGCCAATCGGAATTAAGGTAGGAATATTCTGATTGGCTGATGGAATCAGCCAATCAGAATCAAGTTCAATCCGATTGGCTGATCCGATCAGCCAATCAGATTGAGCTCGCATTCTATTGGCTGTTCCGATCAGCCAATAGAATGCAAGCTCAATCTGATTGGCTGATTGGATCAGCCAATCGGATTGAACTTGATTCTGATTGGCTGATTCCATCAGCCAATCAGAATATTCCTACCTTAATTCCGATTGGCTGATAGAATCCTATCAGCCAATCGGAATTCAAGGGACGCCATCTTGGATGACGTCATTTTAAAGGAACCGTCATTCGTCGTTCAGTCGTCGGCCAGGATGGATGTTCCGTGGTGGAGGTCTTCAGGATGCTGCCGCTTCGCTCCGGATGGATGCCGCTTGGATGAAGACTTCAATCGGATGGAAGACCTCTTCTGCCCCGCTTGGATGAAGACTTCAGCCGGATCATGGACCTCTTCAGCCCCCCGCTTGGGCTTGGATCAGGACATCGGAGGAGCTCTTCTGGACGGATCGGTGTGATACCCGGTGAGGTGAAGACAAGGTAGGATGATCTTCAGGGGCTTAGTGTTAGGTTTATTTAAGGGGGGTTTGGGTTAGATTAGGGGTATGTGGGTGGTGGGTTGTAATGTTGGGGGGCTTGGGTATTGGATGTTTTTTTTTACAGGCAAAAGAGCTGTATTTCTTGGGGCATGCCCCGCAAAGGGCCCTGTTCAGGGCTGGTAAGGTAAAAGAGCTTTGAATTTTAGTAATTTAGAATAGGGTAGGGCATTTTTTTATTTTGGGGGGCTTTGTTATTTTATTAGGGGGCTTAGAGTAGGTGTAATTAGTTTAAAATTGTTGTAATATTTTTCTTATGTTTGTAAATATTTTTTTATTTTTTGTAACTTAGTTCTTTTTTATTTTTTGTACTTTAGCTAGTTTATTTAATTGTATTTATTTGTAGGTATTGTATTTAATTAATTTATTGATAGTGTAGTGTTAGGTTAATTGTAGATAATTGTAGGTAGTTTATTTAATTAATTTATTGATAGTCTAGTGTTAGGTTTAATTGTAACTTAGATTAGGATTTCTTTTACAGGTAAATTTGTAATTATTTTAACTATTTTAGCTATTAAATAGTTCTTAACTATTTAATAGCTATTGTACATGGTTAAAATAAATACAAAGTTACCTGTAAAATAAATATAAATCCTAAAATAGCTATAATATAATTATAATTTATATTGTAGCTATATTAGGATTTATTTTACAGGTAAGTATTTAGCTTTAAATAGGAATAATTTATTTAATAAGAGTTAATTAATTTAGTTAGATTTAAATTATATTTAACTTAGGGGGGTGTTAGTGTTAGGGTTAGACTTAGCTTTAGGGGTTAATACATTTATTAGAATAGCGGCGAGATTCGGTCGGCAGATTAGGGGTTAATAATTGAAGTTAGGTGTCGGCGATATTAGGGAGGGCAGATTAGGGGTTAATACTATTTATTATAGGGTTAGTGAGGCGGATTAGGGGTTAATAACTTTATTATAGTAGCGCTCAGGTCCGGTCGGCAGATTAGGGGTTAATAAGTGTAGGCAGGTGGAGGCGACGTTGTGGGGGGCAGATTAGGGGTTAATAAATATAATATAGGGGTCGGCGATGTTAGGGCAGCAGATTAGGGGTACATAGGGATAATGTAAGTAGCGGCGGTTTACGGAGCGGCAGATTAGGGGTTAATAATAATATGCAGGGGTCAGCGATAGCGGGGGGTTAATAAGTGTAAGGTTAGGGGTGTTTAGACTCGGGGTACATGTTAGAGTGTTAAGTGCAGACGTAGGAAGGGTTACCGCATAGCAAACAATGGGGCTGCGTTAGGAGCTGAACGCGGCTTTTTTGCAGGTGTTTGGTTTTTTTTCAGCTCAAACAGCCCCATTGTTTCCCATGGGGGAATCGTGCACGAGCACGTTTTTGAGGCTGGCCGCGTCCGTAAGCAACTCTGGTATCGAGAGTTGAAGCTGCGTTAAAAATGCTCTACGCTCCTTTTTTGGAGCCTAACGCAGCCTTTATGTGGACTCTCAATACCAGAGTTATTTTTATGGTGCGGCCAGAAAAAAGCCGGCGTTAGTTTTTCGGGTCGTTACCGACAAAACTCCAAATCTAGGCCTGTATGTTTCAGTGAGCTGAGTATGTGTGTGAGTCATTGAGAAGCATTTGTGTATATCAGGGAGCAGCATATGTCAGTGAGCAGAGTGTGTGCTCATGTAGTGTGTGTGTCAGTGATCAAGATTTGTGTGCATGTAGTGTGAGAGAGAATTTACTGCACTTTGTACTGTTTATATACAACAAAAAATAGCAATATATACTGTTTAGTTACAACACAAATCATAAACTACCACCTCAATAAGGGCTAGATTATGGATGGATTGGTATTGCATAATAAAAGTTGAAAGTAAAAGGTTTTGCCAAGAATGCTAACCTGATGCGTGCAAAAAGCTGAAATTAGAAAATTGCAAACGTGTTAACGTATTTCCCCCTTAGAAATCAATGGTGCAAGAAAAGTGGAAAAAAACAAACAACCTACTCGCGTGCAAATCTGATCGCATGAAAATATTAATATTTCCTATTCCAATGTTCTTCACATAGCAGAATGTTTTATATATTCATAAATACATATTTCTATATAAATCTGATGTTTTTTTGGTAAAATATATATATACAAAATAAAAAAACAAACCGGCTAGGATACTCAATGCTTGTCAAAACAAAGCTTTTATTATACCAATTTAAAAAGTCAGCCAGGTGTGTCTGTCATATTTCAGAGTGAGTGCCTTAATCATAGACATGACCTTACTTAAAAAAACAACTTGATTTAAACGAAAGCCTTCGCTTCTATTGGTAGTTCATTTCAGTCACATGTTTAGCTTCTGATTACATTTAAAAGGCTAATATACATCTAATAGAATTGTGATACATAGTAAAATCAAAACATATGAGCACATAGTTACAAGATATATATAAATGTATGGCAAATAATATAATTAACTGTATTGCAAAAACAGACCTAAGCAAAATGTTATGGATGTAAAACATTAAATTTGCGGGTACTATGAAATTGCTAAGGAATATATTGCGAAAGACATTTACTCTAAATATGATCTATGCTAGTCTTACACAGTGCTATCATATTTGTTTACTATTCAGTTGGAATTCAAATCTGCGATATTTAGTAAAAAACAGTTACTAAATTGGCACAACATTGAGAACATGTCATAAAGACTATCGGCTAGATTACGAGTTGTGCGTTAGGGTAAAAAAGCATTAAGTGGTCCTAATGCTGCTTTTTTACACCCGCCTGGTATTACTAGTCTTGAAGGTTTAGGGTCACCGCACACTTCTTTGGCCTTACCGCAAAATGACTTACGTAAACTTTGTAAAGTCTTTTTTCTATGGGACTTCCATAGCGCTGATATTACGAGTCTGTCCTGGGAGGCAAAAAAGTGAGCGGTACACCCTACCCCGTTAAGAGTCCTAATGCATTTAAAAGTCAGTAGTTATGAGTTTTACACTACAACGCTGTAGCATAAAACTCATAACTAAAGTGCTAAAAAGTACACTAATACCCATAAACTACCTATTAATCCCTAAACCGAGGCCCTCCCGCATCGCAAATACTAAAATAACATTTTAACCCCTAATCTGCCGCTCTGGACACCACCGCCACCTACAGTATATGTATTAACCCCTAATCTGCTGCCCCCAACATTGCCGACACCTACATTATATTTATTAACCCCTAATCTGCCATCCCCAATGTCGCCGCCACCTACTTACACTTATTAACCCCTAATCTGCCGCCCCCAGCGTCGCCGACACTATAATAAACATATTAACCCCTAAACCACCTCACTCCCGCCTCGCAAACATTAGTTAAATAGTATTAACCCCTAATCTGCTGTCCCTAACATCGCCGCCACCTACCTACATTTATTAACCCCTAATCTGCGGCCCCCAATGTCGCCGCCACTCTATTAAATTTATTATCCCCTAAACCTAAGTCTAACCCTAAACCTAACAACCCCTAACTTAAATATAATTTAAATAAATCTAAATAAATATTCCTATAATTAAATAAATTATTCCAATTTAAAACTAAATACTTACCTGTAAAATAAACCCTAAGATAGCTACAATATAACAAATAGTTACATTGTAGCTAGTTTAGGATTTATTTTTATTTTACAGGCAAGTTTTATTTATTTTAACTAGGTAGAATAGTTATTAAATAGTTATTAACTATTTAATAACTCCCTAGCTAAAATAAATACAAAAGTACCTGTAAAATAAAACCTAACCTAAGTTACACTAACACCTAACACTACACTATAATTAAATAAATTAACTAAATTAAATACAATTACCTAAATTAAATTAGCTAAAGTACAAAAAACAAACACTAAATTACAGAAAATAATAAACAAATTACAGAAATTTAAACTAATTACACATAATCTAATAGCCCTATTAAAATAAAAAAGCCCCCCCCAAATAAAAAACCCCTAGCCTAAACTAAACTACCAATAGCCCTTAAAAGGGCCTTTTGTGGGGCATTGCCCCAAAGTAATCAGCTCTTTTAGCTGAAAGGGGCATTTGGATGGGCATTGCCCTTAAAAGGGCAGTTAGCTCTTTTGCTGCCCAAACCCTAATCTAAAAAATAAAACCCACCCACTAACCCCCTGAAGATCGACTTACCAGGAGACGTCTTCATCCAAGCCGGGCGAAGTGTTCCTCCAGACGGGCAGAAGTCTTCATCCAAGCTGAGCAGAAGTTGTTCTCCAGACGGGCAGAAGTCTTCATCCAGATGGCATCTTCTATCTTCATCCTTCCGGCGCAGAGCCGGTCCATCTTCAAGACATCCGACGCGGAGCATCCTCTTCATCCGATGATTAAAACAGAATGAAGGTACCTTTAAGTGATGTCATCCAAGATGGCGTCCCTTAGATTCCGATTGGCTGATAGAATTCTATCAGCCAATCGGAATTAAGGTAGAAAAAATCCTTTTGGCTGATGCAATCAGCCAATAGGATTAAAGTTCAATCCTATTGGATGATTCAATCAGCCAATAGGATTGAGCTCGTATTCTATTGGCTGTTCCAATCAGCCAATAGAATGCAAGCTCAATCCTATTGGCTGATTGGATCAGCCAATAGGATTGAACTTTAATCCTATTGGCTGATTGCATCAATAGAATTCTATCAGCCAATCGGAATCTAAGGGATGCCATCTTGGATGACATCACTTAAAGGTACCTTCATTCTGTTTTAGTCATCGGATGAAGAGGATGTTCCCCGTCGGATGTCTTGAAGATGGACCCGCTCCGTGCCGGAAGGATGAAGATAGAAGATGCCGTCTGGATGAAGACTTCTGCCCATTTGGAGGACTTCTGCCCGTCTGGAGGAACACTTCACCCGACTTGGATGAAGACGTCTCCCGGTAAATCGATCTTAAGGGGGTTAGTGTTAGGTTTTTTTAAGAGTGTATTGGGTGGGTTTTATTTTTTAGATTAGGGTTTGGGCGGCAAAAGAGCTAACTGCCCTTTTAAGGGCAATGCCCATCCAAATGCCCCTTTCAGCTCAATGGGGAGCTTAGGGTTTTTTAGTTAGTATTTTATTTGGGGGGTTGGTTGTGTGGGTGGTGGGTTTTACTGTTGGGGGTTGTTTGTATTTTTTTTTACAGGTAAAAGAGCTGATTACTTTGGGGCAATGCCCCGCAAAAGGCCCTTTTAAGGTCTATTTGTAGTTTAGTTTAGGCTAGGGGTTTTTTTTTATTTGGGGGGGGGGCTTTTTTTAATTTTAATAGGGCTATTAGATTAGGTGTAAATAGTTTAAATTTCTGTAATTTGTTTATTATTTTCTGTAATTTAGTGGGGTTTTTTGTAGCTAATTTAATTTAATTTAGGTAATTGTATTTAATTTAGTTAATTTATTTAATTATAGTGTAGTGTTAGATGTTAGTGTAACTTAGGTTAGGTTTTGTTTTACAGGTACTTTTGTATTTATTTTATCTAGGTAGTTATTAAATAGTTATCAAACTATTTATTAACTATTCTACCTAGTTAAAATAAATACAAACTTGCCTGTAAAATAAAAATTAATCCTAAGCTAGCTACAATGTAACTATTAGTTATATTATAGCTATCTTAGGGTTTATTTTACAGGTAAGTATTTAGTTTTAAATAGCAATAATTTAGTTAATGATAGGAATATTTATTTAGGTGTTAGGTTTAGGGTTAGACCTAGGTTTAGGGGTTAATAACTTTAATATAGTGGCGGCGACGTTGGGGGCGGCAGATTAGGGGTTAATAAGTGTAGGTAGGTGGCAGCGACATTGGGGGCCGCAGATTAGGGGTTAATAAATATAATGTAGGTGTCGGCGATGTTGGGGTCAGCAGATTAGGGGTTCATACATATAATGTAGGTGGCAGCGGTGTCCGGAGCGGCAGATTAGGGGTAAATAAGACTTCTTTTCTTTTAACAACGGGTTTCTAAAAACTCGTAATACCAGCGCCGTAGGTAAGTGAGAGAAAACTGCTCGTTAGCACCGCATAGCCTCTAACGCAAAAGTCGTAATCTAGCCAAAAGTTTCTAAACAAATATATGTTAACTTGTCTCAAAATAGTAATGTCAAAAGAAAGCAGTGCTTTTAAAATTCAGTATTAACTTATCAAAACACTCATGGAAATCCAGTATTTATATATAGATTTCAACAACCATACAAATATATTAACTCACAATTGGCGTTAGCCATCAAAACCAGCGTTAGGGGCTCCTAACGCTGGTTTTGGGCTACCGCTGGAATTTAGAGTCGTGTAGGTAAAGGTCTAAGGCTCACTTTGCAGCCGCGACTTTTCCATACTGCAGATCCCCCTACTCCATTTGCATATCCTATCTTTTCAATGGGATCTTTCTAACGCTGGTATTTAGAGTATTGGCTGAAGTGAGCGTTAGAAATCTAACGACAAAACTCCAGCCGCAGAGAAAAGCCAGGAGTTAAGAGCATTCTGGGCTAACGCCGGTTCATAAAGCTCTTAACTACTGTGCTCTAAAGTACACTAACACCCATAAACTACCTATGTACCCCTAAACCGAGGCCCCCCACATCGCCGCCACTCTAATACATTTTTTTAACCCCTAATCTGCCGACCGCACACCACCGCAACCTACGTTATCCCTATGTACCCCTAATCTGCTGCCCCTAACACCGCCGGACCCTACATTATATTTATTAACCCCTAATCTGTCGCCCCCAATGTCGCCGCCACCTACCTACAATTATTAACCCCTAATCTGCCGACAGGACCTCACCGCTACTATAATAAAGTTATTAACCCCTAATCCGCCTCACTCCCGCCTCAATAACCCTATAATAAATAGTATTAACCCCTAATCTGCCCTCCCTAACATCGCAGACACCTAACTTCAAGTATTAACCCCTAATCTGCCGACCGGACCCCACTGCTACTCTAATAAATTTATTAACCCCTAAAGCTAAGTCTGACCCTAACACTAACACCCCCCTAAGTTAAATATAATTTTTATCTAACAAAATAAATTAACTCTTATTAAATAAATTATTCCTATTTAAAGCTAAATACTTACCTATAAAATAAACCCTAATATAGCTTCAATATAAATTCTAATTATATTGTAGCTATTTTAGGATTTATATTTATTTTACAGGTAACTCTGTATTTATTTTAACCAGGTACAATAGCTATTAAATAGTTAATACATTTTTAATAGCTACCTAGTTAAAATAATTACAAAATTACCTGTAAAATAAATCCTAACCTAAGTTACAATTAAACCTAACACTACACTATCAATAAATTAATTAAATAAAATACCTACAATTATCTACAATTAAACCTAACACTACACTATCAATAAATTAATTAAATAAAATACCTACAAATAAATAAAATTAAATAAACTAACTAAAGTACAAAAAATAAAACAGAACTAAGTTACAAAATATAAAAAAATAATTTACAAACATTAGAAAAATATTACAACAATTTTAAGCTAATTACACCTACTCTAAGCCCCCTAATAAAATAACAAAGCCCCCCAAAATAAAAAAATGCCCTACCCTATTCTAAAATAATAGAAAAGCTCTTTTATCTTACCAGCCCTTAAAAGGGCCTTTTGCGGGGCATGCCCCAAAGAATTCAGCTCTTTTGCCTGTAAAAAAAACCATACAATACCCCCCCAACATTACAACCCACCACCCACATACCCCTAATCTAACCCAACCCCCCCTTAAATAAACCTAACACTAAGCCCCTGAAGATCTCCCTACCTTATCTTCACCATGCCGGGTATCACCTATCGGTCCAGAAGAGCCTCCGAAGTCTTCATCCAAGCCCAAGCGGGGGGCTGAAGAAGTCCATTATCGGGCTGAAGAGGTCCATCATCAGGATTCTATCAGCCAATCGGAATTAAGGTAGGAAAATTCTGATTGGCTGATGGAATCAGCCAATCAGATTCAAGTTCAATCCGATTGGCTGATCCAATCAGCCAATCAGATTGAGCTCGCATTCTATTGGCTGATCGGAACAGCCAATAGAATGCGAGCTCAATCTGATTGGCTGATTCCATCAGCCAATCAGAATTTTCCTACCTTAAATCCGATTGGCTGATAGAATCCTATCAGCCAATCGGAATTTGAGGGACGCCATCTTGGATGACGTCATTTAAAGGAACCGTCATTCGGCGAGTAGGCGTCGGTAGAAGAGGATGGATCCGCGTCGGCTGGAAGAAGATGTCCCCGCTCCGCTCCGGATGGATGAAGATAGAAGATGCCGCATGGATGAAGATGTCTACCGGTCCGGATGTCCTCTTCTGCCCGGATAGGATGAAGACTTGTGCCCGATGATGGACCTCTTCAGCCGCCGCTTGGATCAAGACTTCAGCCCGATGATGGACCTCTTCAGCCCGATGATGGACTTCTTCAGCCCCCGCTTGGGCTTGGATGAAGACTTCGGAGCCTCTTCTGGACCGATCGGTGATACCCGGCGTGGTGAAGATAAGGTAGGGAGATCTTCAGGGGCTTAGTGTTAGGTTTATTTAAGGGGGGTTTGAGTTAGATTAGGGGTATGTGGGTGGTGGGTTGTAATGTTGGGGGTATTGTATGTTTTTTTTACAGGCAAAAGAGCTGAATACTTTGGGGCATGCCCCGCAAAAGGCCCTTTTAAGGGCTGGTAAGGTAAAAGAGCTTTTCTATTATTTTAGAATAAGGTAGGGAATTTTTTTATTTTGGGGGGCTTTGTTATTTTATTAGGGGGCTTAGAGTAGGTGTAATTAGCTCAAAATTGTTGTAATATTTTTCTAATGTTTGTAAATTATTTTTTTATTTTTTGTAACTTAGTTCTTTTTTATTTTTTGTACTTTAGTTAGTTTATTTAATTATATTAATTTGTAGGTATTTTATGTAATTAATTTATTGATAGTGTAGTGTTAGGTTTAATTGTAGATAATTGTAGGTATTTTATTTAATTAATTGATTGATAGTGTAGTGTTAGGTTTAATTGTAACTTAGGTTAGGATTTATTTTACAGGTAATTTTGTAATTATTTTAACTAGGTAGCTATTAAATAGTTATTAACTATTTAATAGCTATTGTACCTGGTTAAAATAAATACAAAGTTACCTGTAAAATATAAATAAATCCTAAAATAGCTATAATATAATTATAATTTTTATTGTAGCTATATTAGGTTTTATTTTATAGGTAAGTATTTAGCTTTAAATAGGATTAATTTATTTAATAAGAGTTAATTTATTTAGTAAGATAAAAATTATATTTAACTTAGGGGGGTGTTAGTGTTAGGGTTAGACTTAGCTTTAGGGGTTAATAAATTTATTAGAGTAGCGGTGGGGTGCGGTCGGCAGATTAGGGGTTAATACTTGAAGTTAGGTGTCGGTGATGTTAGGGAGGGCAGATTAGGGGTTAATACTATTTATTATAGGGTTATTGAGGCGGGAGTGAGGCATATTAGGGGTTAATAACTTTATTATAGTAGTTGAGAGGTCCGGTCGGCAGATTAGGGGTTAATAAGTGTAGGTAGGTGGGGGCGACGTTGGGGGCGGCAGATTAGGGGTTAATAAATATAATATAGGGGTCGGCGGTGTTAGGGGCAGCAGATTAGGGGTACATAGGGATAACGTAGTTGGCAGCGGTGTACGGAGCGGCAGATTAGGGGTTAAAAATAATATGTAGGGGTCAGCGATAGCGGGGTCGGCAGATTAGGGGTTAATAAGTGTAAAGTTAGGGGTGTTTAGACTCGGGGTACATGTTAGGGTGTTAGGCAAGGCCGGATTTACATCTCAGGTGGCTGTAGGCACAAAAAGCTGAAGCACCCCCCCCAGAAAAAAAGTGGAAAAAATGAGGACTTTTTTTTATTATTATTTAGGACAACTAAAAATAAATATTAGATGTAAAATTACATTTTCCCTTTTATGGAGATACACCAATTGCAATATTTGTTGTAATGGAAGCTACACCAAAAATCAATATTCACTTGACTCAAATGGCCATACAATTTCTATTATGTATAACATAAACAAATCATGTTAAACTTTTAATGCAAAATATTCTAAAGAAAACCATATTTAAAGGGACAAAAAATGTGACAGTTTGCTGGGCATTTTATTATTGCACTAGTGCTTGCACAGAAGTGTGTTAGCCTCTTGCAAAAGAGTTAAACACATAGTCAATGTCAGTTCTGAGACAGCAATACACATCTGTGCAGACCCAGATGGGCTCATAGGACATGTTTATTGACAAGCCATTAGTGTATTGCTTTTCTGGAGATGACTTTGACTATGTGCTTAACATTTTGTTGGAGTTAAACACAGTTTTGTGTAAACAATAGCAATATTAAAACTAGCAGCATGCAAGCTCATCGCCATCAACAACCTGTGCAGCCAGTGGAAGAAAATATAAAATGTAGGTATTTTTTTCCACTACATGAAAAAAATCTTGTAAACTCTGATATTTTTGGTACAAATACACACAGATGTTACATTTATTTTGTTCTGAAATATAAATATCATATGATGTTGCTCTCAAAGGAAAGGGGTCAACAAATGTGTTTAAAATTAGAACTTAGAAATTCAAAGGGAGGGGTTTAGTTTTAATCTTTGCCCCTCTCTCCTTCATGGCTCCCTCAACTGCTGTAACATATTCCCAATGAAATACTCGACTTTGTAGGCACCTGGCAGCACAATTCTTTCTAAAATAAATGCCCTCAAATTTTTTTTTTTTTTTTTTTTTTTATTATTGACAGGCAGGCGCCCCTCACTGCAAGGCGCCTGTAGGCACATGCCTACGAGCACGTTTTTGAAGCTGGCCGCGTCCATAAGCACCGCTGGTATTGAGAGTTGCAGTGGCGGTAAATTATGCTATACGCTCCCTACGCTATGCCTGCAGCATGTGTAACAGTATTACTTAATACTTAGTTGTTTTACTGTAATAGTACAGGGGGGTCCGTCCGTGTGACCCAATGCAACGATGATGATATCATTCATCTCATGATCAGTGAGGGATGATCAGTACTCCCACTCCGATAGACTCTGAGCAGCAGGCCAGGCAGCCACGGACGGTCACGTTCCTCAGCAGTGTCTGAGCTGATGACACATGCACCACCTCCCGGCTCCCAGTCGTGACCGGAGATGAACAGGGCACACAGGCTAGGTCGGGGGGGAGGAGAAAATAGTCACAACACTGCTGTGACTGCGCATGCGCTGCTGCGCAGGACTCAGGAGGAAGTCAAGTCGGGTCTCGTCACTAGAGAGAGAGAGCGGGAGAACGGCTGCGGGACGACGTGCAACACAGTAGGCACTGGCAGGCAGCAAGCGGCAAGTTAGTGAAGTAAGGTAATTCAAGTGACAGTCCTCCCTGTGTCAACACGGCCACGCAACATATTGACTCTCTCCCCTAATCTCACCTAACCTCATACCTCACAGATAATGCAAATGCTGTAAAACAACTAACAAGACTTCTCTATCAGGTTGGGATTGGAAGAGAACGCTAGGCTAGACAATACATTATATTATTATTGTGATGTCAGCAATGCAATGAATGCATTATTTGTTACAATATAAAATCAGAAAACCATTTTTAAACTTTTTTGGTTCCACTTCCACGTGGCATTCTTTAATCTTTGGCCGAGCAGCCTCAGCAGCGAGCTGGCAATGGCATTATGTGGTGCCCTGTATAAGGAGATCACATTTATACAATATACCTGCTGAGGCATCTGAAGCATTACAGGAGCACAATATATGGGCACCGCACAGGGCTAGGGTTAACTTGGTACAGGCTGAGCAGTTAAAGCCAGCCTGATGCTGATGGTCAAATCAAATGGCAGATATTAGATAATGATTAAATCTGTGCAATTCTACTTTTCAACTAAGCTGTAGATTTTTAAAATATGTAATTAAAATTAATAGTGATTTCCAGCCCCTTCTCCCATTAATAAGGTCCTAGAAATGTATTTATTTTGTGTGTGCTTATTATCATATTCAAATAAATAAAAGTAAGATGTATAGCATCAAAGACCTCTGATGTTAATACTAAACAAATTATTTATTTGCTGTTCTTAATGTTTGTAAATCAATTACAATATACAGATGGATGATGAAATGAACGTAAGTTCGATCTTATCAGTTTTTCTTATGGATAATAGATTTCACTTCTAAAGGGGCAAATAGATTAAATGTGAGGGTAGAAAGATCAGGGTGAGAGGGTCCTGGGCTGATCCTACTGCCCTCAGCTAGCTTTACTGTAGTCTGTTACCTCTCACCCTGATCCACCCTGATCCTACTGCCCTCAGCTAGCTTTACTGTAGTCTGTTACCTCTCACCCTGATCCACCCTGATCCTACTGCCCTCAACTAGCTTTACTGTAGTCTGTTACCTCTCACCCTGATCCACCCTGATCCTACTGCCCTCAGCTAGCTTTACTGTAGTCTGTTACCTCTCACCCTGATCCACCCTGATCCTACTGCCCTCAGCTAGCTTTACTGTAGTCTGTTACCTCTCACCCTGATCCACCCTGATCCTACTGCCCTCAGCTAGCTTTACTTTAGTCTGTTACCTCTCACCCTGATCCACCCTGATCCTACTGCCCTCAGCTAGCTTTACTGTAGTCTGTTACCTCTCACCCTGATCCACCCTGATCCTACTGCCCTCAGCTAGCTTTACTGTAGTCTGTTACCTCTCACCCTGATCCACCCTGATCCTACTGCCCTCAGCTAGCTTTACTGTTACCTCTCACCCTGATCCTACTGCCCTCATCTAGCTTTACTGTTACCTCTCACCCTGATCCACCCTGATACTGCCCTCAGTCAGCTTTACTTACCTCCAGGCACTCACCCTGATCCTATTGCCCTCAGCTTTACTTACCTCTGACCCTGATCCTACTGCCCACCACAGAATATCTTCATACAACTCTCATAATATGTAAAAGATTTCATGTAGAATCCTTCCTATTGTATACAATGCAGTCTACTCCATACTAAATTTGCAGCCCAACATGGTAATGGCCATGATAATTATATTGTGAGACATAGGAGATTTGAATGTTTTTAATGTTGATTTTATATATGTTCTCTTATGTTTTATAGAATTGGTTGCAGAGATGATAGCTATAAAGAATGTGTGTACTAATTTAGTGGCTAAAGATAATTTGTTTTTGTACTCTTTATATCTTTTGTTGAAAAGAATACCTAGGAGCTGCTGATTTGTTGCTGCACATAATGCACTTACTGGAAATTTTCAAATGCGCTTTATTTTGCACATGTTTAATATATGTGCAAAATAAAGCACATATAAAAATTTCCAGTGAGTGCACGCCTGTTGTGGATTTAGTAAATTTAATTTGCCTGCACCCTGGTGGATAAACACTCTTTTGGGATATATATACAGTATATATGGGAGTCATGATTTACAAGTAGCATTAGTAAAAAAAAAAATAACATTACTGGGGGGGGGGGGGTGACACCATGAGTTACCGCACCGGGTGACACCAACCCTAGTGACGCCACTGGAGCCAATGTGCCGCCAAAGCCGCCAATGGGAATAGTTTCAGTTCCCACTGAGCTGCGCCAAGAGGATAAGATGATCTGTGACTCCCTAGGTATCAATCATGTGTCAGCCATGTCATATGCGTAGCAAGCGGAAAGTCGGAAACCAAAAAAAAACATTTTAAAAAATAAAAATTTAAAAAAAAATTGTGCTGAAGCAGGGACACACCTACACACTGCTGCCGACACACTAGTGTGTCCCGACACACAGTTTGGAAAGCACTGGTCTAACACATATCAGACTCCTCGTGCTTATCAAGTAATTCGTAATAAATCAAAAAATGTGTAGACACTTCAAATCAGCTCAAGACACTACATTGTAGAAAACATATATATATATATATATCGGTGGCAGGCTAGAGTGGAGTAATTCTGAACACAAACAGTCTTATAAAGCTTCCGTCACATTGCTGCCATGGAAGGGAATGTTGTCAGTCATAAGCCTGCCCTGTTAAGGGCTCCTACCTTGTAGCTACGGGGTGTAGCGTATGCTTGCCCCGATCAGTGTGAGGAGCGTGCTGTGCTCCCCAGAGTCCAGACAACCACTGGCCCCTACAATGTAGTGCTTTGAGCTGATTTCAAGTGTCTACACATTTTTTGATTTATTATATATATATATATAATAAATATAATAAATAGAGAGAGAGAGAGAGGTACAGATATATACAGATATATATAGAAATATCTATTTGAAAATACATAAAACATATTCTACTATTTGCAGAACATTGGAATGTGAAAAATTTACAGTAATATATATATATATATATATATACGTTTAGCAAAGATGTGCACTCTCACTTATATGCAACAACCAGGGTGCTAGTGAAATTAGATACAAAATCAGAAACAGACCTTGCACTCGCTGGATTTTTTAACAAACTTTTTTACTTGGCAAAAATAGTGACGTTTCGGGGACAGTGTATCCCCTTCCTCAGACAGTGAATGCTTCAAACTTAGGTGAATTTATACAAACAAATAAATAACCCCTCCCCCCAATTAGCAAAAAAACCGCCAAAAGTGTTGCTATGGTGACCATATGTCACAAAGTGAACATCGTATATACATTATAATATAAGCAATCAAAGCTATGACAGTGAAGATGATCAAATAAAAGACCTGTAGTAAAATGAACATGGTAAACAACTTAACATTTCAAGTACTGGTATTCTTAACAAATCCCTAATGTCCGTTATTGTCCGGGGAGCCAGCCAATATTGGAAGCCTTATATGTTGTAGCCTAGGTGGTCAGGCATAAAATACACACTCAAAACCTACCAAGATGGGAAAACAAAGTTCTAATGTAGATCGCCGTGTCCCACGCCATCGCAACACGCCCGCACTAGGTAGAACAGACAAACCCGGAAGTGCATCGGCCGATCACGTGTCTGGCCATGCACCAATCACTCGGGTTGCGGTTGGGGTTGTCATGGCAATGGGTCACAACGATCCAAATAGCAACAAAGAAGCATATCGGACAAATCAGCTACTAAGCATAACATTGTAATAGTACACATCAATAGATACTTGTAATAAGTGCTGCTACAAGTGCTATACCACTGCCGTAAATATAACCAGTAAATCATATATATAGAGCCATCTTGCCGTATTCTGATGGGGGTATAATAATATCATACATTCTCCCTAGAGCGCATCTATATCATAGTGGACGCTGCTACAGGGACTATATCACTAATGTGCATTCACTATCCAATATGCACAGTGTACCATGATGGAGAATATGTACAAATTTATACACGGTAATATCACCCATTAAAGAAGGTGAACTAGGATGGCATGACCAATGAGAGAGTACCAAACGCCCCAAAGAAAAGAACCAAAATAACCCCACCAATACTTGAATACAAGGAAACCGAATAAAAAATAGGAAAATGGGAAAAGAGTGTTAGTGAAAAAAAGAATGTTAGTGAAAAAAAGGAAGGGGAGAAACAGACGAATGAAAATAAACTGTAAAGATAAATAAATATAAAAATAAAAATAAAATGAAATAAAATTAAATTAAAATAGAAATAAATATAAAAAAATAAAAGTAAATATAAATATAAAAAATAATAATAATGATAAAAATAAAAATAAAATAAAATAGAATAAAAAATAATAAATAATAATTAATAAATAAATGAAAATAAAATGAGAATAGAGTGTGGACTCTCAAGTAGAAAAAATCTGGATAACATGGACTCCCATGGTAAATAGGCAGATCTCCCTAAGAGCTGGGTCTAATTTACAAGAAACAATGCCAGTCAAACATAGTATTAAGTCCATGTGGTTGCAGGGTATTCAAACGAAAAATCCATTTGGCCTCAACTTGCAGGAGAAGTGTATCCCTATCACCACCCCGCCTTAATGGGGGGACATGATCAATTAAGGTGAATCTCAGATCATGGAGTCCATGGCCTTTCTCCACAAAGTGCCGGGCCACAGGTTGGTCACTAGAGCCCTTCTTAAGGGCCGTTCTGATGGATGATCTGTGGTTAGCGAACCTGGTCCGGGCATCGTCAGTTGTTTTTCCCACATAGAACCGCCCACAGCTGCAGTTTAATAGATATACCACATGAGAGGTGGTGCACGTTAGCACATGCCTAATCTTGAACCTCTGATTGCGATGGGGATGTCCAAACGTTGGTCCTGGAATCATGGCATTACAGGTGGTACATCCCACACACCTATAGCATCCTGGTTTCTTTCTCTGTGTCAGCCATGTCTCAGGGTTATAGCAATGTGTGGGGTCCGTGAGCATCAACAGATCTTTTAAATTTTTGTCACGTTTATAACCCACTCTCGGAGGTTGCCACTTGTTAAATGGAAGAGAGGGGTCACCTTGTACGATGTGCCAGTGTTCTCTTAGTGTTATGCCTAAGGCTCTAGTCGATGGACTGTATACCGTAGTAAAGGTCATCCGCTGATCGTCTTTAGGATCGGTTCGGGTAGACATAGTGGTATCGCTTTCCACTCCCATTCTACTTTGTTTAACAAGGTGCGGATTATATCCTCGTTGTACAAATCGTTGCTGCATCTCATCCAGTTGTTGGTGTCTTCTGGTCTCATCACTATTATTTCTTGCGGCCCGCTGTAGTTGGGCTTTCGGAATAGCCCTGAGAAGTGCAGTCGGATGGTTACTTGTGGCGTGTAGAATAGAGTTCCTGTCCGTGGGTTTCCTAAACAACGAGGTACCCAAATAACCACTCTCTGTTTTAAAGATGTTTAGGTCCAGGAACTCAATGTTTTCCAAATCATGTTTGAGTTTGAGTTTCACTGGATGATTGAGTGAATTCAATTCTTCAAACCATCTTTCCAACTCTGTAGCTGTACCCCTCCAAATGATTAACAGGTCGTCAATATACCGTTTGTAATATATCATTCCTGGATTCTGGTATATCTTCATCACATGTAGTTCGTAATGCTCCATGTATAGATTGGCCAATGAGGGGGCCACGTTTGATCCCATGGCCGTACCTGATATTTGCTGGTGGTACTTTCCCTCGAACCTGAAATAATTGAGACGTAGGCTCAGGTCTAACAGATTTATCAGGAAGTCTCTAGGTGGACCAATATAGGGATATTTGTCCAAAGCATCAGCCACATACTGTTTCCCAGTCTCATGTGGGATGATTGTGTATAAGCTATTTACATCTGCTGTGGCCAAGATGTATGGTTCATCGAACTTGATAGTTTTCAGTTCTGCAATCAGCTGTGACGAATCCCTAAGGTATGACCTCATATTTCTCACAAGGGGCTGAAGAAAATGGTCCACATATATAGCCAACCTAGAGGTGATGGAATTCCTGGCAGAGACAATTGGCCTCCCGGGAGGCTTCTCCAAAACCTTGTGGATTTTGGGAAGTGTGTACAGTATGGGACAGACTGGATATTTAATCCTTAAGAAACCAGCAATGTCTTCATCGATCCACCCTTCATTCAATCCTTCTTGGACCGCCTGCTGTATCAGAATTTGGAAATTGTTAGTCGGATCCCTTTGAAGTGGCTGGTATGTCGTAATGTCACTGAGTTGCTGTTTGATTTCATCACTATAGTATTTGTAATTTAATACAACCACCGCACCGCCCTTATCCGCGGTGCAGATCACAATGTCAGGGTCCCTAGATAACGTTGTGATAGCAGCCTTTTCTTCTGGACTCAGATTAGTATGAAATTTATTGGACTCAATTTCTATTCCTGGACCTAAACATCTTTAAAACAGAGAGTGGTTATTTGGGTACCTCGTTGTTTAGGAAACCCACGGACAGGAACTCTATTCTACACGCCACAAGTAACCACCAACAACTGGATGAGATGCAGCAACGATTTGTACAACGAGGATATAATCCGCACCTTGTTAAACAAAGTAGAATGGGAGTGGAAAGCGATACCACTATGTCTACCCGAACCGATCCTAAAGACGATCAGCGGATGACCTTTACTACGGTATACAGTCCTTCGACTAGAGCCTTAGGCATAACACTAAGAGAACACTGGCACATCGTACAAGGTGACCCCTCTCTTCCATTTAACAAGTGGCAACCTCCGAGAGTGGGTTATAAACGTGACAAAAATTTAAAAGATCTGTTGATGCTCACGGACCCCACACATTGCTATAACCCTGAGACATGGCTGACACAGAGAAAGAAACCAGGATGCTATAGGTGTGTGGGATGTACCACCTGTAATGCCATGATTCCAGGACCAACGTTTGGACATCCCCATCGCAATCAGAGGTTCAAGATTAGGCATGTGCTAACGTGCACCACCTCTCATGTGGTATATCTATTAAACTGCAGCTGTGGGCGGTTCTATGTGGGAAAAACAACTGACGATGCCCGGACCAGGTTCGCTAACCACAGATCATCCATCAGAACGGCCCTTAAGAAGGGCTCTAGTGACCAACCTGTGGCCCGGCACTTTGTGGAGAAAGGCCATGGACTCCATGATCTGAGATTCACCTTAATTGATCATGTCCCCCCATTAAGGCGGGGTGGTGATAGGGATACACTTCTCCTGCAAGTTGAGGCCAAATGGATTTTTCGTTTGAATACCCTGCAACCACATGGACTTAATACTATGTTTGACTGGCATTGTTTCTTGTAAATTAGACCCAGCTCTTAGGGAGATCTGCCTATTTACCATGGGAGTCCATGTTATCCAGATTTTTTCTACTTGAGAGTCCACACTCTATTCTCATTTTATTTTCATTTATTTATTAATTATTATTTATTATTTTTTATTCTATTTTATTTTATTTTTATTTTTATTTTTATCATTATTATTATTTTTTATATTTATATTTACTTTTATTTTTTTATATTTATTTCTATTTTAATTTAATTTTATTTCATTTTATTTTTATTTTTATATTTATTTATCTTTACAGTTTATTTTCATTCGTCTGTTTCTCCCCTTCCTTTTTTTCACTAACATTCTTTTTTTCACTAACACTCTTTTGCCATTTTCCCATTTTTTATTCGTTTTCCTTGTATTCAAGTATTGGTGGGGTTATTTTGGTTCTTTTCTTTGGGGCGTTTGGTACTCTCTCATTGGTCATGCCATCCTAGTTCACCTTCTTTAATGGGTGATATTACCGTGTATAAATTTGTACATATTCTCCATCATGGTACACTGTGCATATTGGATAGTGAATGCACATTAGTGATATAGTCCCTGTAGCAGCGTCCACTATGATATAGATGCGCTCTAGGGAGAATGTATGATATTATTATACCCCCATCAGAATACGGCAAGATGGCTCTATATATATGATTTACTGGTTATATTTACGGCAGTGGTATAGCACTTGTAGCAGCACTTATTACAAGTATCTATTGATGTGTACTATTACAATGTTATGCTTAGTAGCTGATTTGTCCGATATGCTTCTTTGTTGCTATTTGGATCGTTGTGACCCATTGCCATGACAACCCCAACCGCAACCCGAGTGATTGGTGCATGGCCAGACACGTGATCGGCCGATGCACTTCCGGGTTTGTCTGTTCTACCTAGTGCGGGCGTGTTGCGATGGCGTGGGACACGGCGATCTACATTAGAACTTTGTTTTCCCATCTTGGTAGGTTTTGAGTGTGTATTTTATGCCTGACCACCTAGGCTACAACATATAAGGCTTTCAATATTGGCTGGCTCCCCGGACAATAACGGACATTAGGGATTTGTTAAGAATACCAGTACTTGAAATGTTAAGTTGTTTACCATGTTCATTTTACTACAGGTCTTTTATTTGATCATCTTCACTGTCATAGCTTTGATTGCTTATATTATAATGTATATACGATGTTCACTTTGTGACATATGGTCACCATAGCAACACTTTTGGCGGTTTTTTTGCTAATTGGGGGGAGGGGTTATTTATTTGTTTGTATAAATTCACCTAAGTTTGAAGCATTCACTGTCTGAGGAAGGGGATACACTGTCCCCGAAACGTCACTATTTTTGCCAAGTAAAAAAGTTTGTTAAAAAATCCAGCGAGTGCAAGGTCTGTTTCTGATTTTGTATATATATATATATATATATATATATATATATATATATATATATATATACATACATACATATACATATTTAGACATGTATATGTACGGATCTCTACTTTAAAGCCCCTTGAATGCCTTTTTTTCCCCTAATACCTAATAATTTTTAAAAAAAATATTTCTCTTACTTGGTGTATTCAGTCCATGGCTTCATCCTTACTTGTGGGATATTCTCAATCCCTACAGGAAGTGGCAAAGAGAGCACACAGCAAAGCTGTCCATATAGCTCCCCTCAGGCTCCACCCCCCCAGTCATTCTCTTTGCTGCTCTAACAAGTAGCATCTCCACGGGAGGGTAAAGAGTATGTGGTGTTAGATTTGTAGTTTTTATTTCTTCAATCAAAAGTTTGTTATTTTAAAATAGTACCGGTTTGTACTATTTACTCTGAGGCAGAAAGTGAATGAAGATTTCTGCTGAGAGGAAAAAGATTTTAGCATGTTGTAACTAAAATCCATGGCTGTTCCCACACAGGACTGTTGAGTACAGGAGAACTTCAGTTGGGGGGAACAGTTTGCAGGCTTATACTGCTTAAGTTATGTTCAGTCATTTTTTCTAACAAGACCTGGTAGTGCTAGAAGACTGACAGATATCCCATGAGGGAAGGTAAGCCATTTTCTGAGACACAGTATAGAATGATGGCTTTAGTTAAGGGCTTTAATACTGATGGGCTAAATCGATTACTTTATTAAGGTAATCTTATATTTTTTAAGCGTTTTTAAACGTTGAAAACACTTTTTGGGGACTTTTTATGCCTGTCATATTATAAGACAGCTAATCTGACTCAGGAAGGCCCCATAACTCTGGAGAAGGAAGGTGGGGGCCTCATTTTCGCGCCTCAATTGCGCAGTTGATTTGCAACACAGCTCCACGCAGCTTCATGTGCAGAGCCTTTAGAGTACAGGAGGACTTCAGGGAGGCTTAATTTACACCTGCAATTAACTCAAAAGGAAGGTAAAGCCACAGCAAAGACTGTGGCATAGTACTGTAGTGGGTTAAACCGGGTATTTACTTCATTTTGCTCCGGTTTGGGCATTAAGGGGTTAAACGATTTGATAACGTGTGTGCAATCATTTCAAGGCATTAGGATCATGTGGTGAAAATGTCATTAAGATCGGATCTTTTTTGATGATTTGGTAAAAAAGTGTGTGCCTTTTTAATATTTAAAGAGACAGTAACGTTTTTTCAAAAAGTATTTTTTTCAATATTTTACTGTTATCTGAGTCTGTCAAACATGTCTGAGCCTTCATATAGACCTTGTTCTTTATGTTCAAAAGCCATGGCAGTACCCCCATTGCATTTATGTTTAAAGTGTGCAAAAACATCTAAGCATTTTAAGGATCATCCAGTGACAATTAAAAATGCTGGCCAAGATGATTCCTTAACGGAGGGTAATGAGGATAGTCCTCCTTCCTCCCCCCATGTGTCTACATCAGTTATGCCCGCGCAAGCGATGCCTAGTACCTCTAGCGCATTGGCCCCTATTACTTTACAGCAATTAGCAGCAGTAATGGATAATTCACTTGCAGCATTTTTATCCAAACTGCCAGTTTTTCCAAGAAAATATATTATTATAGCTCAGTTTTAAATACAGAGGATGAGCAATCTGAAGGTTTGGATAATTTATCTGTAGTACCCTCACAAAACTCAGAGGTAGCAGTGAGGGAAGGGCTGTCTGAGGGAGAAATTTCGGACACAGGAAAAGTTTCTCAGCAGGCAGATTCAGATTCCTTAGCGTTTAAATTTAAGCTGGAACACCTCTGCATCCTGCTTAAGGAGGTTTTAGCTACGCTGGATGATTGTGACCCCATGGTGGTCCCTGAAAAATTGTGTAAAATGGACAGATATTTAGAGGTCCCTGTATACACTGAGGTATTTCCGATCCCAAAGAGGGTGGCGGATATTGTGACTAGGGAGTGGGAGAGACCTGGTGTACCCTTTGCTCCCCCACCTATCTTTAAGAAAATGTTCCCCATAAACGACCCTAGGCGGGAAGCGTGGCAGACGGTCCCTAAGGTAGAGGGGGCTGTTTCAACACTGGCTAAGCGTACAACTATACCAATAGAGGACAGTTGTGCTTTCAAAGATCCTATGGATAAAAAATTGGAAGGATTGCTGAAGAAAATTTTTGTTCAGCAAGGTTTTCTGCTTCAACCAATTGCGTGCATTATCCTGGTAACTACTGCAGCGGCTTTTTGGTTCGAGGCCCTGGAGGAATCGCTCCAGAGGGAGACTTCATATGATGAGGTCATGGATAGAATTCACGCTTTAAAGCTGGCTAATTCTTTTATCACTGATGCCGCTTTCCAATTGGCTAAACTAGCGGCGAAAAACTCAGGTTTTGCCATTGTGGCGCGACGAGCGCTTTGGCTCAAATCGTGGTCAGTGGATGTGTCGTCCAAAACAAAACTGTTAAATATTCCCTTCAAGGGGAAAACCCTTTTCGGCCCAGAGCTGAAAGAAATTATTTCAGATATCACTGGAGGCAAGGGCCATGCCCTTCCACAAGATAGGCCGTTTAAGGCCAAAAACAAGGCTAATTTTCACTCCTTTCGCAACTTCAGGAGCGGACCTGTCGCAACCTCTGCTGCCGCAAAGCAAGATAATGCTTCCCAGCCCAAGGCAACCTGGAGACCCTTGCAGGGCTGGAATAAGGGTAAACAGGCCAAAAATCCTGCTCCTGCTACCAAGACAGCATGAAGAGGTAGCCCCCGATCCGGGATCGGATCTGGTAGGGGGCAGACTTTCTCTCTTTGCTCAGGCTTGGGCAAGACATGTTCCGGATCCCTGGGCATTGGAAATAGTTGTTCAGGGATATCTTCTAGAATTCAAGGACTCTCCCCCAAGGGGAAGGTTCCACATTTCTCGTTTGTCTTCAGACCAAACAAAGAAACCGGCATTCTTACGCTGTGTAGAAGATCTACTAAAAATGGGAGTGATACACCCAGTTCCAATTGCAGAACAAGGACTGGGCTTTTACTCAAACCTGTTCGTAGTTCCCAAGAAGGAAGGAACTTTCAGGCTAATCCTGGATCTAAAAATTCGAAACAAATTCCTCAGAGTTCCGTCTTTCAAGATGGAAACCATTCGGACAATCTTGCCGATGATCCAGGAAGGTCAATATATGACTACCATGGATCTCAAGGATGCGTACCTACATTTACCTATCCACAAAGATCACCATCAGTTCCTAAGGTTCGCCTTTCTGGACAAACATTACCAGTTCATGGCCCTTCCTTTTGGGTTGGCCACCGCTTCAAGAATTTTCACAAAGGTGCTAGGGTCCCTTCTGGCGGTACTAAGACCGCAGGGTATTGCAGTAGCACCTTACCTAGACGACATATTAATACAGGCGTCGTCTTTTCACAGAGCCAAGGCTCATACGGACATCGTTCTGGCCTTTCTAAGGTCTCACGGGTGGAAGGTGAACGTAGAAAAGAGTTCTCTGTCCCCGCTCACAAGGGTTCCCTTTCTGGGAACATTAATAGACTCGGTAGAAATGAAAATCTTTCTGACAGAGGTCAGAAAGTCAAAACTGTTGAATACTTGCCGAGTTCTTCATTCCATTCCTCGGCCTTCCGTGGCTCAGTGCATGGAAGTAATTGGTTTAATGGTTGCAGCGATGGACGTAGTCCCTTTCGCCCGAATCCACCTCAGACCACTGCAACTATGCATGCTCAAACAGTGGAATGGAGATTACGCAGATTTATCTCCTCAAATTCAAATGGACCAAAAAACAAGATACTCTCTTCTATGGTGGTTGTCTCAAGTTCACCTGTCTCAGGGAATGAGTTTCCGCAGACCGGAGTGGATCATTGTCACGACCGATGCCAGTCTGGTAGGCTGGGGTGCGGTCTGGAACTCCCTGAAGGCTCAGGGACTATGGTCTCGGGAAGAATCTCTTCTCCCGATAAACATTTTGGAGCTGAGAGCGATTTTCAACACGCTCCAGGCGTGGTCTCAACTAGCAGAGGCCAAATTCATCAGATTTCAGTCGGACAACATCACGACTGTAGCGTACATCAATCATCAGGGGGGAACAAAGAGTTCCCTAGCGAAGAAGGAAGTATCCAAGATTATCAAATGGGCGGAGGATCACTCCTGCCATCTTTCTGCAATTCACATCCCAGGGGTAGACAACTGGGAGGCAGATTTTCTAAGTCGTCAGACTTTCCATCCGGGGGAGTGGGACCTCCACCCGGAGGTTTTTGCTCAGCTGACCCAGCTTTGGAGCATTCCACAGTTGGATCTGATGGCGTCCCGTCAGAACACCAAACTTCCCCTTTACGGATCCAGATGCAGGGATCCCAAGGCGGCATTGATAGATGCATTAATAGCGCCTTGGTCGTTCAGTCTAGCTTATGTCTTTCCACCGTTTCCTCTTCTCCCTCGGCTAATAGCCAGAATCAAACAGGAGAAGGCTTCAGTAATTCTGATAGCGCCTGCGTGGCCACGCAGGACTTGGTATGCAGACCTAGTGGACATGTCATCGGTCCCACCATGGAAACTGCCATTGAGGCAGGATCTTCTAATCCAAGGCTTTTCAAGCATCCAAATCTAGTTTCTCTGCAACTGACTGCTTGGAGATTGAACGCTTAATCCTAGCTAAGCAGGGGTTCTCTGAATCAGTTATAGATACTCTGATACAGGCCAGAGAGCCTGTCACCAGGAAAATTTACCATACGATATGGCGGAAATATCTTTGTTGGTGTGAATCCAAGGGTTACTCGTGGAGTAAAGTTCGGATTCCAAGGATATTGTCTTTTCTCCAAGAAGGTTTGGAGAAAGGTCTGTCAGCTAGTTCCTTAAAGGGACAGATATCTGCTCTGTCTATTCTGTTACACAAGTGTCTGGCAGCTGTACCAGACGTTCAAGCGTTTGCACAGGCCTTAGTTAGAATCAAGCCTGTCTACAGACCTGTGGCTCCTCCATGGAGTCTAAATTTAGTTCTTTCAGTTCTTCAAGGGGTTCCGTTTGAACCTTGAAGAACCTATAAGAGAAAGAAATTTATCAGGTAAGAATAAATTCAGTTTTTTTATCAGGTAGTGTTATCATGAGTGTAACTGTAATTTCAATGTATTTTTGATATGTTTTGTGACACTTTTTTTTTGTGAAACAGTTAAACAGAGCTCTGAGGATGTGCTAACCTGACGAGCATTAACTTCAATTGCTCTCAAGCGATTGCGTTTACTTTTAACTTGTTATATGAGCGCAATTTAACTTGCGCGCAAACAAACCTGAAAACCTGATATTGCTGACATGAAACCCACATGTTTTCTTTCATGATTTAGAAAGAGAATGACATTTTAAACAACTTTTACAATTTACTTCTATTATCTAATTTGCTTCATTCTCTTGATATCCATTGTTGAAAGCATATCTAAATATGCTCAGTAGCTGCTAATTGGTGGCTGCACATAGATGCCTCGTGTTATTGGCTCACCCATGTGCATTGCTATTTCTTCAGCAAAGGATACCTAAAGAATGAAGCAAATTGGGTACTAGAAGTAAATTGTAATGTTGTTTAGAATTGTATTCTCTATCTGAATAATGAAAGAAAAAATTGGGGTTTAATGTCCCTTCAAAGGGCCAGTCAACACCAGAATTTTTGTTGTTTAAAAAGATAGATAATCCCTTTATTACCCATTGCCAAGTTTTACAACATAACCAACACAGTTATAATAATACAATTTTTACCTCTGTGATTACCTTGTATCTAAGCCTCTGAAAACTGCCCCCTTATTTCAGTTTTGACAAACTTGCATTTTAGCCAATCAGTGCTTACTCCTAGGTAACTTCACGTGCGTGAGTTTAATGTTATCTATGACACACATGAACTAACGCCCTCTAGTAGTAAAAACTGTCAAAATGAATTCACATAAGAGGCAGCCTTCAAGGTCTAAGAAACTAGCTTATGAGCCTACCTAGGATTAGCTTTCAACTAACAATACTAAGAGAACAAAGCAAAATTGGTGATATAAGTAAATTGGAAAGTTTTTTTTAAAATGACATGCCCTATTAAAATCATAAAAGTTTATGTTGGACTTGACTGTCACTTTAAGTCACACAAACCTAATCTACTGAGGTAAACAGGTAAACAGGAAACAAAAAGCCCATAGTAAAAAAAAGTGTCTATTCATTTTCCTTTTTTTTGTTACTTTAGTTACCAGACTATATCAAACCCAATGAATGCCCACACAAACTGATATTCTATACAAGTTCCTAACTTGATCTTTTATTGCAAAGTTATTACATTAATGGCATGGAAGGAGGCTCACAAAACCCTTCACTAATTAAACCATTTGTTCTGAAATGTCTTGTTCAGTTCACTGAATAAACAGAATAACTTGTAAAAAAAAAGGACTGGAATCATTTCAACTCATTGTGAGTCTGTATAATTATGTGGTTTTTATGACATTTTAGTTATAAACTTTTTCAGAGATTTATGAATCTTTGAAGTATTTTCTTAATACTTACTTAATGGAACAATTTAATTAATAGTTAAAATGCATAAATAAATTAAAGAATTTACAATTGTAACTGAATGTTAGCTCTATCTGATGTTTTACTAAAGCCTGCATTCTTTCATTCACCCTTCCCTCTGTTTTTATTTTATTTGCAAAGTTTCAGAAAATGTAAAAAAGGAGGGACTTTTGGAGGTAGCAATCTTAGTAGACTCATAGGGGCTAAATTATCATGCTGCTCTATTAAAGCTGAGAAACGCGTTGCTGATTTTATAGTTTTATTAAAATAAGTTTTTAGTCTTACCACTTACTGCCAACTTTTTACTGCTGATCATTTATTATCCTGAACTGAAAAGACTACTACGAGAGGCCAGTCTGCTGGATGACAGTGAGACTCCAGCCTGCTATATTTGCACCATGAGGGGTGCTTTCTCACATGTGAGTGAATTTCCTTTTTCTTGCATTTATTACAAGTTTTTATACAATACTTGGCCATGTGGCGCCTCTGTTCTTCTCCATTCTCATTCTGAAACAACCGCTCTTCATTGTGACACTGAGAAGACACATACTCAAACAGGAAAATGGTTTGCTGTTTGCTACACCCTCTCTCTTTTGCAGGCATGGAAAGAGATCATGCAACAATAAGGTTTTTTTGAGAATTATATTGTAATGTATTGGTCTGTCCTTCAACTCTCACAGCCAACCTCAGAAGGCTGTTTTCGACCTTTAATTCCCTTCTACATCCGCCTGCACCTCGGCCCATTACTAAACTCACTGCTCAGATTATTGTTATCACTTCAAAAATAAAATTCACACAATTAGAGAAAACATCTCATCCTCACAACCCTCAAGCAAGACACTCCTACCCACCCCTTCTTAACATAACTCTCTTTTACTTCTCTCTTATAACAGAGGAAGAAGTCTTAATACTCTTATCTTCTGCTCATCTCACAACCTGTTCATATGACCCTATTCCTTCACTACTTCTTCCCTCTCTCTCTGCTTTAACCCTTGTTCTATCTCATCTCTTTAACCAGTCTTTCACCACTTGCACATATCCTGATAAATTCAAGCAGACATCAATCACACCAATCCAAAAAAGCCCTTACTTATTCCTTCTGCCCTTCTAACTAATGACGGACTTGTCTCTAATCGCCTAACTCAATTTCTGTTAACTAACTCTATACATGGGCCCATATTTATCAAGCTCCGAACGGAGCTTGAAGGGCCGTGTTTCTGGCGAGTCTTCAGACTCACCAGAAACACAAGTTATGAAGCAGTGGTCTAAAGAGTAATTACAGACATATATACACATATAAACACATAAATACATATGACAACATATATAGATATACATATAAGGGCATTGGAGACCTTTACAGTCAAGTAGATGAAAACATGTAAAAGCATATTTCTGCAATATTTATATTTAATAAAGTGTTTAACTGTGTATTCACTGTAAATATGTCACATGACTATTATTCTGTGGCTAGAGCGCCGATTAAAGAACAGTTCAAAACGTTTGCTAACAAGAACATAAAAAACCTTTGAAGTTGGCGGCCGGAGCACAGCGTATTAGAATTGCATGTCTAAATTAAAAACTAAATTACCGGGCATATACATTAGAAGTGTTCAGTTAAAGTCCCTATAAAATATTACTTAGATTCCGTAGCTGATTTTGAAACATGTAAAGTTCACTATTACTTTAATGAGGATACTAAAGGGACACTGAACCCAATTTTTTTCTTTCGAGATTCAGATAGAGCATGCAGTTTAAAGCAACTATCTAATTTACTCCTATTATCAAATTTTCTTCATTCTCTTGGTATGTTTATTTGAAAAGCAAGAATGTAAGTTTAGATGCCGGCCGATTTTTGGTGAACAACCTGGGTTGTCCTTGCTGATTAGACAGCACCAATAAACAAGTGCTGTCTATGGTCTGAACCACAAATTTGCTGGCTCCTTAACTTAGATGTCTCCATTTTCAAATGGCAAGAGAACGAAGAAAAATTGATAATAGGAATAAATTAGAAAGTTGCTTAAAATTGCATGATCTATCTGAATCGTGAAAGATAGACAGTGTCCCCATTTTTTGTTTTATCCTTTGGTTCTGGTCTGATTTTTGTAGAATGGTCTTGGTCTGGTGATATATATTATATTACTTCCAGTTTGGCAGAGTTAGTGTTACAGTTCTGAGAAGATAAGAAGATATGTGATACATATAACAATTCTGTCTTATATATGAAACAGCAAAAATGTATATCAAAGCTTATATTACAAGTGGAGCACTATTAAAGGTACAGTCTACTCCAGAATTTGTATTGTTTAAAAAGATAGATAATGGGGCCTATTTAACAAAGGTCTGTCGGACCGCATCCGACAGTGCGGATCAGGTCCAACAGACCTCGCTGAATGCGGATCGCAATACGCTCTCCGTATTCAGCAGATTCCCCCTGCCAATCGGCCGCCAACAGGGGTTGTCAATATACCCGATCGTATTTGATCGGGTTGAATTGCGGCAATGTCTGTCTGCCTCCTCAGTGCAGGCGGACAGGGTTATGGAGCAGCGGTCCTGCTTAATAACTGGTGTTTCTGGTGAGCCTGAAGGCTCGCCAGAAACATGGGGCTTCAAGCTCCATCTGGAGCTTGAAAAATGGGCCCCAAGGCCTTTATTACTCATTCTCAAGTTTTGCATAATCAACAGGTCTATTAATATACTTTTTACCTCTGTGATTACCTTGTATCTAAGCCTCTGCAGACTGCCCCCTTATTTCAGTTGTTAAGACAGACCCGCATTTTAGCGAATCAGTGCCCTCTCATAAGTAACTCCACAGGCGTAAGCACAATGTTATCTATATGGCACACATAAAATAATGTCCTCTAGCTGTGAAAAACTATCAAATGCATTGAGATAGGGCTTAGAAATTAGCATATGAGCCTGCCTAGGTTTAGCTTTCAACTAAGAATACCAACTAAAAACAAAGCAAATTTGATGATAAACATGAAATGGAAAGTTGTGAAAAATTGCATGCCCTAGCTGTCCCTTTAATAGTACAGATTGTGAGTATAAGCATTTTACCGCAACGCAAAACAGCACTAAAAAAGTTGGCACAACTTAAGACCTGAAGTAAAGTGTTAGGGCTACAAAGCATAGCACACAGATGTAAAACAGTAAAATAAAGTTTACACACATATAAAATATATGTTTATTACTGAAATAAATGTATAAAAAGTATTTTAAAGAGATATGATATAAGTCAAGGTGTTTGACAGGGAAGGGCTTAAATATATATATATGTGTGTGTGTGTGTGTAATTTTATCTGTGTAAGTATATAAATGTATGTGCACACAGAGGCCCATTGGGAAAATTAAAAAACAAAAATATTAACACAACACATATAAAACTAGGCACTCTCTTGCAAGCACTCAGAGAGATTAAAAGTAGAATGGAAGAGTTAGTTATAGCATTTGGCCAATGGTGATAGGCCCGAGAACCAAGTCAAGGGACTCTATTTATCAAGGTGAACAATACGCTCGCCATATTCAGCATTGCACCCAATCGGCCGCCAGCAGGGGGGTGTCAACCAACCCGATTGTACTCGATCGGGTTGAGTTCCGGCGATGACAGGTTATGGAGCAGCGGTCTTTGTGACCGCTGTTTCATAACTGCTGTTTCTAGCGAGGCTGCAGGCTCGCCAGAAACACGGGCATCAAGCTCCATTCGGAGCTTGATAGATAGGCCCTAAGGTCTCTTCCTCCCTGTGTCCCTAACCTACAGCCACACAATGCATGCATCATGCATTCAACCAAACACACGGAGATACAAACAAGGTTGACACAGGCCCTTTGTAATTTCCCTAGACACATACAAAACACAGAAATGGACTGTACTCTTAAACCGGGCTGGGTATACGTCCTATCACCCTGCAAAACTCACAGCCCTGGGTGCTCTCAAACACTCACAGCTTTCATGGACTCAGACAGTTATCCCCAGATAAGCCTGGGTGCAAAGCCCATGAGGAAAATTACAGAACAAAATTACACAACACACAGAAAGTTTTGTACTCCCTTGCAAGCATATAGCTTGATTAAGAGCAAAATTGAAGAGTTAATTACATAATTTGGCCAAATAGTGATAGGCCAAGGACCACGTCAAGGTCTCTTCCTCCCTGAGTCCCTAAGCTACACAATGCATGCCTTCAACCAAACACACTGCGATACAAACATGGGTGACAAAGGCCCTTTGTAATTTCCCTGCACTCTCAATCCGGACTGGGTACATATCCTATGACCCTGCAAAACTCATAGCCCTGGGTGCTCACTAGCACTCAAAGACAGCTGCATAACTTTCATGGACTCAGACAGTTGTCCCCATACAAGCCTTGGTGCAAAACCCATAGGGAAAATTAAAAACAAATTTCTGTTTGAGAGTGCAGTCCATAGTCCTGGGCCTAACACCGTTTGGCCAAATGCTGTAATTATCTTATCTATTTTGCATTTAATCTAGCTGTGTGCTTGCAAGGGAATGCCATACTTCCTATGTATTTTGTTAATAATTTTGTTTTCTAATTTTTTTTGTAATGTTTTGGGTATCGTGTTCCTTTCAGCTTAGACAGGAAGAGAAAAAAAACTCTCTCATTACTTCTTTGGGAGATATATTGAACATTTCAAATTTTATTTTTATGTCTCTAGAAATCTGATGACAATTCTACACATACAATTGGTTGTCTTTAAATTTTACAAATCTTTAAATAGAGTCTAAAATTCTGTCACATAGCGTTTTGCTTTATTTCACTCAGGTAGGCCAGGATGCCAAGTCATCTGATTAGTTTTAGTTTATCTAAGGAAGGTAACAGTGAAGTTTTGGAACATTTTGTTCCTCTGTGCAGCTGGTGTATTCTGGACCAACAAACTATATTTTATCGTTGACAAACAGTTTATTCACACGCAGGTACCCACAAGAATAGTCACAAGTATTACAGATGCCTTATCATTTCACAGGTAATGTCAACAAAAGTCAATGTAAACTTAAAAATAAATTACAAAAGTCACATATTTTCACACAATAACAAAATTTTAAATAATAGAATATTTACCTTCTTACAATATGTTAATATTCTCCAAAGAATCTACTAAAATGTGCTTATTATTAAATTGTTATTATTTGTAATATTTTGTTTAGTTATTTTAACATTCTGCAGGAGTTACTAAAAACTAAATGGTTATAAAAACCAGTCCTATGCTGGGATGATACAAAATGCTGATTCTTCAGCATAGACAGGCTCTGATTTGTGAATAAGCACTGTCTATGTGTTGCCAAGCTCATGCCATATTTACCAATCAGTGGTATGATCTGGCAATGTTACCTCACTGTGTTTATACAATGTAAGCCATACTTTATATTGCAAACAACATTGCACAACCACAAAATATTATTGAAACATATGGCTTTTGTGTATAAATTGTAATTTGTTCCACACTCCCTAGAAAAGCCAACAAGCAAATTCTGTAACCTGCAAATGCTACAAGCCAAATCTCTGGACTGTTTGCTGGTAAGTTGGGGCATCTCTGAAACCCAGTGACAGATTTCCCTTTTTGGACTCTCTTGGGAGGGTGGGACAAAGCACAATTGTTTCACACAAAAGCAACAGGTGTTCAATGTCCTTTTAAATGGTAGTTTATAAACTAACTGATTTATATGCATATTTACTTTCATAATTTATAAACTTGGTTATATCTTCCATACTCCCAGCATTGTACAGTATCTAAGATCGAGTATAAGGCAGTGGACCTGTGTGGTGAGCTGGGGTATAGAGCTTGAGATTGGGGTCTGGGTGGTCTTGAATGACAGTCTGGACAGCCTTGGGAAACCATCTCTTATGTGATTGGGCATTCCGGGCATAAATGGAGGAAGCAGGAGCAGTGGGACTAATCTCTGTGATCATTGTACAGTATTAAAAAAGAGGTTTATTTTCCATATCAGCTTTTTTTCAACTTCCCATAACTCAACAACTATTTTCTGCTTTGCTTGCTCATTTTAAGGTGTTTAGTGATGTCAGAGAGGGTTACCTACAATACATTCCAACTTTCCAAAATGTGTATCGGAGAGCTGAGGCTATAGTCAAAGTTAGCTGGGTCAAAGTTAGAGCTGAGCTGCCTAGTAGTCACACCAGGGGCTTATTAAGGCATAGGCCAACAAGGCCCATGCCTAGGGTGACAAATTTGGGGGGGGCGGCACTTTTTGGAGGCACTCACTCACATCCCCATTCTATCTACGGTCTAAAAACCACAAGGATGTGGGACATCATAGCAGTGCATCCAGCAGTTGATGCTACTTATGCTTAGAGCAGAGGGAAAAAACTGTCCACGCTAATGCATGAGGCTATGGAAGAAGTGCATCAGAGTGCTTGAGTCGGCATATGGAGTGAGTAGTCGGTTTAATGAACAGATCCACACACTCTATTTGGGAACTTTATTGCTAGCATTAGCCTTTATTTTCATACCGCCATACTGCCCAGCAAACTTCTGTGTCTCCATTTATAATGCTGCATGTTGGTAACTGTAGATGCTACGCAGAAGCTATATATTTCCATGTACTCCCTTTGCAGACAATAGACACTTGGCCAGGGGTTTAATTGGTGCATGCACAATAGCGCCTCCCTCTCCTGCTTGTGTGTCCGCTTCAAACTAGATTGCGTGGTGTCACTGGTGTGGCATGGCAAATTGTATTATCCCCACAAGATTTGCCAGTGAGGCCCCACTGTGATTCAGCCTTTAACTGCCGCTATACTGCAGTGCTGATTTTCATTGTTGATGCGCTGGCTGACATAAAGGTATCCTTTTATCAGTAAATAAATTAGGGGAGCCATGCATTTTATTAACTGCTATGTTGTACAATGTTTTTAGAACTGGAAGTGGGCTTGTGTAGTAGTTAGCTTTTTGTGTGTCTGCTTTAAGAGGATTGTCACATGTAGGGATCTACACGTAACAAAAGCTCAGGTGACATCATTTTACAGGAGCAGGCAGCTAAATAGTTTATAACAGCTGTGTGCAACACCACGTCCTGACACAGATACAGACACCATGGGGACTTGGTAATTAAAGGGTGCACTTTGAGCCTGATCAGCACCAAGTGAACACACAGAAATGAGCACTACGGCGAATCAGTGCTGCACAGGATAAAAATGCACCCTTTAGTTACCTGTGGTGTCTATAACTGCTTTAGAATGGTCATGTAGTATGGAATAATTAAAAGTCACTAATTAATTTTATAGAACTATATTTTGACTTACAGTGACTAGCTAGCAAACCAATATGTTAAAGATGTATGTTGTTATCATAAAGAAAATATCTGTACAAATCATCATGCGTCTAACATCTTGTTCTGTAAAGTCTGGGTGGTTTTATTGCTAATATTGTGCTCTCTCTTAGTAATGCATTTTTTACGTTTTTTTTTGTTTTGTTTTGTTCTTTAACGATATGGCATTTATTGTTCCCATAAGCCTGATTGTAAGGGTAACTTCCTCCCACCCCAATAGTTTGTCCTTCTGGATAGGCTTGGAGACTGGGGGAGGAGAGAGAGAAAAAACAAAACAAACAAAAAACAAACAATAGCTTATCTGCCTGTACACACTTATTAGACTATACTAAAAAAAGTATTCCTTATATCTCCTCCACAACTGCTTCAAAGATTTACAAATCTTTCTCAAGCTGCTCTAATAAATGTTTTACATCTTTAAAAGCTCCCTGCAATTAAATGTGTACCGGCATATACCAAAAAATATTATGGGCAAAAAAGGCTTAAAACCTGAGGGGGGTGGGGGGGCAGCAGAATTTTGAGTGCCTAGGGCAGCACAAAACCTAAATACGCTCCTGAGTCACACCACCCTGAAAGTACCTCATGATACCCCACAGCAAACCTTTTGCACAGGGAACACACATTAAACCAACCACAGGATCTGACTAAATACATCCTGAAATTTTAAGTTTTAAAACTGCCCTTAGCTAGGTCAAACTTTGGCTGTGACTGTCAGCTAAGGAGCAGAGTTTATGCTTTCTGTAGGTGGGTTTAGATTCTTTGGAGATTCACTTTATGAAAGCAAGACCTATATAGTATAGAGGAAGTGGCTGGAAGATAGAAGGACAAAGCTAAAGTCTGTAAAATAAAAGGTAGTTGGAAGTTTTGAGTTTCCAAATGTAAATTTGCTGGTGTCGTCTGGATTAACAAGATTTAGAATAAAAGCTCTGAACAAAAAAAAACAAAAAACACTTTCATATTATATATAACAGGTTGTTAAATAGAACAAGTGTTCTATTAAAAATAATTACACATCATTAATAATATATACTATTGGCGGTAGTTAGCGTCTACTTTTCCTGCCTTCGTCGGCCCAATACGCCCGCCTAAGCTCACCTCACATTGCCACCGCGGACCTGCAAAAATTTGCCTAAGTTATCAAAAAAGCTGTCAAAAAGCCGCGCACCAAGTACGGGGGGATGAGCAGCGGACTGTGAGAGTTATCACTCATCCGATCTCGCTGCTCTTCGGCTTTTTGACAGCTTTCTTGCTAGCCTGTCACTAAGCACTCACACTAAACTACACTGTTCTACCCCCTATACCGGCGCCCCCGGAGCCCCCCGCGACTAAATAAAGTTAGTAACCCCTAAAACGCCGCTCCTAGACCCCGCCGCAACTCTTATAAATGTATTAACCCCTAAACCGCCGCTCCTGGACACCGCCGCAACCTACATTATACCTAGTAACACCTATCCTGCCCCCTATACCGTCACCCTCTATAATAAAGTTATTAACCCCTATCCTGCCGATCCCAGACCTCGCCGCAACTAAATAGTTTAACCCCTAAACCGCCGCTCCCGCACACCGCCGCAACCTACATTATACCTAGTAACCCCTATCCTGCCCCCTATACCGTCTCCCTCTATAATAAAGTTATTAACCCCTATCCTGCTGATCCAGCACCTCGCCGCAACTAAATAAATAGTTTAACCCCTAAACCGCCGCTCCAGGACCCCGCCGCAACCTATATTAAACTTATTAACCCCTAATCTGCCCCCTCTACACCGTAGCCACTGTAATAAAATTATTAACCCCTAAACCTATGTTTAACCCTAACCCTAACACCCCCTAACTTAAATATTAATTAAATAAATCTAAATAATATTTCTCTTATTAAATAAATTAATCCTATTTAAAACTAAATATAGCTACAATATAAATAGTAATTATATTGTAGCTTTCTTAGGATTTATTTTTATTTTACAGGCAACTTTCAATTTATTTTAACTAGATACAATAGCTATTAAATAGTTATTAACTATTTAATAGCTTACCTAGCTAAAATAAAGAGAAATTTACCTGTAAGATAAAAACTAACCTAAGTTACAATTACACCTAACACTACACTATCATTAAATAAATTATTCCTATTTAAAACTAAATACTTACCTGTAAAATAAAATAAAATAAAATGAAGGCTCCTTTAAGGGACGTCATCCAAGATGGCGTCCCTTCAATTCCGATTGGCTGATAGGATTCTATCAGCCAATCGGAATTAAGGTAGGAAAAATCTGATTGGCTGATTGAATCAGCCAATCAGATTCAAGTTCAATCCGATTGGCTGATCCAATCAGCCAATCAGATTGAGCTCGCATTCTATTGGCTGTTCCGATCAGCCAATAGAATGCAAGCTCAATCTGATTGGCTGATTCAATCAGCCAATCAGATTTTTCCTACCTTAATTCCGATTGGCTGATAGAATCCTATCAGCCAATCGGAATTGAAGGGAAGCCATCTTGGATGACGTCCCTTAAAGGAGCCTTCATTCGTAGTCTGTCAGGAAAGAAGGATGTTCCGTGTCGGCGGAATGAAGATGGATCCTGAAGAAGAAGATTGAAGACCCCGCTTGGAAGATGACATCGCCCAGATCAAAGACTTCTTCAGCGCCGCTTGGAGGATCACTTCATCGGATGGAAGACTTCTTCAGTGCCGCTTGGAGGATCACTTCATCGGATGGAAGACTTCTTCAGTGCCCCTTGGAGGATCACTTCTGCTGCTCCGGATCCCCTCTTCGGTTCCATCGCTGCTCGGCTGAGTGAAGACGACTCAAGGTAGGATGATCTTCAGGGAATTAGTGTTAGGTTATTTTAAGGGGGGGTTGGGTTAGATTAGGGGTATGTGGGTGGTGGGTTTTAATGTTGGGGGGTTGTATTTTTCTTTAACAGACAAAAGAGCTGAATTCTTTGGGGCATTCCCCGCTAAAGGCCCTTTTAAGGGCTGGTAAGGTAAAAGAGCTTTGAACTTTTTTAATTTAGAATAGGGTAGGGCATTTTTTTATTTTGGGGGGCTTTGTTATTTTATTAGGGGGCTTAGATTAGGTGTAAGTAGCTTAAAATTGTTGTAATATTTTTTAAATGTTTGTAACTTATTTTTTTTATTTTTTGTAACTTAGCTTTTTTTATTTTTTTGTACTTTAGTTAGTTTATGTAATTGTATTTAATTGTATTTATTTGTAGTTAATTAATTTAATTAATTTAATGATAGTGTAGTGTTAGGTTTAATTGTAACTTAGGTTAGGATTTATTTTACAGGTAATTTTGTATTTCTTTTAGCTAGGTAGTTATTAAATAGTTAATAACTATTTAATAACTATTCTAACTAGCTAAAATAAATACAAAGTTACCTGTAAAATAAATATAAATCCTAAGATAGCTACAATGTAATTATTAATTACATTATAGCTATCTAACGGCTAGATTTAGAGTTTTGTCGGTAACGACGCGCATAGCTAACGCTGGCTTTTTTCTGGCCGCACATTTAAAATAACTCTGGTATTGAGAGTCCACAGAATGGCTGCGTTAGGCTCCAAAAAAGGAGCGTACAGCATATTTAACGCAACTTCAACTCTCGATACCAGAGTTGCTTACGGACGTGGCCAGCCTCAAAAACGTGCTCGTGCACGATTCCCCCATAGGAAACAATGGGGCTGTTTGAGCTGAAAAAAAACCTAACACCTGCAAAAAAGCCGCGTTCAGCTCCTAACGCAGCCCCATTGTTTCCTATGGGGAAACACTTCCTACGTCTGCACCTAACACTCTAACATGTACCCCGAGTCTAAACACCCCTAACCTTACACTTATTAACCCCTATTCTGCCGCCCCCACTATCGCTGACCCCTGTATATTATTTTTAACCCCTAATCTGCCGCTCCGTAAACCGCCGCTACTTACATTATCCCTATGTACCCCTAATCTGCTGCCCCTAACACCGCCGACCCCTATATTATATTTATTAACCCCTAATCTGCCGCCCCCAATGTCGCCTCCACCTGCCTACACTTATTAACCCCTAATCTGCCGACCGGACCGCACCGCTATTATTATAAAGTTATTAACCCCTAATCCGCCTCACTAACCCTATAATAAATAGTATTAACCCCTAATCTGCCCTCCCTAATATCGCCGACACCTAACTTCAATTATTAACCCCTAATCTGCCGACTGGAGCTCACCGCTATTCTAATAAATGTATTAACCCCTAAAGCTAAGTCTAACCCTAACACTAACACTCCCCTAAATTAAATATAATTTTAATCTAACGAAATTAATTAACTCTTCTTAAATAAATTATTCCTATTTAAAGCTAAATACTTACCTGTAAAATAAATCCTAATATAGCTACAATATAAATTATAATGATATTATAGCTATTTTAGGATTAATATTTATTTTACAGGTAACTTTGTATTTATTTTAACCAGGTACAATAGCTATTAAATAGTTAAGAACTATTTAATAGCTAAAATAGTTAAAATAATTACAAATTTACCTGTAAAATAAATCCTAACCTAAGTTAAAATTAAACCTAACACTACACTATCAATAAATTAATTAAATAAAATACCTATAATTATCTACAATTAAACTTAACACTACACTATCAATAAATAAATTAAATACAATTCCTACAAATTGGAATCAGCCAATCAGAATCAAGTTCAATCCGATTGGCTGATCCAATCAGCCAATCGGATTGAACTTGATTCTGATTGGCTGATTCCATCAGCCAATCAGAATATTCCTACCTTAATTCCGATTGGCTGATAGAATCCTATCAGCCAATCGGAATTCGAGGGACGCCATCTTGGATGACATCATTTAAAGGAACCGTCATTCGTCGTTCAGTCGTCGGCCAGGATGGATGTTCCGCGTTGGAGGTCTTCAGGATGCTGCCGCTCTGCTCCGGATGGATGACGATAGAAGATTCCGCTTGGATGAAGACTTCAATCGGATGGAAGACCTCTTCTGCCCCGCTTGGATGAAGACTTCTACCGGATGGAGGACCTCTTCTTGCTCCGCTTGGATGAAGAATTTGGCTTGGCTGGGTGAAGACGACTCAAGGTAGGGAGATCTTCAGGGGCTTAGTGTTAGGTTTATTTAAGGGGGGTTTGGGTTAGATTAGGGGTATGTGGGTGGTGGGTTGTAATGTTGGGGGGGGGTATTGTATGTTTTTTTTTACAGGCAAAAGAGCTGAACTTCTTGGGGCATGCCCCGCAAAGGGCCCTGTTCAGGGCTGGTAAGGTAAAAGAGCTTTGAACTCTAGTAATTTAGAATAGGGTAGGGCATTTTTTTATTTTGGGGGGCTTTGTTATTTTATTAGGGGGCTTAGAGTAGGTGTAATTAGTTTAAAATTGTTGTAATATATTTCTAATGTTTGTAAATATTTTTTTATTTTTTGTAACTTAGTTCTTTTTTATTTTTTGTACTTTAGTTAGTTTATTTCATTGTATTTATTTGTAGGAATTGTATTTAATTTATTTATTGATAGTGTAGTGTTAGGTTTAATTGTAGATAATTATAGGTATTTTATTTAATTTATTTATTGATAGTGTAGTGTTAGGTTTAATTGTAACTTAGGTTAGGATTTATTTTACAGGTAAATTTGTAATTATTTTAACTATTTTAGCTATTAAATAGTTCTTAACTATTTAATAGCTATTGTACCTGGTTAAAATAAATACAAAGTTACCTGTAAAATAAATATAAATCCTAAAATAGCTATAATATAAATATAATTTATATTGTAGCTATATTAGGATTTATTTTACAGGTAAGTATTTAGCTTTAAATAGGAATAATTTATTTAAGAAGAGTTAATTAATTTCGTTAGATTAAAATTATATTTAATTTAGGGGGGTGTTAGTGTTAGGGTTAGACTTAGCTTTAGGGGTTAATACATTTATTAGAATAGCGGTGAGCTCCAGTCGGCAGATTAGGGGTTAATAATTGAAGTTAGGTGTCGGCGATGTTAGGGAGGGCAGATTAGGGGTTAATACTATTTATTATAAGGTTAGTGAGGCGGATTAGGGGTTAATATCTTTATTATAGTAGCGGTGCGGTCTGCTCGGCAGATTAGGGGTTAATAAGTGTAGGCAGGTGGAGGCGACGTTGAGGGGGGCAGGTTAGGGGTTAATAAATATAATATAGGGGTCGGCGGTGTTAGGGGCAGCAGATTAGGGGTACATAAGTATAACGTAGGTGGCGGTCGGCAGATTAGGGGTTAAAAAAATTTAATAGAGTGTCGGCGATGTGGGGGGGCCTCGGATTAGGGGTACATAGGTAGTTTATGGGTGTTAGTGTACTTTAGAGCACAGTAGTTAAGAGCTTTATGAACCAGCGTTAGCCCAGAAAGCTCTTAACTACTGACTTTTTTCTGCGGCTGGAGTTTTGTCGTTAGAATTCTAACGCTCACTTCAGACACGACTCTAAATACCGGAGTTAGAAAGATCCCATTGAAAAGATAGGATACGCAAATGGCGTAGGGGGATCTGCGGTATGGAAAAGTCGCGACTGAAAAGTGAGCGTTAGACCCTTTTTTGAATGACTCCAAATACCGGCGGTAGCCTAAAGCCATCGTTAGGAGCCTCTAACGCTGGTTTTCACGGCTACCGCCAAACTCCAAATCTAGGCCTAAGGGTTTATTTTACAGGTAAGTATTTAGTTTTAAATAGGAATAATTTATTTAATGATAGTGTAGTGTTAGGTGTAATTATAACTTAGGTTAGTTTTTATTTTACAGGTAAATTTCTCTTTATTTTAGCTAAGTAAGCTATTAAATAGTTAATAACTATTTAATAGCTATTGTACCTAGTTAAAATAAATAGAAATTTGCCTGTAAAATAAAAATAAATCCTAACATAGCTACAATATAATTATTATTTATATTGTAGCTATATTAGGCTTTTCTTAAAGGTAAGTATTTAGTTTTAAATAGGATTAATTTAGTTCATAATAGAAATATTATTTAGATTTATTTAATTAATATTTAAGTTAGGGGGTGTTAGGGTTAGTGTTAGACTTAGGTTTAGGGGTTAATAATTTTATTACAGTGGCGGCGGTGTAGTGGGGGGCAGGATAGGGGTTAATAAATTTATTATAGGTGGCGACGGTGTAGGGGGGGCAGGATAGGGGTTAATAAATTTAATATAGGTTGCGGCGGGGTCCGGGAGTGGCGTTTTAGGGGTTAATACATATTTTATAGTTGCAGCGGGGTCAGGGAGCAGCGGTTTAGGGCGTGACATGTTTATTATAGCTTGCGGTGGGCTCCGGGAGCGGCGGTTTAGGGGTTAATACATATATTATAGTTGCGGCGGGGTCAGGGAGCGGCGGTTTAGGGGTTAACATGTTTATTATAGCTTACGGTGGGCTCCGGGAGTGGTGGTTTAGGGGTTAATATGTATAGAGTAGCTTGCGGTAGGCTCCGGGAGCGGCGGTTTAGGGGTTAATAAGTTTATTAGAGTGGCGGTGGTCTCCGGGAGCGGCGGTTTAGGGGGTAATACATTTATTTAGTTGCGGCGGTGTAGGGGGGGGACAGATTAGGGGTGTTTAGACTCGGGGTACATGTTAGGGTGTTAGTTGTAGACAGCTCCCATAGGAATCAATGGGATGTCTGGCAGCAGCGAACATGAACTTTCGCTATGGTCAGACTCCTATTGATTCCTATGGGATCCGCCGCCTCCAGGGTGACGGATTGAAAACCAGGTACGCTGGGCCGTAAAAGTGCAGAGCGTACCTGCTAGTTTTTTGATAACTAGCAAAAGTAGTCAGATTGTGCCGCACTTGTGTGCGGAACATCTGGAGTGACGTAAGAATCGATCTGTGTCGGACTGAGTCCGGCGGATCGAAGCTTACGTCACTCAATTCTACTTTTGCCGGTATCTAGGGCTTGATAACTAAGGCGAATCAGCCTCGCCACAAATACTCTGCGGAATTCCAGCGTATTTGAGGTTGACGGCTTGATAACTACCCCCCTAAATATCAAAAGTCTAATATAGGGCTAGATTATGAGTGGTAAGCTTTCATTCTATTGGATGATTTGAATTTGAAGATTCAAATCACCCAATAGGATTGCAATTCACTATTTAGTGTGTGTGGCTGGGGACCTTATGAGGAGCCATCATCATCATCATCATCATCAGTGAGTACCTTTATGGGGTTAGTGTTAAGTTGTTTTTTGTTTTTTTATAGATTAGGTATTTTTTTATTTTTTGGGCAGCAAAAGAGCTAATGACCATCCAAATGTCCTTTTCAGGGCAATGGGTAATTTAGGTTTTATTTTATTTTAATTTTTTTTTTTTTTTTTTGGGGGGTGCAATGTAAGAGGGGTTAGTGGTTGATTTTCCTAAAAGAGCTGATGGCTTTAGGGATGGCGGTTTAGGGGTAATAGTTTATTTAGGTACTTTGTGATGTGGGGGGATGGCTGCTTGGGGGTTAATAGTTTATTTAGATAGCTTGTTTTGTGGGGGGTGGCAGTTTAGAGGTTAATAGTTTATTTAGATAGTTTGCAATGTGGGGGGATGGCAGTTAATGGGGTTTTAGGCTAGGGGCTTATGGTAGGGTGTTTAGGGTGCAATATAGTTTTTGGGAGTAGGGTGTTAGGGTTTTTCACTTTTTTTGTATCCATTGATTTATATAGGGGAATACATACACGTGAAAACTCAGGTTAGGATTTTTGCACTTAATCAGCGAGATTAAATATGCGGCATCGCTCGCAAAAGCCGGCTACGCCAGTTTTTAGTTGAAGTGAGCGATCACATATACGGTGCCGCATACAAATGCAGCGCATATATTTCACCCTCCACTCGCAGTTTTTACTCCCATAAACTAAGATAGAAGCTGCGTCACAATTTGGTACAAGTTGCTCCCTAAAAGTAACCCCCCCCCACACACACAACCCCCCAAAATTAGATTGGAGGTGTTTTTATTTGGGGGGGGGGTTATTTTTTATAGGGGTATTAGATTAAGTTTAAAAAAATATTTTGGATAATTTCGTTTATTTTTCTGTAATTTTAGACTTTCTTATTTTTTGTAATATTAGAGTATTTTAATTTAATCTTCGCTTTTTTTTGACGTGTCAGGTTTATTTTTGGGAGGCGGGTTAGACTTTTACGGGCGATGCTACATTTTTATGATTTAAATTTATGTGCCGGCAGATCACAAACTACCGTAAGTCACTCTTTGTGTTGACACTAGCGCAAATAAAGGTTTTCGGAACTTGTAATATGAGCGCAACCGACAAGCGCAAAAATCTTAATGCTAGCATTGCTTTCGCCATCGCAGGAATTTTTTCACTTGTAATCTTGCCCTAAATTAGTGACACCTGCAGGTGTAAATGTTGAAACAACATAATAAGAGAGCTTCAGATACACCCTGGGGAACTTCGCTGTCCATCCCAGAGAATATTCTTGTCCAGCCCTCTCTCTGAAATTGTTTATTTCAAATATAAAAAACACAACATTCCATGCAATTTGTATAAGAGACAATGATTCATTCAAAACAAAATCAAAATGTATAAAAGCAGAATTCTAAATCCATTTCTTTATTCAGAATATAAATGCATTAACACATAATTAAAGGGACAGTCTACACCAGAATTTTTATTGCTTTAAAAGATAGATAATCCCTTTATTACCCATTTCCCAGTTTTGCATAACCAATACAGTTATAATAATATACTTTTGACCTCTGTGATTATCTTGTATCTAAGCCTCTGCAAACTGCCCCTTTTTTCAGTTCTTTTGACAGACTTGCAGTCTAGCCAATCAGTGCTTGCTCCCAGATAATTTCACGTGCCCGAGCACAGTGTTATCTAAATGAAATATGTGAACTAACACCCTCTAGTGGTGCAAAACTGTTAAAATGCAATCTGAAAGAGGTGGGCTTCAAGGTCTAAGAAATTAGCATATGAACCTCCTAGGTTAAGCTTTCAACTAAGAATACCAAGAGAACAAAGCAAAATTGGTGATAAAAGTAAATTGGAAAATTGTTTAAAATTACATGCTCTATCTGAATCATGAAAGTTTATTTTGGCCTAGACTGTCCCTTTAATACAATTAGTAGAACTGTAATAAAATTTAAAGGGGAAAAATCAAAAGTCTCAGGTGATACAAAATACATTTATATGTTGAATTTCTTATTAAATAGGCATAAAAATATGGGTATGGTTTGACTTGTATGGGTGTGCATTGTCTCAATACGCACATGCATTTTAAAAAAAGCATTTTGCATCTTACTTTATAATGTCTCTTTAGCACACTAGATATATGAGTATGTGCTCTTGGGATTTATGAGATTATTACATCTGGAAACAAGCTTATTTGTGCTAATGCATTCTACAGGTAGTTGAGATTTTTAAATAAAAATAAAACCAGATGTGGATTTTGTAAGCTCTTTTAAAATGGAGCCATCCGATTCTAATAGTTTCAGTTGTATTTTTATTGCACCTTTTGAACAATTATGCAGAATATTTTGGTGTATTAAAATAATGAATAATAATGTAACATAAATAAGAAAACAGCATATGCAAGCACCTATAACAAACATTTTAAAATACATTGCTTATTTGTTAAAATGTATTCAGAAAGCTAAGAATTTACACTAACATACAGCAAGATTACGAGTTTTGCAGTAAGCTGAAAAAGCAACGTTAACAGGTCCTAACGCTGCTTTTTCACTACCGCTGCTATTACAAGTCTTGCAGATTTAGGGGCACCGCACACTTTTTTGGCCTTACCGCAAACCGACTTACGTAAACTTCGTAAACCCTTTTTTCTTTGGGACTTCCATAGCGCCGGTATTACGAGTCTGTCCTGGGAGGCCAAAAAGTGAGCGGTACACCCTCTACCTACAAGATTCCTAACGCATTCTAAAGTTAGTAGTTATGAGTTTTACACTACAACGCTGTAGCATAAAACTCATAACTAAAGTGCTAAAAAGTACACTAACACCCATAAACTACCTATTAACCCTAAACCGAGCCCCTCCCACATCTGCAGCTCCAGACATCGCCGCCACTAGAATAAACATATTAACCCCATAAACCGCCGCACTCCCACCTCGCAAACACTAGTTAAATATTATTAACCCCTAATCTGACGCCCCTAACATCACCGCCACCTACATTATACTTATTAACGCCTAATTTTCCACTCCGGACATCGCCGCAACCTACATTATACTTATTAACCCCTAATCTGCTGCCCCCAACATCATCGACACCTACATTATATTTATTAACCCCTAATCTGCCGCCCCCAATGTCGCCGCAACCTACCTACACTTATTAACCCCTAATCTGCCCCCAAAGTCGCTGCCACTATATTAAATGTATTAAACCCTAAATCTGGCTGGCATTCTATTGGCTGTTCCAATCAGCCAAAAGAATGCAAGTTCAATCCTATTGGCTGATTGCATCAGCCAATAGGATTTTTTCTACCTTAATTCCGATTGGCTGATAGAATTCTATCAGCCAATCGGAATCTAAGGGACGCCATCTTGGATGATGTCACTTAAAGTGATATTCATACCGAAGAAGAAGTAGATTGAAGAGCATGCTCCGCGCCGGATGTCTTGAAGATGGAGCCGCTCCGCGTCGGAAGGATGAAGATAGAAGATGCCGTCTGGATGAAGACTTCTGCCCGTCTGGAAGGACCACTTCTGCCCATCTGGAGGACCACTTCTACCAGCTTCCTTGAGGACATCTTGCCGCTTGGATGAAGACTTCTCCCGGTAAGTGAATCTTCGAGGGTTAGTGTTAGGATTTTTTTAAGGGTGTATTGGGTGGGTTTATTTTTAGGTTAGGGCTTTGGGCCTGCAATAGAGCTAAATGCCCTTTTAAGGGCAATGCCCATCCAAATGCCCTTTTCAGGGCAATGGGGAGCTTGTTTTTTTTTTTAGTTAGGCTTTTATTTGGGGGGTTGGTTGTGTGGGTGGTATGTTTTACTGTTGGGGGGGTTGTTTGTATTTTTTTACAGGTAAAAGAGCTGATTTATTTGGGGCAATTCCCCGCAAAAGGTCCTTTTAAGGGCTATTGATAGTTTAGGCTAGGGTTTTTTTTTTTATTTTGGGGGGCTTTTTTTATTTTGATAGGGCTATTAGATTAGGTGTAATTAGTTTAAAGATCTGTAATTTGTTTTTTATTTTCTGTAATTTAGTGTTTTTGTGATTTAGCTAATTTAATTTATTTAATTGTATTTAATTTAGTTAATTTATTTAATTGTAGTGTAGTGTTAGGTGTTAGTGTAACTTAGGTTAGGTTTTATTTTACAGGTTAATTTTTTTTAGCTAGGTAGTTATTAAATTGTTAATAATAGCTATTTAGTAACTATTCTACCTAGTTAAAATAAATACAAACTTGCCTGTAAAATAAAAATAAACCCTAAGCTAGCTACAATGTAACTATTAGTCATATTGTAGCTAGCTTAGGGTTTATTTTATAGGTATTTAGTTTTAAATAGGAATAATTTAGTTAATTATAGTAATTTTATTTAGATTTATTTAAATTATATTTATATTAGGGGGTGTTAGGGTTAGACTTAGATTTAGGGGTTAATACATTTAATATAGTGGCAGTGACTTTGGGGGCGGAAGATTAGGGGTTAATAAGTGTAGTTATGTTGCGGCGACATTGGGGGCGGGAGATTAGGGGTTAATAAATATAATGTAGGTGTCGGTGATGTTGGGGGCAGCAGATTAGGGGTTAATAAGTATAATGTAGGTGGCGGCAGTGTCCGGAGCGGCAGATTAGGGGTTAATAAGAATAATGTAGGTGTCGGCAATGTCGGGGGCAGCAGATTAGGGGTTATTAAGTGTAAGATTAGGGGTGTTTAGACTCAGGGTTCATGTTAGGGTGTTAGGTGTAAACATAAAATGTGTTTCCCCATAGGAATCAATGGGGCTGCATTACTGAGATTTACGCTGTTTTTTTGCAGGTGTTAGACTTTTTTTCAGCCGGCTCTTTTTCTCAGCCGGCTCTCCCCATTGATGTCTAGGGGAAATTGTGCACAAGCACGTACAACCAGCTCACTGCTGACTTAAGCAGTGCTGGTATTGAAGTGCGATGGAGCTCAATTTTGCTCTACGCTCACTTCTTGTCTTTTAACGCCGGGTTTGTAAAAACCTGTAATACCAGCGCTGCAGGTAAGTGAGAGGTGAGAATAAACTGCATGGTATGCACCGCATAGCTCATAACTCAAAACTCATAATCTGGCCAATAGTTTCCAGAAGATATCCATTTAACAAGAGCTCACTGACAAGTTAAAAGGACATTAATGTAATTATAAAGTAGTTATATATATATATATATATATATATATATATATATATATATATATATATTTATATATACACTATAATATTATACTGTATATACATACACCACAATATAATAATATAATACAGTATATACAAAAACACACTTTATGGCCAAATGTTTGTGGATTCTTTACCATCACACCTTTTGAAGCTTGTTGGATATCCCATTCCAAAACCATGGGCATTAATATGGAGTTGGCCCCCCTTTATGGCTATAAGAGCCGCTGCTCTTCTGGGAAGGCTCTCCATAAGAATTTGGAATGCCAGTGGAAATTTGTGCCCTTTCCGCTAAAAGAGAATTTGTGAGCCCAGTCACAGATTTTTTATGAGAACGTTTAGCTCGCAATCAGTGTTCCAATTCATCCCAAAGTTGTTCAGTGGTGTTGAGCAGACCACTTGAGTTCCTCCATATCAAAATTGTCAAACTATGTATTCATGGACATTCCATTGTGCACTGGGGCACAGTCAAGCTGGAAAATGAAAGGGTATTCACCAAACTGTTGCCTTAAAGTTAGAAGCACTAAATTGTCTAAAATGTGATGAACCTTCACTGGAACTAAGGTGCCTAGCACAAACCCTTAAAAAAAAAAAACCTAGACCATTATCCCCCTACCATCAAACATTACAGTAGGCACCATGAATTCCAATAGGTAGTGTTCTGCTGCCATCCACCACATTCTTACATCAGATTGCAAGATTCATCACTCCAGAAAAACAAGTTTCCACTGCTTCAGAGTCCAGTGTCGCATACTTTACACCACTCCAGACGAATCTTGGCATTGCACATGCTGATGTGAGGCCTGTGTACATTTGCTCAGCCATGGAAGCCCATTGGATCACTCCCCTGAAGCACAGTTCTTGTGCTGATGTTGCTTCCAGAGGCAGTGTGGTTCTCTGTGGTGAGTGATGCATTAGATGATAGATGTCTCTTAGGAACTTCTTTAAAAGCAGTTCTTAGCTTGAGAACAGTGTGTCTTGCAAAAGGGTATTCTTTGCTTTTAAGCATGTGAAGGTGATGCATACATTGCAATAGCACTCCCCAATAATATTGTAATTTAAAAAATCATATAAAGTTTTATAGAACGTGGAGGAGAGAAAAAATTCAGGAGTAGAGACTTCCGGGAAGGAGCCTAGATGCAGGATGTGCAAAGGCTGTGAGAGCAACCTCCAGAATCATTGGCGGCAGTGTTCCCTTTAAGGCCAGTTTTGTGTGCAGCCCAGCAGTGAAACAGTTAATTAGGTAACAACACCCTGCAATTAGCAAACACTGCACAATGCAGATGGCAAGGTATGGTTCTCTTGTTAACTGTTTCACTGCTGGGCTACACACAAAACTGTCCTTAGAGGGAACACTGATTGGCGGGGACTTTTTACTCTGGGTAATGAATGTATATATTTGTCAAATAGAGGCCTAGGCCTCTAGTTATCAAGCTGTCAACCACAAATACGCTGGAATTCCGCAGCGTATTTGTGGCGAGGCTGATTCGCCATAGTTATCAAGCCCTACAGCCCGGCAAAAGTAGAATCTAGTGACGTAACCTACGATCTGCCGGACTCAGTCCGACACAGATCGATGGTTACGTCACTACAGATGTTCCGAACGCAAGTTCGGCACAATCTGACTACTTTTGGTAGTTATCAAACTACTACCAGGTACGCTCGCCACTATTCCGTACCTGTTTTTCAGCGTACCTGTTTTTCAATCCGCCGCCCTGGAGGCGGCGGATCCCATAGGAATCAATGGGAGTCTGACCATAGCGAAAGCTTATGTTCGCTGCTGCCCGATATCCCATTGATTCCTAAGGGAGATGTCTGCACCTAACACCCTAACATATACCCCGAGTCTAAACACCCCTAATCTGCCCTCCCTACACTGCCGCAACTAAATAAACTTATTAAAGGGACAGTAAACATTAAAAAAAAAAACTTTTCTATTCAAAATTTATATTTGACATTCCTTGTTTTAAACTTTTAAACACTTATTATTTTAATTATTTAGCACATATCTATATTTTAATCTATCATTCTGCCTCTTGTTAGGACTGCCCCTTGCTGAATGTGCTTCTCCCAGGCCCTGCAACATCCTATTACCTCTATGAATCGGTCGGGCCACAGAGTTGTTAGAGATGCGCGCCGCTTGCGTCCTCACACAGCCAGATCCCCTTGCGCACTTGTTTGGTTACTGCCGAAAATTTCACTTCAGCTGAGCAGTGCAAAGAAACAAGATTGTTATACGGAGCTCCCTTAAACTTTCATTAAAACATATTTTAGAGCTGAACAAGTTCATGTTACTTCTGTGTCACAACAAGATTTCCATTTCCTCCCATTTCAGCAGCGCCACTAGCTTGCTCTACAGCTGTCATGTAAATCTTGAAGTGGAACGCTTCACAATTTATATGACAGCTTGGTGTCAAAGTGGAGACTTTTAAGTGAATCTGCAGCTCCTCTAGTTCTCTCTGACAGCTAGAACGCGCTGTCATACACTACAGCACAAGAGCTTGAAATCGTGGGAAGCAAGGGGGCGGGACAGAGTATTTGATTGACAGGTTTGATCTCAAGCTTATATTTTAAAAATTAGCATTACATTTCATTAAAAAAATAATAATCAACTTTGAATACATATTTTACATTAAAAAAAAAACTTTAGATGACACATAATACATTAATGTTTACTGGCACTTTAACCCCTAATCCGCCGCTCCCGGACCCCGCCGCAACTATAATAAACATGTTAACCCCTAAACCGCCACTTCTGGACCCCGCCGCCACCTACATTATACATATTAACCCCTAATCTGCCGCCCCCTATACCGCCGCCACCTACATAAACTTATTAACCCCTATCCTGCGGATCCCGGATTCCGCCGCAACTAAATAAATTGTTTAACCACTAAACCGCCGCTCCCGGACCCCGCCACCACCTATATTAAAGTTATTAACTCCTATCCTGCCCCCCCTATACCGCCGCCACCTATATTAAAATTATTGACCCCTAAATCTAAGTCTAACACTAACCCTAACCCCCTTAACTTAAATATTATTTAAATAAATCTAAATAACATTACTCGTATTAACTAAATTAATCCTATTTAAAACTTGTAGCTATTTTAGGATTTATTTTTATTTTACAGGCAACTTTGTATTTATTTTAACCAGGTACAATAGTTATTAAATAGTTATTAACTATTTAATAGCTACCTAGTTAAAATACTTACAAAATTACCTGTAAAATAAATCCTAACCTAAGTTACAATTAAACCTTACACTACACTATCATTAAATAAATTAAATAAATTACCTACAATTACCTAAAATTAAATTAAATAAACTAAACTATAGTACAAAAAAACCCAAACACTAAATTACAGAAAATAAAAAAGAATTACAAGAAGTTTAAACTAATTACACCTAATCTAAGCCCCCTAATAAAATAATAAAGCCCCCCAAAATAAAAAAATGCCCTACCCTAGTCTAAATTACAAAGTAACCAGCTCTTTTACCAGCCCTTAAAAAGGCTTTTTGCGGGGCATTGCCCAAAATGTAATCAGCTCTTTTACCTGTAAAAAAAAAATACAACCCCCCCCGCAACATTAAAACCCACCACCCACATACCCCTACTCTAACCCACTCAAACCCCCTTAAAAAAACCTAACACTAACCCCTTGAAGATCACCCTACCTGGAGCCGTCTTCACCCAACCGGGCCGAAATCTTCATCCAAGGTGCGCAGAGGAGGTCCTTCATCCAGTAGAAGTCTTCATCCAAGCGGCGTCTTCAATCTTCATTCATCTGGAGTGGAGCGGAGCCTTCTTCAAAGGAGCAGACGCGGAGCCATCCTCTTCAACCGACGACTGAACGACGAATGAAGGTTCCTTTAAGGGACGTCATCCAAGATGGCGTCCCTCGAATTCCGATTGGCTGATAGGATTCTATCAGCCAATCGGAATTAATGTAGGAAAAATCTGATTGGCTGATTGAATCAGCCAATCAGATTGAAGTGATCTTCGGGGGGTTAGTGTTAGGTTTTTTTAAGGGGGGTTTGGGTGGGTTAGAGTAGGGGTATGTGGGTGGTGGGTTTTAATGTTGGGGGGGATTGTATTTTTTTTTACAGTTAAAAGAGCTGATTACTTTGGGGCAATGCCCCACAAAAAGCCCTATTAAGGGTTGGTAAAAGAGCTGGTTACTTTGTAATTTAGACTAGGGTAGGGCATTTTTTTTATTTTGGGGGCTTTATTATTTTATTAGGGGGCTTAGATTAGGTGTAATTAGTTTAAACTTCTTGTAATTCTTTTTTATTTTCAGTAATTTAGTGTTTTGTTTTTTTTGTACTATAGTTTAGTTTATTTAATTTAATTTTAGGTAATTGTAGGTAATTTATTTAATTTATTTAATGATAGTGTAGTGTTAGGTTTAATTGTAACTTAGGTTAGGATTTATTTTACAGGTAATTTTGTAAGTATTTTAGCTAGGTAGCTATTAAATAGTTATTAACTATTTAATAGCTTTTGTACCTAGTTAAAATAAATACAAAGTTGCCTGTAAAATAAAAATAAACCATAAGATAGCTACAATGTAACTATAAGTTATATTGTAGCTATCTTACGCCTAGATTTAGAGTTTGGCGTTAGCCGTCAAAACCAGCGTTAGAGGCTCCTAACGCTGTTTTTGGGCTACCGCTGGTATTTAGAGTCGTGTAGGTAAGGGTCACTTTCCAGCCGTGACTTTTCCATACAGCAGATCCCCCTACGCCATTTGCGTATCCTATCTTTTCAATTGGATCTTTCTAACGTCGGTATTTAGAGTCTTGGCTGAAGTGAGCGTTAGAAATCTAACGACAAAACTCTAGCCGCAGAGAAAAGCCAGGAGTTAAGAGCTTTCTGGGCTAACGCCGGTTCATAAAGCTCTTAACTACTGTGCTCTAAAGTACACTAACACCCATAAACTACCTATGTACCCCTAAACCGAGGCCCCCCCCACATCGCCGCCACTCTATTAAATTTTTTTAACCCCTAATCTGCCGACCGCACACTGCCGCCACCTACGTTATACTTATGTACCCCTAATCTGCTGCCCCTAACACCGCCGACCCCTATATTATATTTATTAACCCCTAATCTGCTGCCCCCAACGTCGCTGCTACCTTACCTGCAATTATTAACCCCTAATCTGCTGACCGGACCTCACCGCCACTATAATAAATGTATTAAACCCTAATCCTCCTCACTCCCGCCTCAATAACCCTATAATAAATAGTATTAACCCCTAATCTGCCCTCCCTAACATCGCTGACACCTAACTTCAAGTATTAACCCCTAATCTGCCGACCGGACCTCGCCGCTACTTTATTAAATTTATTAACCCCTAAAGCTAAGTCTAACCCTAACACTAACACCCCCCTAAATTAAATATAATTTTAATCTAACGAAATAAATTAACTCTTATTAAATAAATTAATCCTATTTAAAGCTAAATACTTACCTGTAAAATAAACCCTAATATATCTACAATATAACTAATAATTATATTGTAGCTATTTTAGGATTAATATTTATTTTACAGGCAACTTTGTATTTATTTTAACCAGGTACAATAGCTATTAAATAGTTAATAACTATTTAATAGCTACCTAGTTAAAATAATTACAAAATTACCTGTAAAATAAATCCTAACCTAAGTTACAATTAAACCTAACACTACACTATCAATAAATTAATTACATAAAATACCTACAAATAACTACAATTAAATAAACTAACTAAAGTACAAAAAATAAAAAAAGAACTAAGTTACAAAAAATAAAAAAATAATTTACAAACATTAGAAAAATATTACAACAATTCTAAGCTAATTACACCTACTCTAAGCCCCCTAATAAAATAACAAAGCCCCCAAAATAAAAAAATGCCCTACCCTATTCTCAAATTAAAATAGAAAAGCTCTTTTACCTTACCAGCCCTTAAAAGGGCCTTTTGCGGGGCATGCCCCAAAGAAAACAGCTCTTTTGCCTGTAAAAAATAACATTTAATACCCCCCCCAACATTACAACCCACCACCCACATACCCCTAATCTAACCCAAACCCCCCTTAAATAAACCTAACACTAAGCCCCTGAAGATCATCCTACCTTATCTTCACCACGCCGGGTATCACCGATCCGTCCAGGCTCCGAAGTCTTCATCCAAGCCCAAGCGGGGGCTGAAGATGTCCACAGGTAATTTTGTAATTATTTTAACTAGGTAGCTATTAAATAGTTATTAACTATTTAATAGCTATTGTACCCGGTTAAAATAATTACAAAGTTGCCTGTAAAATAAATATTAATCCTAAAATAGCTACAATATAATTATTAGTTATATTGTAGCTATATTAGGGTTTATTTTACAGGTAAGTATTTAGCTTTAAATAGGATTAATTTATTTAATAAGAGTTAATTTATTTAGTTAGATTAAAATTATATTTAATTTAGGGGGGTGTTAGTGTTAGGGTTAGAATTAGCTTTAGGGGTTAATAATTTTAATAAAGTAGCAGCGAGGTCCGGTCGGCAGATTAGGGGTTAATACTTGAAGTTAGGTGTCAGCGATGTTAGGGAGGGCAGATTAGGGGTTAATACTATTTATTATAGGGTTATTGAGGCGGGAGTGAGGCGGATTAGGGGTTAATACATTTATTATACTAGTAGCGGTGAGGTCCGGTCGGCAGATTAGGGGTTAATTATTGTAGGTAGCTGGCGGTGACGTTGTGGGGGGCAGATTAGGGGTTAATAAATATAATATAGGGGTCGGCGGTGTTAGGGGCAGCAGATTAGGGGTACATAGGGATAATGTAGGTTGCGGCGGTGTACGGAGCGGCAGATTATGGGTTAAAAAAAATATGCAGGTGTCAGCGATAGCGGGGGCAGCAGATTAGGGGTTAATAAGTGTAAGGTTAGGGGTGTTTAGACTCGGGGTACATGTTAGGGTGTTAGGTGCAGACATAGGAAGTGTTTTCCCATAGGAAACAATGGGGCTGCGTTAGGAGCTGAACGCTGCTTTTTTGCAGGTGTTAGGTTTTTTTTCAGCTCAAACTGCCCCATTGTTTCCTATGGGGGAATCGTGCACAAGCACATTTTTGAAGCTGGCCGCGTCCGTAAGCACCGCTGGTATTGAGAGTTGCAGTGGCGGTAAATTATGCTATACGCTCCTTTTTTGGAGCCTAACGCAGCCATTCTGTGAACTCTAAATACCAGCGGTATTTAAAAGGTGCGGGGAAAAACAAACAGCGTTAGCTACGCGTGTCGTTACCGACAAAACTCTAAATCTAGCCGATAGGGTTTATTTTACAGGTAAGTATTTAGTTTTAAATAGGAATAATTTAGTTAATAATAGTAAATTTTATTTAGATTTATTAAAATAATATTTAAGTTAGGGGGGTGTTAGTGTTAGTGTTAGACTTAGGTTTAGGGGTTAATAAGTTTAATATAGGTGGCGGCGGGGTCTGGGAGCGGCAGTTTAGGGGTTAAACATTTAATTTAGTTGCGGCGGGGTCCGGGAGCGGCGGTTTAGGGGTTAATGAGTTTAATGTAGGTGGCGGTGGGCTCCGGGAGCGGCGGTTTAGGGGTTAAACAATTTATTTTGTTGCGGCGGGGTCCGGGATCCACAGGATAGGGGTTAATAACTTGAATATAGGTGGCGGCGGTGTAGTGGGGGGCAGGATAGGGGTTAATAGGTATAATGTAGGTGGCGGCGGGGTCCGGGAGCGGCGGTTTAGGGGGTAATAACTTTATTTAGTTGTGGGGGGCTCCGGGAGCGGCGGTTTAGGGGGTAAAACAGTGTAGTTTAGTGTGGGTGCTTAGTGACAGGCTATCAAAAAAGCTGCAAAGAAGCCGATGAGCAGCGAGATCGATGACTGTCAGTTAACAACAATCCGCTGCTCATCGCTCCATACTTGGTGCATGGCTTCTTGACAGATTTTTTGATAACTTTGGCGAACGTATTCAGGTCCGTGGCGGTGATGGTAGGCGAGATTAGGCGAGCGTATTGGGCCGGCGAATGCAGGTAAGTAGACGGCTTCATAACTAGAGGCCCTAGTCTTAAAAATATTGTTGCTGAAATACTTTAAGGGCAAAAAGGATCGATTATGGATACATTTTTGGGGCCTAACAAAATGCCTCCTAAACTAAAAAATAATGAAAAGAAGCAGAGGAGGCGCTCAGAAGGGTTAAATGAATCTTCAATTATAGCAACAGAAAGTTTGAGGATAGATAAGGACTCTCATTACATTGTACAACAAATATCTTCAATTTTCATCCCTAAAATAGATAATCTGCAAAAAGGTCTAGACAATATTACTGAAGAAATAAAACAAATTACCACAAGATTCATAGAATTAGAAGAGAGAGTATCAGACCTAGAGGAAATCTCTTCACTATATACTAACAAAATGGGGAGTGTACTTAAACAGAATCAAATACTTTACCAGAGACTTGAGGATTTGGAAAATAGATCAAGACGTAATAACATTCGAATATTAGGGATACCAGAAACAATTAAAGCATATGAGTTGATACAATTTTGTGAAACGATTCTGCCCAAATTATTAAATCTCCCATTGGAAAAACTAAAGAAAAGTGTGGAAAGGGCACACAGAATAGGACCGGAAAAACAGAGTGAGGGTAATAATCAATATCCAAGGCAGGTTATTATTAGACTATTACATTTCCAAGTAAAAGTGGCTATATTACAAGCATATAGAAAAATAGGATTGGTTATATATGAGGTGTCAAAATTGCTTATTTATCAAGATTATTCATTTGATTTGACAAATAACTTAAGGAATTTTCTACATTATGTACAAATTTAAACAAAGAAGGAACAAAAGCATTTCTTTTGTACCCTGCAAAATTAAAAATCCAAACTGATAGGGGCCCAAAAAGTTTTGATTCCCCTCAAGAAGCACAGAAATTTTTATATTTAAATTCTAGCTAAACTCTATGACTATATAGCTTTAGGGTCTAGACAAATAAATATGTATTGGTTATTCAAGAGGGGTTTTTTTCCTTTGATTTTAGATACTTTTTTTGTTTCTTGCGTTTTATGGTTGGTAAAGTTCAATGATTCTATGTGGGGAAGGGGGGGGGATGATTATTATTATTTTATTTTTTTCACTGGCACTTGGAGAATAAATAATTTTTGTTAAAATGGACCCCTATTTAGAGGGCCCTCAGAATGTGTTTATGCACATAGAACACAATCAGGGGTGCACTTTGACCATAAGTGTACTTTCTTTTTTTCTTCTCACTGGCACGTGTGTGTGTTGTTGTTTTTTGACTAATAAACAGAAAGATTTTTGAACCACAAATTAGGGTGATGTTTGAAAATAACAAATGTAGGTCTAGATCAACGCTGAAGGCTTTTTTTTCTCTCCCTCTCCCCCCCCCCCACTCCTTCCCTCTCTTTTCTTCCCTTTTATATTCCAGACTTGTGTTAACCTTAAATTATGGTGTAGTATTTAAAATGTGTCTTCCAAAATTAGTTTATGGCATTTAAAATCACGTCATGGAATGTAGGAGATTTCCATTCTCCTATTAAAAGGCATACGATTATCACACATTTAAGAAGGTTAAAAACAGAAATAGAGGCCGAATTTTGAAAGGTCTTGCGGACCTGATCTGACAGTGCGGATCAGGTCTGCAAGACCTTGCTGAATGCCGAGCGCAATACGCTCTCCGTATTCAGCATTGCACCAGCAGCTCACAAGAGCTGCTGGTGCAACGCCGACTCGCGGCCAATCGGCAGCCAGCAGGGAGGTGTCAATCAACCCGATCTTATTCGATCGGGTTGAATTGTGGCGATTCCTGTCCGCCTCATCAGAGCAGACGGACAGGGTTATGGAGCAGCGATCTTTAGATCGCTGCTTCATAACTGCTGTTTCTGGCGAGTCTGAAGAAACACCAGAAACACAGGCCCTTAAGCTCCATAGGGAGCTTGATAAATGGGCCTCATAGCGTTCCTAAAAGAGACGCATTTATCTGATCAGGAACATGCTAAATTATGTAGAGATTGGGTTGGGACAGTAGTTTTTTCCTCTTATTCTAGGGCAAAAAGGGGGGTAGTGATTTTAGTTGGCAAACGCCATGAAGTTGAAATTATTAATACTATTACAGATCCAGAAGGAAGATACGTGATAGCTCAAGTCAATATAGGAGGCGGGATGTGGACTCTTTGCAACATCTATGCTCCAAATGAAAAATCTAATTGGTTCTGGACTAAATTAATCCAGGAGTTGCTTCCATTTTAAGATAAGAATTTGATCATGGGAGGAGACTTTAATTTAGCCCCTGATCCTATATGTGACAGGTTAAGACTAAATCAGGGGATCAAGCAATATTCTCAGAATAGACCTCTGGGTAAATTTGAAAGGACATTTTTCAAAAAATTAAAAGAGCACTTACAATTAAGGGACATTTGGAGATTACGTATCCCAGATGGTAGGGATAATACTTGTGCTTCGAAAGCTATGCCTACTCTTTCAAGGATAGATCTAATTTTAATTTCTAATGCACTTATTCCTAGGATTACTGGAAGTAAAATACATAAAATAATAGTCTCAGATCATGCTCCAGTAGAATTATCTTTTCAAGATAAAGAAACACGTAAAAATAGGAATACATTTAGATTTCCCTATTATTTATATTCCTCAAAAAACTTTCAAAATTACGTGATACAGTCATGGAATGATTATGTAACAGATAATCAAGAACATTTAGATACTCCAGAGTTATTTTGGGAAACTACCAAGGTGGTGGTAGCAGGTAATATAATCTCTTTTTATTCAAATATGTGTAGGAATGCACGATTGAAATTGCAAAAACTGCAAGTGAAATTAGCTAGAGTATATCATCACTATTGTAATAAACCGTTGGTAATGACACGCGAGATATATTGGTTGTGCAAAGAGGAACTAGATGCTCATTTAGCAGAACAATCCGCTCAGGCACAATTAAAAAGCAATAGTAGATACTATAGATGGGGAAATGGATTTGGCAAGTTTTTGGCTACCATAATTAAGGCGAGATCAGCAAGTAAACATATAGCTGCGATTAAATATAAAGGTACTATATATAAGACCCCGGAGGATATTGTGAAAGCTTTCATTCAGTATTTTTCGGAATTGTATACTAAACAAGATACAGGTACATTCCTCTTGATGAAAAAGTTCTGGGAAAATATTAAACTCCTTAAGATTTCAGAAGAGCAGCTAGAAAACTTAAATGCTCCAATTACAGTACAAGAAATTAATAAAACAATCTCCTTGTTAGCAAATGGAAAAGCGCCGGGTCCAGACGGATTACCTATAGAGCTATATAAAATATTAAAGGTACAAATAACTCTGTTGTTGAGTAGACTCTTTAATGAATATTTTCAAGAAAGTAAGATACCTTCGCAGTTTTTATCAAGCGCCTATATCTCTTTAATTCTAAAGCCAAAAAGGGAGGAAGATCAGCCGGAATCTTATAGACCAATTTCGTTGCTCAATGCTGATTAAAAAATATTAATGAAGATATTGGCAGAAAGATTAAAAATAATTCTTACAGATCTTATTAATCCAGAGCAGACAGGGTTTATGTTTGGAAGAACTTAAGGAGAGTACTTCATGCAATTTCTTATTTTTGGGTGGACCCTACCTTGGAGGATACAAGAGTCCTGCCGGAGGCCTCCCTGCTGTCTTTGGATGCAGAGAAGGCCTTTGACAGGATAGAATGGGAGCATTTGTTCTCGACTTTAGAATGTTTTGGTTTCAAGGGGCCATTTGCATCTTTAGTTCGGAGTATATATTTGACGCCAATAACCTACATTTTGATAAATGGGATTTTTTCAGCAGGAGTTAAATTGCAGAGGGGAACAAGACAAGGGTGTCCCTTGTCAACACTCCTCTTTAACTTAAAGGGACACTGAACCCACATTTTTTCTTTCATGATTCAGATAGAGCATAACATTTTAAGCAACTTTCTAATTTATTCCTATTATCAAATTTTCTTCATTCTCTTTGTATCTTTATTTGAAATGCAAGAATGTAAGTTTAGATGCCGGCCCATTTTTGGTGAACAACCTTGGTTGTTCTTGCTGATTGGTGGATAAATTTATCCACCAATTAAAAAGTGCTGTCCAGAGTGCTGAACCAAAAAAAAAAGTTAGTTGCCTTCTTTTTCAAATAAAGATAGCAAGAGAACAAAGAAAAATTGATGATATGAGATTTTTGGAAAACTAGGAGGATATAAAGTGAACATGGCTAAGTCTGAGATTCTTTGGTTAAATAAAAATAATAATAACAAGGATAATTATAAATTCCCATTCAAAGAAGTAGATCAAACTTTAACATATCTGGGTATTCATTTATCTAATAATCCATACGCGATATATAAGTTAAATATCTCTAAGCAATGTGAAGAAATAACAGCCTTATTAGAAAGCTGGCTCCATCTTCCTTTATCGTTAGCCGGGAAAGTTGATCTTATTAAGATGGTAATATTACCTAAATTACTATATCCTTTGCTGATGCTCCCATTCCTTCTTACTAAAAGAGAGTTGCAAAACTTAAATACTGCAGTGCAGAAATTTCTTTGGAAAAGGAAAAAAGTAAGAATTGCTCTTAAAAAGTTACAGTGGGGCAAAAAAGGTATTTAGTCAGCCACCAATTGTGCAAGTTCTCCCACTTAAGAAGATGAGAGAGGCCTGTAATTTTCATCATAGGTATACCTCAACTATGAGAGACAAATGTGGAAACAAATCCAGACAATCACATTGTCTGATTTGGAAAGAATTTATTTGCAAATTATGATGGAAAATAAGTATTTGGTCAATATCAAAAGTTCATCTCAATACTTTGTTATATATCCTTTGTTGGCAATGACAGAGGTCAAACGTTTTCTGTAAGTCTTCAAAAGGTTGTCACACACTGTTGCTGGTATGTTGGCCCATTCCTGCATGCAGATCTCCTCTAGATCAGTGATGTTTTGGGGCTGTCGCTGGGCAACACAGACTTTAAACTCCCTCCAATGTTTTCTATGGGGTTGAGATCTGGAGACTGGCTAGGCCACTCCAGGACCTTGAAATGCTTCTTACGAAGCCACTCCTTCATTGCCCGGGCGGTGTGTTTGGGATCATTGTCATGCTGAAAGACCCAGCCAAGTTTCATCTTCAATGCCCTTGCTGATGGAAGGAGGTTTGCACTCAAAATCTCATGATACATGGCCCCATTCATTCTTTCATGTACACGGATCAGTCTTCCTGTTCCCTTTGCCGAGAAACAGCCCCAAAGCATGATGTTGCCACCCCCATGCTTTACAGTAGGTATGGTGTACTTTGGTAGCAACTCAGCATTCTCTCTCTTCCAAACACAACAAGTTGTGTTTCTACCAAACAGTTCTACTTTGGTTTCATCTGACCATATGACATTCTCCCAATCTGCTTCTGGATCATCTAAATGCTCTCTAGCATACTTCAGAGGGGCCCGGACATGTACTGAGTCCCTGGCAGCATTGTGTGTTACTGATGGTAGCCTTTGTTACGTTGTTCCCAGCTCTCTGCAGGTCATTCACTAGGTCCCCCTGTGTGGTTCAGGGATGTTTGCTCACCATTCTTGTGATCATTTTGACCCCACAAGGCGAGATCTTGCGTGGAGCCCCAGATTGAGGGAGATTATCAGTGGTCTTGTATGTCTTCCATTTTCTAATTATTGCTCCCACAGTTGATTTCTTCACACCAAGCTGCTTGCCTATTGCAGATTCAGTCTTCCCAGCCTGGTGCAGGTCTACAATTTTGTTTCTGGTGTCCTTCGACAGCTCTTTGGTCTTCACCATAGTGGAGTTTGGAGTGTGACTGTTTGAGGTTGTGGACAGGTGTCTTTTATACTGATAACAAGTTCAAACAGGTGCCATTAATACAGGTAATGAGTGGAGGACAGAGGAGCCTCTTAAAGAAGAAGATACAGGTCTGTGAGAGCCAGAAATCTTGCTTGTTTGCAGGTGACCAAATACTTATTTTCCACCATAATTTGCAAATAAATTCTTTCCAAATCAGACAATGTGATTGTCTGGATTTGTTTCCATATTTTGTCTCTCATAGTTGAGGTATACCTTTGAAAAAAATTACAGGCCTCTCTCATCTTTTTAAGTGGGAGAACTTGCACAATTGGTGGCTGACTAAATACTTTTTTGCACCACTGTATATGCTCCATTTTTAAATGGAGGTTTAGACTTACCTGATTTTAGGCTTTATAATTGGGCTACATTGTTACGGAATGTTTTAGATTGGCAGTTAAGCTCAGAGCACTTTTATGAGGAAGCATTAGAACAAGCAGTTCTAGGGGAAATTGGCCTCTCCTTCTTACCATATAGTCAGCACAGAGATGTGCCAGTAAATATTCAATCCCATATTCTATATAAAGATGCTTTAATAGCTTGGAAACTAGCGCATAAATACTTGAGGCGTACATATCCATTTTCTAGATATATCCCATTGGTGGGCACTGGGGAACATTGAATTCCCACCTGGTTTGGACACAAGCCCTTTCCAATTTTGGAAAAGGAAGGGACTCAGAATTATTGGAGATTGTTTAGATCCTTTAAATAAAACAATATGGACTTTTCAAGATTTACAAATCAAGTGTGAGTTACCTAGAACTCATTTTTATGCTTATTTTCAAGTACGGCATTATATTATGAACTTAATAAAAAGAGATGCCTTATTTTGGGATATATAGGTTTTTAATCTATCACAAATCGAGTTTGAAAAGAAATCCTTTTCTATATCAGGTTTTTATAAAGATCTGAGTTATAGAAATATTAGGGAAGGGATGGAGGCATTAGTAGAAAAATGGAGCTTTGATGTTGCGGGGAGTCTAACACCTATACAAATTGGAGACAGTTTAAAGTTAGTTAAAAAGGCAACTCTCTCTATTCTTCTTAGGGAATCTCAGCTGAGGCTGCTACACCGAGATTATATAATACCGCGTAGAATGGCAAAATGGAATCAGGACTGTACTAACAGATGTAATAAGTGTCAAAGGGAAAATGCAGATTTTATTAATCATTTCTATACATGCCCAAAGATTAATTATTTCTGGTGTAAAGTACAATATTGGATTAAGCAAAAGCTTAAGATAGACATTCATTTGGGGGTACGGCAGATATGTTTATTTCAATGGGATAACAGACATTTCGAAGAGCAAAAAATGGCTGTGGTGGTTATTGTTTTGGCTAGGAATAGTGATGTCGCGAACATAAAATTTTCCGTTCGCGAACGGCGAATGCGAACTTCCGCAAATATTCGCGAACGGGCGAACCGGGCGAACCGCCGTAGAATTCAATAGGCAGGCGAATTTTAAAACCCACAGGGACTCTTTCTGGCCACAATAGTGATGGTAAAGTTGTTTCAAGGGGACTAACACCTGGACTGTGGCATGCCGGAGGGGGATCCATGGCAAAACTCCCATGGAAAATTACATAGTTGATGCAGAGTCTGGTTTTAATCCATAAAGGGCATAAATCACCTAACATTCCTAAATTGTTTGGAATAACGTGCTTTAAAACATCAGGTATGATGTTGTATCGATCAGGTATTGTAAGGGTTACGCCCGGTTCACAGTGACAGACCAAACTCCCCGTTTAATGCACCGCAAACAACCGCAAACAGACCATTTGCACAAGAGCAAACTCCCCATTTGCACAAGGTTGGACCTGAGCTCTGCAATGACGGCATTCTGGTGGTGGCAACAGCATGCGTTGATTGGCGTGCTGTCTGGCTGACCCCGGGTGCCAATGCATGCTGTCTGACTGTGCCACTAGCTCCTTGCGACGACCTCCCCCTGCTTCCAACTCGTCTCCTCCTCCTCTCTGTCTCCCCATCTGAACTTTCCCCCTGTTCTTATTCTCTTCTAGCGGGCACCCACGTGACATCCACTGATGCATCGTCATCATCAACCGCTTCACTTGTATCTGGCAACTCAGCAAAGGAAGCAGCAGCGGGTACAACATCATCATCATCATCACACCATACGTCCATGTGTGTAATGCTGCCTGACTGAGACATATCCCTGTTATCTACATCCTCTGGCAATAATGGTTGCGCATCACTCATTTCTTCCAACTGATGTGTAAATAACTCCTCTGGTGGTGGCGGCAGGCGGGTGAGTGGTAACTTGAGAGGTGCCCGAAGCTAAGCTGGAGGAGGATGGTGCGTCAAGGTTCCGAGCAGAAGCTGTAGAAGATTGGGTGTCCTGTGTTAGCCAGTCAACTATGTACTCAGAACTTTTCGAGTTCAGGGTACGTGGCCTCTGAACACTGGGCATTATTCTAGGGCCAAAGGGAATCACAGCACCATGACCACGACGGCCCCTGCGGGGTGGCCTGCCTCTGCCTGTCATTTTTTTTCTGATTAGTGGTACTATGCGTGCAAGCTACTGTGACAACAGATATGTGTGGCACTGTGCACTGGCAGAAGTTGGCAGAGTAGACGCTGTAGGCCTGACACACACGCTTGCAGACAACTAACTGCTATTCAATCTATTACAGCCAATTTTTTTTTTTTTAAATGAACACTACTGTTACACCAGATATGAGTTGCACTGGTGTGACACTGTGCCCTGGCAGGCCCTGAAACGCACACTCGTGAAGGAAACTGACTGCTATTATTTCACAGTCAAATTTCTAGTTTTTTTTTTAATGTACACTACTGTTACACCAGATATGAGTTGCACTGGTGTGACTCTGTGCCCTGACAGGCCTTGAAACGCACACGTGTGAAGGAAACTGACTGCTCTTATTTCACAGTCAAATTTCTAGTTTTTTTTTTAATGTACACTACTGTTACACCAGATATGAGTTGCACTGGTGTGACACTGTGCCCTGGCAGGCCCTGAAACGCACACGTGTGAAGGAAACTGACTGCTATTGTTTCACAGTCAAAAAAGTGTTTTTTTTTTTTAAATGTACACTACTGTTACACCAGATATGAGTGGTGGCACTGGGCAAGTGGGCACAGTATACGCTGTGAGCCTGACACACACGCTGGCAGGCAGGCAACTGCAATTAGATTACACAGGAAAAAAAAAAAAGCAGACTGATGTTCTAGCCCTAAAAAGGGCTTTTTGGGGTGCTGTCCTTACAGCAGAGATCAGATGAGTCCTTCAGGACTGTAGTGGACACTGAATACACTAGCTTAGCTATCGATTTCCCTATTAAATCAGCAGCAGCTACACTGTCCCTCCTCCCACTAAGAATGCAGCTTCCGAATGAATCTAAAATGGATGCTGTCCAGGAGGTGGGAGGGTCTGGGAGGGAGGGTCTGCTGCTGATTGGCTGGAATGTGTCTGCTGACTGTGAGGTACAGGGTCAAAGTTTACTCAATGATGACGAATAGGGGGCGGACCGAACATCGCATATGTTCGCCGCGGCGGCGAACGTGAACATGCTATGTTCGCCGGGAACTATTCGCCGGCGAACTATTCGCGACATCACTAGCTAGGAAATGTATATTAGAACAGTGGATTACTAAGAATGTACCAACAATTCCTCAATTACAAAATAAAATTATGAGACAGCTGTGGATTGAGCAATGGGACACTAAAATAGATCAATCAAATAGGCTAAAGGGATTCCTTAATAAGTGGCAGATTTTTATTAAGGCACTGGATCATGAGGTACAGAAACAAATTCTAAAACCTTTTGTCCATTCAGAATTAGTAATGGAGGATAGGCTCTGAGGAGAATGGACCTGTCTGGATGATAGCACGTAATGAGCATTTAAAGTTGGAGAGATAGGAGGGAGAGGGGAGGGAGCAGTGGAGAGGAGTTTTTTTTTGTGTACCCCTTTCCCCACTATAAGGTTAAGATAAATAAGAAAATAGAGAGAACGCCAGCCCAAGAATCAGCAAGTATGATTCTTTTTCATATAAAGAGCTTTGTAAGATTGCAAGATTGTGACACTGAAAAATGCAGAGAGAAGGTAACAGAAATAAGCTTATGAATTAATAGAAGCAGTGGTAAAAGGCATATTTTTATTTTATATAAATGCATGAACAGCAAAGGTATTATTTATATTAACTGAATAAGGAATGTTTCTGTTAATGTATATTCGCACATATATGAAGGTGTTAGATGTTAAGACGCCAACTTTTTGTCATGTATAAATGACCCTTTATCTTTCTCTGTGAAATAAATATAAATAATAAAAAAAAAATAAAAAAAATCATATAAAACGAATAAATGAAATATTGAATAAAAATCTGCAGTAAACATTGTGGGCCAGATTACAAGCGGAGCGGTATAATGGGTTTCTGCTATAGCGATAATTAAAATAGTTTTTGCTCTAGCGGTAAAACCCAAATAGTAAAAAAATCCAAACTTAAAATATTGCGTGCGCATTCACGTATTCCCCTATAGAAGTCAATGGAGAAAAAAAAAATACCCCACTCTTGCGCAAACGCCATCACATATTCTTGTTAGCGCTAACCAAACATGAAAATATGAATATTTCATATTCCTATGTTCTTTATGTAACGGAATATGTTCTATTTATTCATAATTAAATATTTCTACATATATCTGATGTTTTCTTAAAGAAATATATATTTATACATATATATATATAATTATTTATATAGGTATACATATATACAGATATATAGGGATATCGATATACAAATACAAAGAACATATTCCCCTATGTACAGAACATTGTAATGTGGAATATTTTCATCTATGTAAAGGGACAGTCTAGTCAAAATTACACAGAGGTGAAAAGTATATTAATATAACCGTGTTGGTTATGCAAAACTGGTAAATGGGTAATAAAGGGATAATCTATCTTTTTAAACAATAAAAATTATGGAGTAGCCTGTCCCTTTAATGGTAAAAAGCACTAATACACAAATATATGTCTATATGTGTGTAAATACTTATACCTATACTACAATCGCGTTTGTAATGCGTCCGTGAACGTTGTCAGTTGCATGCGCAGCAGGGGCGTATTATGGCCTAGCCCAACAAGGCCCGTGCCTATGGCGGCAAATTTGCAGGGGGGCACTTTTGGTCAATTGCCGCTGCACTAGTAATTTAAAAAAATAAAATGTACTTTGTCCGGCTTGCAGCAGACGTCACGTCAAAGCCACCAATACTTCCTGGAGTCTGCACATGGCTCTAGTCTAGTAAGTCATGCAGCGGCAGTGCACATGTGATATCACAGGCCAAGCGGCAATCGGTTATGGCTGAAGAGGAACTTGGCGAAGAAACCTGCTGCCTACATTAGTGGCAGACTGTCTGAGTGTGGCGCAAAAGCGGACTGGAATTGAGAGCTCAGGTATTTGATAAAAATAGCAGCACTGACACTGACTGTTGCAAGGCGCCTGGCATGTATTGAGGATGGTCCTTGATAATAAACTATTCTCTACTTTACTACTTAAGTTTTACCACATCAGCATCCACATGGTAGCTATAACTGCTATATATTACTGAAATGAGGAATACAGTTTTGTGTCTGTCTAACGCTGTTAATTTAGCATTACTTTGAGCTGGTTTTAGGTTTAACTTCCCTTCACAATAGGCATACAAGTTCGAGGAAACACTAGTAACACTTGTCTCAAACACATACAAAAATAACTGCTACACTAAGAAAATGTGGTATCTGCTATCTCGCATATAAGTACTCTCCTAAACTTTGGCATTTCATTACCATATTTTTAAAGACTCCATAACATGGCTTTAATGGTAATATATTACATTTACTTTTGTGTACTACAGTCTACTATATAATTTAAACTAAATATTTATTAGTCCTGTCTGTCACAGAAATTTTGTGTGAGTTTTAATCCAGTTTCACAATAAATATAGTATCATAACGCTTGAATAAAAAAAAAATCCATCTAAATTTAACTGGTAACCAATTTATCAACTGGTCTATAAATGATTACAATTATTTATGAATTTATCTATTAAAAAATGCAATATCTGCATGGGTTCTTTGTGTGTGTTTGAGAATACAGTGTGAAATATATGTTATAGATTATCCTTGTATTTATCAAAACAAACTTCTGAACACAATTCTTGATTCCTAGATAAACTTAAAAATATTTTTGAACAAATTATGCTATAACATACAGAAATATAACTCTGCAATTTCCTTTCTTTATAAATAAATTATGGAATATACTTGCAAATAGCTGATGTTTTGCCCAAGAGAACAAGCAATGAGGTTTACAAGTGCTTTATTTTAAAATTATATAGCTTTCAATATATTTAGACACGTTTGTTATCATGATTTAATCCTGAAACTGTGGAGACTAAGCTAAAGATAAAATTGTTTGTCTTTTCAGAGAGTACCTAATGTCAGGCATGGTCACACATCATCTTAAATTGCCCTCATAGCTTTAAAAGACCAGTAAATACAGTAGATTTGCATGATAAAAAGACAATACAATAGCACATTGGCCCCTAATAATCAAAGTCTGGCGGACCTGATCTAACAGTGCGGATCAGGTCTGCCAGACCTCGCTGAATACGGAGAGCAATACGCTCTCCGTATTCAGCATTGCACCAGCAGCTCACAAGATCTGCTGGTGCAATGCCGCCCCCTGCAGACTCGAGGCTAATCGGCCTCCAGCAGGGGGTGTCAATCAACCCGATCGTACTCAATCGGGTTGATTTCCGGCGATGTCTGTCCGCCTGCTCAGGTTATGGAACAGCGGTCTTTGTGACCGCTGCTTCATAACTGCTGTTTCTGGCGAGTCTGAAGACTCGCCAGAAACACGGGCCGTCAAGCTCCTTTCTGAGCTTGATAGATAGGCCCCCTAGTCTGAACTTCAAATGAGTGTAGTGAAGTCCATTTTTTGGGGGCAAATTTTAAAGTTATGTCTATTTCCACTCCTTCTGGATCTTGTGACAACAGCCCTCAGACAATCACAAACGCATGTGCTAATTCATCCTACCTGAGTGTATGCAAGCTTTTACAAGCGCTGGTTGGTGAACATTTCATTTGGAAATGTAGCAGGGAAAATAAGTCACATTACTCCCTTACCAAAAGATTTTATGGCCAAAAATTGCCTAAATCCTGAGGGGGATGGGGGGGGGGGGGTTAGTGCCTAGGGCAGCACAAAACTTAAATACGCGCAGCCAATCGAAGCATTTAACCAAAAACCACCTAACTGCCTGCACAAAAATAACAAACAAACCTATATACCCGCACAAAATATTAACAAGAAAACCTAACCGCCCGCACAAAATATTAACAAAAAACCTAACTGCACGCACTAAGTATTAACAAAAAAACACCTAATCGCCCGCACAAAGTATTAACAAAAAAAATAAAATAAACGCCAGCACGAAGTATTAGCAAAACAAATCCTAAAAGCCTGCACGAAATAATAAATAAACCCAACCGCCTGCACAATGTATTAACAAAAACAAAATAAACGCCCGCACGAAGTATTAACAAAAAAGCACCTAACTGCCCGCACAAAGTATTAACAAAAAAAACCTAACCGCCCACACAAAAGTATTAACAAAAAATACCTAATCTCCCGCACAAAGTATTAACAAAAAAAACCTAACCGCCCGCACAAAGTATTAACAAAAAAAAATGAACCACCCGCAAGAAATATTAAGAAACACCTAACGCACGCACAAAATGTACCACTAAATCACCAACCCCCACATCGCAAAATAATAACGTAATTAACCCCTAATCCGCCAATTAAAATATTAACCCTTCGCCAAACTCCCACAACACAAACTACCTAATTACATTAACCCCTAAACCGCAAAAACCTCCACAACGCCAACTACCTAAATACAATATCAACCCCTAAGCCACCAACACCCCACAACGCAAAAAAATCACTAAGCCCCCTAACCTAAAACCCCATAAATTAACCCCAATTATTTTACAAGTTTAAGATGAAATTAAAAAAACTAATATTAAAAATTTTAAAAATATCTAACATTACAAAAAACAAAGAAACACTACAAAACATTACAAAAAATAAGAAATTCTAAAATTAGAGAAAAAATAAACGTAATTATCCAAAATACATTTTTTTAAATCTAAACTAATACCCCTATAAAAAAGCCCCCCTAAAATAAAAACACCCCCTAATCTAACACTAAACTACAAATAGCCCTTAAAAAGGGATTTTTGTAGGGCATTGCCCGAAGTTAAACAGCTCCGTTACCTAAAACAAATTGCAAAGTACCCCCTAACAGTTAAAGCCCCCACTCAACCAACCCCCCAAAATAAAAAAAACCTAAGTCTAAAAAAACCTAAAGGGGCATTTGTATGGGCATTACACTTAAAAGGCCAATTAGCTCTTTTGCTGCCCATTAAAATGAAAATGCCCTAATCTAACCCCCCCCACTAACGATAAACTACCAATAGCCCTTAAAAGGACCTTTTGTAGGGCATTGCCCTAAAGCGATCAGCTCTTTTACCTAAATAAAGTATTAATTACCCCCTAAAACTAAACCCCCCCACCCACACAATCCCCCAAAATAAGAAAACCTAAGTCTAAAAAAAACTAAGCTACCCATTGCCCCTAAAGGGGCATTTGTATGGACATTGCCCTTAAAAGGGCAATCATCTCTTTTACTGCCCATTAAAAAATAAAAAAAAAATCCTCTTCTGTCTTCATCCAGGGCAAATGGAGCGCGGGGCGGAGCTGACTGCGGAACAGGACCGGCGACCGCGGAGCCATCAGCATGGAGGATCCTCTTTGTACGATCGGCGCCGCACACTGAGGATTGAATGCAAGGTACCCCTTTTATATTGGGGTACCGTTGCATTCCTATTGGCTTAAAAATTCAAATCAGCCAATAGGATGAGAGCAGCTTAAATCCTATTGGCTGATTTAAACATGCCAATAGGATTTAAGCAGCTCTCACCCTATTTACTGATTTGAATTTTTCAGCCAATAGGAATTCAAGGTACCTTAATGGGGTTCCTTGCACTTAATCTTCAGTGTGCGGTGGCAATCGGATGAAGATGATCCTCCACGCTGGATGTCTGCACGGCCACTGTTCTTGCTCCTCGGTCACCTCCGCTCCGCGGCGCCTTCGCTTTGAATAAAGATAGAAGCTGTCCCCGCGCTGGATGAAGATGTCACTGACTGGAAGAAGACCTTCACTGCCGGACTTCAGGAAATGTGAATACCTATTTCGGGGTTAGATTTAGGTTTTTTATTTTTTGGGGTGTTTTTTTTTTAGATTAGGGATTTTTTTTATTTTTTAATGGGCAGCAAAAGAGCTGATTGCCCTTTTAAGGGCAATGACCATACAAATGCCCCTTTAGGGGCAATGGGTAGCTTAGAATGTTTTAAACTTAGGTTTTTTTATTTTGGGGGTTGCATGGGTGGGGGGGTTGTAATATTTTTAGGTAAAACAGTGGTTTAACTTAGGGCAATGCGCTTCAAAAGGCCTTTTTAAGGGCTATTGGTAGTTTATTTTTAGACTAGGGGGTGTTTTTATTTTGGGGGGGTTATTTTTATAAGGGTATTAGATTAGGGTATTAGATTAGGTTTAATTTTTTTTATTTTTGATAATTTCATTTTTTTTTGTACTTTTAAATAGGTCAGTTTGCAGAAGGTGGTCCACATTGCCTGCCCTGAAAACCTCAATTTAATAAAATAGACTGCCCTCTGGGCAGGCTTATCGCCTAGTACACATATAAATACATAAATACCTATGAACACATACTGTATTGTTCCGCATATAGGCCGCACTTTTTCCCCTTGATTTCTACATTTAAAGTTGCAGTGCAGCCTATATGAGGGGCGCGGCCTATAATCGGTATTTTTTGTGTGTTTTTTTGGCTTAATATTGCCTATTATAGTAAATACCGGGTAAGGAATGTACCGGTAACAGACCAAGCTCCTATGAAATAAGCATTTCTATAATCATCCTATAATCATCCTCCTTGTACCGGTACTTGTATCAACTACGGACCCTGCATGCCTTTCCGTTCAGCACACAGCTCCTACTGTGATGACATCATCATCTACAGCCACATCTGCCGCTCCGTCCCTGCAGACTGCAACGCCTGTGAAAGAAGCATTTAGCAACGTCTTCGGTTCACTCCTAGAAGACTGCTAATGCTTAGTCGCAGGTATTGGTAACATTAGCAGTCTTCTAGGAGTGAACCGAAGACGTCGCTAAATCCTTCTTTCATAGGCGTTGCAGTCTGCAGGGACGGAGTGGCAGATGTGGCTGTAGATGATGATGTCATCCCAGTAGGAGCTGTGTGCTGAACGGACTGACATTTGTGTGATGGATAATATTCCGACAGACAAATGGCTGTCGGATAACAGTCCAGCCACACGATAGATAGATTAGATAGATTGATTGATAGATTAAATAGATTAGATAGATTAGACTAGCGCTGCAGAATCTGTTGGCGCTCTAAATAACCGAAAATAATAATAATTATAGATAGATGCACAGACAGTGAACCACAAGACGTGTAGGGGTGGGACCCATGGTTAGGTTTCCATAGGCGGTTATGGCGCCAGAGGCTCTAAATAGAACAGTGCACTCTGGACCGTATCTGCTCTCGGCCAAACTGGAAACAATGGCCTCTAGTTATCAAGCCGTCAACCGCAAATACGCTGGAATTCCGCAGCGTATTTGTGGCGAGGCTGATTCGCCTTAGTTATCAAGCCCTACAGTCCGGCAAAAGTAGAATATAGTGACGTTACCTACGATCCGCCAGACTCAGTCCGACACAGATCAATGGTTACGTCACTACAGGTGTTCCGAACGCAAGTTCGGCACAATCTGACTACTTTTGGTAGTTATCAAACTACTACCAGGTACGCTCGCCACTATTCCGGGCCAGCGTACCAGTTTTTCAATGGTCAGACTCCCATTGATTCCTATGGGATCCGCCGCCTCCAGGGCGGCGGATCCCATAGGAATCAATGGGAGTCTGACCATAGCGAAAGTTCATGTTCGCTGCTGCCCGATATCCCATTGATTCCTATGGGAAATATCTGCACCTAACACCCTAACATGTACCCCGAGTCTAAACACCCCTAATCTGCCCCCCATACACCGTCGCAACTAAATAAACTTATTAACCCCTAAACCGCCGCTCCCGGACCCCGCCGCAACTAAATAAATTGTTTAACCCCTAAACCTCCGCTCCTGTACCCCACCGCCACCTATATTAAAGTAATTAACCCCTATCCTGCCCCCCCTATACCGCCACCACCTATATTAAAATTATTAACCCCTAAACCTAAGTCTAACACTAACCCTAAACCCCCCTAACTTAAATATTATTTTAATAAATCTAAATACATATTACTCGTATTAACTAAATTAATCCTATTTAAAACTAAATACTTACCTGTAAAATAAACCCTAGGGCCTAGATTTGGAGTTCGGCGGTAAAAGGGCTGTTAACGCTCCGCGGGCTTTTTTCTGGCCGCACCATAAAATTAACTCTGGTATCGAGAGTTCAAACAAATGCTGCGTTAGGCTCCAAAAAAGGAGCGTAGAGCATTTTTACCGCAAATGCAACTCTCGATACCAGAGTTGCTTACGGACGCGGCCGGCATCAAAAACGTGCTCGTGCACGATTCCCCCATAGGAAACAATGGGGCAGTTTGAGCTGAAAAAAAACCTAACACCTGCAAAAAAGCAGCGTTCAGCTCCTAACGCAGCCCCATTGTTTCCTATGGGAAACACTTCCTACGTCTGCACCTAACACTCTAACATGTACCCCGAGTCTAAACACCCCTAACCTTACACTTATTAACCCCGAATCTGCCGCCCCCGCTATCGCTGACCCCTGCATTACACTTTTAACCCCTAATCTGCCGCTCCGTAAACCGCCGCCACCTACGTTATCCCTATGTACCCCTAATCTGCTGCCCTAACATCGCCGACCCCTATGTTATATTTATTAACCCCTAATCTGCCCCCCACAACGTCGCCGACACCTACCTACACTTATTAACCCCTAATCTGCCGAGCGGACCTGAGCGCTACTATAATAAAGTTATTAACCCCTAATCCGCCTCACTAACCCTATCATAAATGGTATTAACCCCTAATCTGCCCTCCCTAACATCGCCGACACCTAACTTCAATTATTAACCCCTAATCTTCCGATCGGAGCTCACCGCTATTCTAATAAATGTATTAACCCCTAAAGCTAAGTCTAACCCTAACACTAACACCCCCCTAACTTAAATATAATTTACATCTAACGAAATAAATTAACTCTTATTAAATAAATTAATCCTATTTAAAGCTAAATACTTACCTGTAAAATAAACCCTAATATAGCTACAATATAAATTATAATTATATTATAGCTATTTTAGGATTAATATTTATTTTACAGGCAACTTGGTATTTATTTTAACTAGGTACAATAGCTATTAAATAGTTAAGAACTATTTAATAGTTACCTAGTTAAAATAATTACAAAATTACCTGTAAAATAAATCCTAACCTAAGATATAATTAAACCTAACACTACCCTATCAATAAAATAATTAAATAAACTACCTACAATTACCTACAATTAACCTAACACTACACTATCAATAAATTAAATAAACACAATTGCTACAAATAAATACAATTAAATAAACTAGCTAAAGTACAAAAAATAAAAAAGAACTAAGTTACAGAAAATAAAAAAATATTTACAAACATAAGAAAAATATTACAACAATTTTAAACTAATTACACCTACTCTAAGCCCCCTAATAAAATAACAAAGCCCCCCAAAATAAAAAATTCCCTACCCTATTCTAAATTAAAAAAGTTACAAGCTCTTTTACCTTACCAGCCCTGAACAGGGCCCTTTGCGGGGCATGCCCCAAGAAGTTCAGCTCTTTTGCCTGTAAAAAAAAACATACAATACCCCCCCCCCCAACATTACAACCCACCACCCACATACCCCTAATCTAACCCAAACCCCCCTTAAATAAACCTAACACTAATCCCCTGAAGATCTTCCTACCTTGTCTTCACCATCCAGGTATCACCGATCGGTCCTGGCTCCGATATCTTCATCCAACCCAAGCGGGGGCTAGACATCCACTGAAGAAGTCCAGAAGAGGGTCCAAAGTCTTCCTCCTATCCGGCAAGAAGAGGACATCCGGACCGGCAAACATCTTCTCCAAGCGGCATCTTCGATCTTCTTCCATCCGGAGCGAAGCGGCAGGATCCTGAAGACCTCCAGCGCGGAACATCCATCCGGCCCGACGACTGATCGACGAATGACTGTTCCTTTAAGGGACGTCATCCAAGATGGCGTCCCTCGAATTCCGATTGGCTGATAGGATTCTATCAGCCAATCGGAATTAAGGTATGAATTTTCTGATTGGCTGATGGAATCAGCCAATCAGAATCTAGTTCAATCCGATTGGCTGATCCAATCAGCCAATCAGATTGAGCTCGCATTCTATTGGCTGTTCCGATCAGCCAATAGAATGCGAGCTCAATCTGATTGGCTGATTGGATCAGCCAATCGGATTGAACTTGATTCTGATTGGCTGATTCCATCAGCCAATCAGAAAATTCATACCTTAATTCCGATTGGCTGATAGAATCCTATCAGCCAATCGGAATTCGAGGGACGCCATCTTGGATGACGTCCCTTAAAGGAACCGTCATTAGTCGGGAGACATCGGAAGAAGAGGATGGATCCGCGTCGCCTGCTTCAAGATGGACCCGCTCCGCACCGGATGGAAGAAGATCGAAGATGCCGCTTGGAGAAGATGTTTGCCGGTCCGGATGTCCTCTTCTTGCCGGATAGGAGGAAGACTTTGGAGCACCGGATTATGGATCGCCAACCCCCGCTTGGGTTGGATGAAGATCTTGGAGCCAGGACGGATCGGTGATACCTGGATGGTGAAGACAAGGTAGGAAGATCTTCAGGGGATTAGTGTTAGGTTTATTTAAGGGGGGTTTGGGTTAGATTAGGGGTATGTGGGTGGTGGGTTGTAATGTTGGGGGGGGGTATTGTATGTTTTTTTTTACAGGCAAAAGAGCTGAAATTCTTGGGGCATGCCCCGCAAAGGGCCCTGTTCAGGGCTGGTAAGGTAAAAGAGCTTGTAACTTTTTTAATTTAGAATAGGGTAGGGAATTTTTTATTTTGGGGGGCTTTGTTATTTTATTAGGGGGCTTAGAGTAGGTGTAATTAGTTTAAAATTGTTGTAATATTTTTCTTATGTTTGTAAATATTTTTTTATTTTCTGTAACTTAGTTCTTTTTTATTTTTTGTACTTTAGCTAGTTTATTTAATTGTATTTATTTGTAGGAATTGTGTTTAATTAATTTATTGATAGTGTAGTGTTAGGTTAATTGTAGGTAATTGTAGGTAGTTTATTTAATTATTTTATTGATAGTGTAGTGTTAGGTTTAATTATATCTTAGGTTAGGATTTATTTTACAGGTAATTTTGTTATTATTTTAACTAGGTAACTATTAAATAGTTCTTAACTATTTAATAGCTATTGTACCTGGTTAAAATAATTACAAAGTTGCCTGTAAAATAAATATTAATCCTAAAATAGCTATAATATAATTATAATTTATATTGTAGCTATATTAGGATTTATTTTACAGGTAAGTATTTAGCTTTAAATAGGAATAAGTTATTTAATAAGAGTTAATTTATTTCGTTAGATAAAAATTATATTTAACTTAGGGGGGTGTTAGTGTTAGGGTTAGACTTAGCTTTAGGGGTTAATACATTTATTATAGTAGCGGTGAGCTCCGGTCGTCAGATTAGGGGTTAATAATTGAAGGTAGGTGTCGGCGATGTTAGGGAGGGCAGATTAGGGGTTAATACTATTTATGATAGGGTTAGTGAGGCGGATTAGGGGTTAATAACTTTATTATAGTAGCGCTCAGGTCCGCTCGGCAGATTAGGGGTTAATAAGTGTAGGCAGGTGTCGGCGACGTTGAGGGGGGCAGATTAGGGGTTAATAAATATAATATGGGGTCGGCGGTGTTAGGGCAGCAGATTAGGGGTACATAAGGATAACGTAGGTGGCGGCGCTTTGCGGTCGGAAGATTAGGGGTTAATTATTGTAAGTAGCTGGCGGCGACGTTGTGGGGGGCAGGTTAGGGGTGAATAAATATAATACAGGGGTCGGCGGGGTTAGGGGCAGCAGATTAGGGGTACATAAATATAACGTAGGTGGCGGTCGGCAGATTAGGGGTTAAAAATTTTAATCGAGTGGCGGCGATGTGGGGGGACCTCGGTTTAGGGGTACATAGGTAGTTTATGGGTGTTAGTGTACTTTAGGGTACAGTAGTTAAGAGCTTTATAAACCGGCGTTAGCCAGAAAGCTCTTAACTCCTGCTATTTTCAGGCGGCTGGAATCTTGTCGTTAGAGCTCTAACGCTCACTGCAGAAACAACTCTAAATACCAGCGTTAGAAAGATCCCATTGAAAAGATAGGCTACGCAAATGGCGTAGGGGGATCTGCGGTATGGAAAAGTCGCGGCTGTAAAGTGAGCGTTAGACCCTTTAATCACTGACTCCAAATACCAGCGGGCGGCCAAAACCAGCGTTAGGAGCCTCTAACGCTGGTTTTGACGGCTACCGCCGAACTCTAAATCTAGGCCTAAGATAGCTACAATTTAACTATTAATTATATTGTAGCTATTTTAGGATTTATTTTTATTTTACAGGCAACTTTGTATTTATTTTAACCAGGTACAATAGTTATTAAATAGTTATCAACTATTTAATAACTACCTAGCTAAAATACTTACAAAATTACCTGTAAAATAAATCCTAACCTAAGTTACAATTAAACCTAACACTACACTATCATTAAATTAATTAAATAAATTAACTACAATTACCTAACATTAAATTAAATTAAATAAACTAAACTATAGTACCAACCCCCCCCCACTAAATTACAGAAAATAAAAAAGAATTACAAGAAGTTTAAACTAATTACACCTAATCTAATCCCCCTAATAAAATAATAAAGCCCCCCAAAATAAAAAAATGCCCTACCCTATTCTAAATATATTACCTGTAAAAAAAAATACAACCCCCCCAACATTAAAACCCACCACCCACATACCCCTACTCTAACCCACCCAAACCCCCCTTAAAAAACCTAACACTAACCCCCTGAAGATCACCCTACCTTGAGCCGTCTTCACCCAGCCGGGCCGAATTCTTCATCCAAGTGGCGCAGAAGAGGTCCTCCATCCATCAGAAGTCTTCATCCAGGCGGCGTCTTCAATCTTCATCCATCCGGAGCGGAGCCATCTTCCAAGGAGCCGACGCGGAGCCATCCTCTTCAACCGACGACTGAATGACGAATGAAGGTTCCTTTAAGGGACGTCATCCAAGATGGCGTCCCTCAAATTCCGATTGGCTGATAGGAGCGATGGTAGGCAAGTTCAGGCGAGCGTATTGGGCCGGCGAATGCAGGTAAGTAGACGGCTTCATAACTAGAGGCCATAGTCTCTCGGAAATATGTCTGCCGGCATTATGTCTGAGAATCCTACACACCTACACCACCAGCAAAAAGATTCTGACTCACTGAAGGCTTAGGTGATAGTTAGCATTTTTTTATAAAAAAAATATTTTTTAATTAACGTATGTACATTGTTTTTTAGACATAATGCTATTGCACACTTAATAGACCACAGTATATTGTATACATAACTTTTATATGCACTGAAAAACAAAATAAAATAGTACGTTGTTAGACGCTGCAAGCGTGTTTATCGGCAGGCTACAAAGTAACTGTTTGTTTCCACTTTAACTAGCCCAATTAGGCTTTTTATCTGCTTTTATTGCTGGGGAACTTTTTATCAGCTAAGTGGATTATACTGCAGTGTGACCTACCTGCTTTACTCCATCTGGAGATTTTACTACAGACCACTGGTTCTTAACAGCGGATGTTTTTTAACTCATCTTCTTGTGCTCCATACCTGTATCTTACCTCATATCGATTGAGGTTTTATATCGTGAGTACCCACCCTGAAGGGGGACTGTTTGTTTGTATTATACCTAATCTGTATTAAACATATTACGCTATGAAGAGTCTTTTTGTGCGCTTATTCCTATAGATCATATATATATATATATATATATATATATATATATATATATATATATATATATATACAGGCGTACCTCAGAGATATTGCGGGTTCGGTTCCAGACCACTCCAATAGAGCGGATAATGTATAGCAATAAAGTGTGTCACACTATTTTATTTTGTTTTCCAGTGTATATATATCTATATATATATATATATATATATATATATATATAAAACACACAGAGAAAGTTCAGCACTCACTGATAAGCTCTCAGCTAAGATTAAAAGCAAAGATGAAAGGGTTAGTTACTGCATCTGGCCAAATGGGACTAGCCCTGGTACAACATCAAGGTCCCTTCCAAAACCTTGCAACGGTACCTGGGCTTGTCCCATTTAGCCAGATGCGCTAACTAACCCTTCCATTTTTTATTTTAATCATAGGTGACAGCTTGTAAGTGAGTGTTGGACTTTCTCTGTGTGTTGTATTAATTTGTTTTGTAATTTTCCCTATGGGCCTTGCACCCAGACCTATCTGGGGTTAACTGCCTGTGACTCTGGGGATAGCACAGCTTCCTGTGAGTGCCATTGAGCACCCAGGGCTGAGCATGTTGCAGAGTCATGAGATGTGTACCCAGTCCAGTCTGAGAGTGCAGTTCCCTTCCATGTTTTGTATATGTCTTGGATGATTACATACGCCTGGGCACTTCACTTGCCCCAGTTTGTTTGATTGAGAGCTTTCATTGTTTGGCTGGTTTAGGGACCCAGGTTTTGGAAGGGACCTTGACGTGGTACCTGGGCTTGCCCCATTTGGCCAGATGAGGTAACTAAACCTTCCATTTTTGCTTTTAATCTTAGCTGAGAGCTTGTGAGTACTGGACATTCTCTCAGATAGATTACGAGTTGTGCGTTATGAGTGAAAAAGCATTGTTATGGCTCTTTTTCACTACCGCTGGTATTACAGGTGTTGTATGTATAGCTCTTACGCACACATTTTTAGCCGTGACGTAACATAAGTACCGCACTTTTTAAAAAGTTCTTTTTCAATGGGACTTCCACAGCGCCGGTATTATGACTATTGCCTGGGAGGCCAAAAAGTAAGCGGTACAGCCTATAACTACAAGATCCGTACCACCATCTAAAGTCAGTAGTTATGAGTTTTACGTTACAAAGCTGTACCATAAAACTCACTCATAACTAAAGTGTTACAAAGTACACTAAGACCCATAAACTACATATTAACCCTTAAACTGAGGCTCTCCCACATCGCAAATACTAATTTTTTTTATTAACCCCTAATCTGCCGCTCCGGACATCGCTGCCACTATAATAAACATATTAACCCCTAAACCGCCACCCTCCCGCATTGCAAACACTAGTTAAATATTATTAACCCCTATTCTGCTGCCCCTAATGTTGTTGCCACCTACATACACTTATTAACCCCTAATCTGCTGTCCATAACATCGCCGCAACCTACATTACTGTTATTAACCCCTAATCTGCTGCCAAAATTGCCGCAACCTAACTACACTTGTTAACCCCTAATCTGCTGCCCCCAATGTCACCGCCACTATACTAAAGTTATTAACCCCTAAACCTAACCCTAAGTCTAACCCTAATGTAACCCTAACCCTAATGTAACCCTAACCCTAACACCCACTAACATTAACATAATTAAAATAATTCCAAATAAAAATAGGATTGAAGCTCAATTCTATTGGCTGATTGCATCAGCCAATAGGATTTTTTACCCTTTAATTCCCATTGGCTGATAGAATTCTATCAGCCAATCGGAATTCAAGGGACGCCATCTTGGATGACGTCCCATAAAAGGAACCTTCAGTGTACGGCTGGGAACGTATGAAGAAGATGCTTCGCGCTGGATGTCTTGAAGATGGAGCCGCTCCGTGCCGGAAGGATGAAGATAGAAGATACCGTCTGGATTAAGACTTCTGCCTGCCTGGATGATGACTTCTTGCCACTTGGATGAAGACTTCTCCCGGCTTCATTGAGGACTTCTTGCCGCTTGGATGAAGATTTCTCCCGGCTTTGTTGAGGACTTCTTGCCGCGTGGATGAGGACTTCACCGGCTGGATGAGGATGGATATCCGGTCTTCCAAAACTGTAAGTGGATCTTCGGGGGTTAGTGTTAGGTTTTATTGAGGGTTTATTGGGTGGGTTTTATTTTTAGCTTAGGGTTTGGGCAATGTAAAAGAGCTGAATGCCCTTTCAAGGGCAATGCCCATCCAAATACTATTTTCAGGGCAATGGGTAGCTTAGGTTTTTTTAGACAGAATTTTATTTGGGGCGGTTGGTTGTGTGGGTGGTGGGTTTTACTGTTGGGGGGGATGTTTGTATTTTTATTTGCCAGGTAAAAGAGCTGATATCTTTGGGGCAATGCCCTGCAAAAGGCCCTTTTAAGGGCTATTGGCAGTTTAATTTAGGCTAGGGGTTTTATTATTTTGGGGGGCTTTTTTATTTTGATAGGGCTATTAGATTAGGAGTAATTAGTTTACATATTTGATAATTTTGTTTTTATTTTGTGCAAATTAGTGTTTATTTTTTTGTAATTTAGTTAATTGTATTTGATTAATGTAATTTATTTAATTTTAGTGTAATGTTAGGTTTTATTGTAAAACAGGTTAGGATTTATTTCACAGGTAAGTTTGTATTTATTTTAACTAGGTAGTTAGTAAATCATTAACAACTATTTAATAACTAATCTACCTAGTTAAAATAAATACAAACTTACCTGTAAAATAAAAATCAATCCTAAGATAGCTACAATGTAACTATTAGTTATATTGTAGCTAGCTTAGGTTTTATTTTACAGGTAAGTATTTAGTTTTAAATAGGAATAATTTAGGTATTAATTGTAATTTTTATTTGGAATTATTTTAATTATGTTAAAGTTAGTGGGTGTTAGGGTTACGTTAGGGTTAGACTTAGGGTTAGGTTTAGGGGTTAATAACTTTAGTATAGTGGCTGCGACATTGGGGGCAGTAGATTAGGGGTTAATAAGTGTATTTAGGTTGCGGCGATTTTGGGGGCAGCAGATTAGGGTTTAATAACAGTAATGTAGGTTGCTGCGATTTTGGGGACAGCAGATTAGCGATTAATAACAGTAATGCAGGTTGCAGCGATGTTGGGCGCAGCAGATTAGGGGTGTTTAGACTCGGGTTTATGTTAGGGTGTTAGGTTTAAACATAAAAATACATTTCCCCATAGCAATCAATGGGGCTGCGTTACGGAGCTTTACGCTCTATGTTTGCAGATGTTAGGCTTTTTTTTAACCGGCTCTCCCCATTGTTGTCTATGGGGAAATCGTGCACAAGCACGTAACAGCAGCTCAAAGCAGCGCTGGTATTTGTGTGCGGTATGGAGCTCAACGCAGCCATATCGCCCGCAAACACCAGATTTTTTTAAACTCGTAATTTGGCTGTCTGTGTGTTGTATTAATTTGTTTTGTAATTTTCCGTATGGGCCTTGCACCCAGACCTATCTGAGGTTAACTGCCTGTGACTCTTGGGACAGCACAGCTTCCTGTGAGTGCCATTGAGCACCCAGGGCTAAGCATGTTGCAGAGCCATGGGATGTTTACCCAGTTCAGTCTGAGAGTGCAGTCCCTTTCCGTGTTTGTATATGTCTAGGGTGATTACATAAGCCTGTGCATCCTTCACTTGTTCCCAGTTTGTTTGATTGAGAGCTTGCATTGTTTGGCTGGTTTAGGGACCCAGGTTTTTGAAGGGACTTTGACGTGGTAACTGGGCTTGTCCCATTTGGCCAGATGAGGTAACTAAACCTTCAATTTTTGCTTTTAATCTTAGCTGAGCGCTTGTAAGTGAGTGCTGGACTTTCTCTGTGTGTTGTATTAATTTGTTTTGTAATTTTCCGTATGAGCCTTGCATCCAGACCTAGGTTAACTGCCTGTGACTCTAGGGACAGCACAGCTTCCTGTGAGTGCCATTGAGCACCCAGAGCTGAGCATATTGCAGGGTCATGGGATGTGTTCCCAGTCCAGTCTGAGAGTGCAGTCCCCTTCCGTGTTTTGTATATAAATATACATATTTAGACAGCTTTTTTTTTTCTAACACCCGAAATCTCATATCTTTGAACCCTTATAATTTTTTTGTGCAATATTTGTTTTATAATATCTGAGATCAGACAGTGTTATTATAAGTGTAAGTGTACTTTATAATGTATTTTTATGTGTTTTGTGACATATTTATTTTTGCCAAACAGTTAACCACCGCTCTGAAATCGTGGTAATGATTCTTGCGTAAATCGTAATTGTACTAGTGCAATTGCGCTCAATTTGTAATATCAGCGTAATTTACCAGGCGCACAAACAATGTCGAAAATTGTTTGTGCCCCACTTGTAATCTAGCCCTGTATTTGTTAATAGCATTAAAAGTCATAAGGGCTTGAACCCCCATTGGACATTCTTATCTAAATACCACCCCTAATTATTTAACCAGATTGGGATAAGACCAGTCATGGTCACTTTTATTATAACTTAAAACATTTAACTGTAGACTTTCACAAAGTCTTTAACTTAGGTGGCGGCATCTGAACATTCTAGCTAACCCATCAAGAGGACAAGGATTTGAGCGATATGCGGGACCTCTGTTAGGTCCCATCTACGAGGAGCAGCGAACGCCCTAGAGGAGCACGGTTAGCACGGTTAGAAGGCCCGCGGAATGGAGCACCCCTAGGGCCGCGCCTAGGAACAACGCTCCACCCATTAGCTCGACCTCCCCCCCTTTAAGGGGCTCTGCCCTCAAATTAAGACAACCTTCCGCTATCAAGAGACAACTTAAAACTAACTTTTTAATGGAAGTGACATTGAAAGCCAACCAGCAAACAAATGTCACATAGCAGATGGGACTTAGGGCTGAGGTCTTACAAGAGAAAGTTCAACTAATCAGACTCCTCCCTCAGACATTAAACTAACAAATTAACATCTACTTTGCTGCCACGACACAGCATCTGCAAATAAACAACAAAATTAACAATTTGGGAAGGAAGGGGAAAAACACCTTGAACCAACAGGAACAAAGAGGCTGAAGACAGGCCTGCAAGTACTAAGCCCCCACCTACTACACTGCAACAGTGTTGCTAAGTACACTCACTCACTGCTAGATCCATGTCAGGAAGGGGGTAAGGCCCTTAATACGTTACATGCTGACAGGCAGCCCTACACTATCATAAGGGCTTGAACCCCCATTGGACACTCCTATCTTAATACCACCCCTAATTATTTAACTTCCCCTGAATAAAACACTGACACCAGGTTGGGTTAAGACCGGTCATGGTCAATTTTATGATAACTTAAAACATTTAACTGTAGACTTTCACAAAGTCTTCAACTTATGTGGCGGCATCTGAGCATTCTAGCTAACCCCAAACATCAAGAGGACAAGGCTTTGAGCAATATGCAGGACCTCTGATAGTCCTATGAGGAGCAGCGAATGCCCTAGAGGAGCACGGTCAGCAGGCCCGCGGAGAGGAGCACCCCTAGGGCCATGCCTAGGGACATCGCTCCAACTATTAGCTCGACCACCCCCCCCTTTAAGGGGCTCCGTCCTCAAATTAAGACATGACCTCCCGCCACAAGAGACTAACTTTATTAAATAAGGAAAACTCTTGCCGACACAGCCCTTAAACTTGGGTAAGCAAAGCCCATTTCAAATTAGATAGGAAAATCCCAAGACCGCCATCCGGTCTGTACAAGTGTCTATCTGCTGATAAGTTCTAGTGCCTCACTATAAACCCCCCAGTGGCCATGACCGCCTTCCCTTCCTCCCTATTCACTTTTTTCCTGAACCTATATGCTGCTCTAGGTGTGAAATTCCTCCACTGCAGTCTAGCTATGATATTAGACCAGCCTAACTTCACTCCTTGGAAGGCAGTAGCCAGCCACCGAATGTCAGATTTCATAACCGTGATGAGATCTAACTCTGGGGTCGAACCTAGGCCATTTCCCCCTAGATGCAGTGATTAAGTGGGGTCTCCCCCACCTATGCTGAGCTTCTTGAAGCAATTAGGGAAGTGTGTTCCATCACAGTCCCCTGCGATCCAGCCACCGCAAGGAGGCCTGAGATGGGGAAAATCTTTTGACTGCTGTTCATCTAGAAGGGCTATGGCTCTGATGGAGGCCCAGTAAATAAAGGAATGCTCCACTATCCATACCCTAAGGGGGTGTTTGGAAACACCTAAAACAAATAAAAGGCACTTAAAACCTTACTCCTATACTTTTAACCACACCATGCAATATAAAAGGGGAAGGCAACCTGCACAAGGAAAGCAAAGAATCATGCAAACCATTAAGTTCGCTCGGAAGGGCGGATATAAACCTTATAACGTTGGGACTTCCAGTGCCCCAGCCTTTTAATTGACTCATCTGGCCAACCTAAAGCTGCAGCGCTAGTGCCGCCCCAATACGGAACGAGTACAGAGCTTCCTACAGTCTAACCAAGCTAAGTCTGCCACCCTAGCTAACACTCTGTGAAATTGGTATTTGGACAAGCACGTCCCATCCTCGTGAATAAGCATTTGTCTAAACCCTGTAGGCCCGACCTCTAGAAAGGATCTAGCTAGCGCCACCAGACAAATCTCATTAACTGCTTGGACGGGGAGTGTCAACCATGTACCCCGTGCCACTTGGTCTGTCTTGGACATAGGTATGAAAACCAAAAGTGATTCATTAGAGACCCGAACATGTTCTACTTGAACCCCTTTACCACAAGCCTGCTTGGAAGGAGACACTAGCTCCCCGACCCGCAAGGCCCCGAAAAAGGCAAGGACAAATGCTACGCTAAACAAGCATGTTTCAAAGTTGATTGAATAGACTTTGGGAAGAAGATGGATTAAGTTGTGCAATTGTTGCACCGTAATTGGTTCTCTTACATCCTGCTGACAAGGTTCTAGCCGACCCCAACCTTTCCACAGTTAACGTACTAGAAACGTACTAGAAATCAGGCAACCTGTACCTGTGCATCCTTTTAAAGAATGCCAGGGCAGACAATCTCCCATGCACGCCACCTTTCCTAACTCCTTTATTCCGTAAGTGCAACAACCAATCTAACAACAGTACCTGGGATCCATTATTCGGGGTTACTGACTTCTCTTTCCAAAAACTTACCCACTCTTCCCAATGATGCATATATGCATTCCATGTTGATGGAGCTAGTGACGCCCGTACTGAAGGTAAGACCTCATCTCACCTCCTGCGATCTGCCATATGAGAGGGGGACATGGAAGGCTGTTAATCGCAGCGCTGGCACCAATCTCCTAAACTGCGCCCACTGAAATCTGGATAATGTGTCCGCTACTCTGTTCTTATCTCCCGGCACGTGCTGTGCCTCAAAGTTAATATTCAGCAGCAGGCATTCCAGTACTAAGTATCGCAAATACCTCACCACTATCTGAGACGAGGCAGACAACTTGTTTATAATGAAGACAACGCTTAGGTTGTCAGACCAGAAAATTATGTAACGTCCCTCAATCTATCGCCCCACAATTCCACCACCACCCCTATTGGAAACAGTTCTAACAGGGTAAGATTTCTTGTGAAACCTTGCTCGGCCCAGCTGACTGGCCACGGTTCTGCACTCCACTCACCCTCTAAGTACTCCCCCTAGCCAAAGTTCCAGCTGTATCCATGTAAAGGTGCAATGCCCAGCTAGATATGGGGCCTTCTCTCCACAATAGTACCCCGTTTAACTCTACCAGAAAACGTTGCCAAATGCCCAAATCCTCCCTCATACCAGATGTGATTCTGATCTGCCTACCTTTCCTACCTCCACCCTTCAATGGCTCCTCCAAGCGTCGCTTAAAGACCCAACCCATGGGAATCACCCTACAGGCAAAATTCAGGAGCCCTAACAGCGATTGCAATTCCTGCAAAGGTATCCTGAGTGCTGCAGCAGCCATAGAAACCAATCCAGCATTCGCCAGACTTTATCTTCCGGCAGGCGGCAGAGCATAGTGACTGAGTCTATCTCAATGCCCAAACAGGTAAGTCTTGTGCAAGGACCCTGTGTTTTATCCTCTGCAAGAGGAACACCAAACTTCCGCATTAGTTCCCTCATTATCTCCATTAACCGACTACAAGCACCCGACCGAGGAGCCCCTACTAGCAAGAAGTCATCCAGGTTGTGCGCAATAGCCCACTCTTGAAGTAGGCACAAGAGACTGAGCAGCCCATCGGCAAACATCTGTCTACATAGATTAAGCCCTCAAATTTGATGCCCATAAACCGGAATGACGGCAGATGAGTGGGAATTAGGCAAAATGCGGATTCAATATCCAGCTTTGCTATCAAACACCCATACCCTTCCTGTTTCACCAGGTTGAGCGCCTGATCAAACGACTTGTAATGTACTGAACTAATCGCTGGATCAATGACGTCATTTACTGACTGACCATTGGGATATTATAAGTGTTGTATAAGCCTGAATTTACCCGGTTCCTTCTTTGGTAACACCCCTAAAGAGGAAACCACCAAATCAGGTATTGGTAAAGTGGAAAATGGACCCGCAATGCTCCCCAGTAAGACCTCCTTACCTAATTTGTCCCGCACCACCCCAGGATACTCACTTGCAGACCTAAAGTTTCTGTGTCTTTTTGCCCAGAGTACCCGAGAAGAGATCAGTATAATGAACCCATCTCTAATTTCTAAAAGTAGTGTCCTGGCCACCTCCCTATCGGGGTAGGCATCCAGCCATGGCCTAATTTCAACCAGGTTTAGAGGGGTTGGTCCCCTAACCCACAAGGAGTCCTCTGTTTGGCCCCTTTAACCCTGCACTGTCCTTTTTGCAGCTACATTCCAACCCGGGGTGTGGCCCACGGCAGTAGAGGCAAAAATGCCAAAAGGAGCAGTTGCTTCCTCGCTTGCACTGTTTATCGTTGTATTTCCAACATTCCCTCCCTTTACGCTGAACACCCTGTGGGTTGCGTGCCACTGCTAAATGCTGAGCCTCAGGCTGCTCAGGTCCCAAATGGGCACAGAGATGCATGTCCATTGCCCTGAAAGTCAAGACGGGGCTCCCGGACAGCTTACTGCAAAATTCCATGTCATAGCTACGCCATAGCACTTCGCCGTATCTAACTTAGATGAAGTCAATAGTGTCCATGTATTTAATGATGTCAATAGCCCTATCGGGGTGATGCTCTATGTAGCATGATGTTAGAACTCGAAAGCAACAAAGCCACTCGAGATAATTGTCAGGGCGCTTCACGTTCTTAGGACCGGTACCATCTTTGCTGTGTTCTTTATCTCTATGGGCCTCTACCAAGAGCTCAAACACATTACGTACTTCATGTCTCTAATCTTATTCACGATTTTTGGTTTAAGGTGGGCGTGAAGAGAAGGGACTGCACCTGAACATGCATGCCCTCTGGACTCATAGTCGAGAGCCTCTGCGTCTGTGGCCTCTGGGCCTGTGCCTGTCTCCTAGCCTTGCCCCTCAGTATAGCTGCTGCACCTCTAACTGTTGCCGCCATGCCGCGCGCTGCATGGTCCCCTAGTCGCACCCCCACCCGCACCGGTCACCCTGGGTACTCCGATCCTACTGGTGGGTGTGGATGAGGCCTCCGCTTGCTTCTGGTGGCACGTGAGTGCTGCACTCCGGTCAGTAATGTCACCGGAAGTAACGTCATCCGACCATGTCTGGAAGACCGCAAAACCGGAAGCGAGGGCCCGGCTGCCTTGCTGCTGAGGCCCACACTTCCGGTCGCCACTGCATGCCTAGGAGGGAGCTGTAAGAAGGGGATGGAGGCACCAGAGGAGGAGATCGCCTCCGGAGTTGCGCCGGGGCCACCATGGCCGCAATGATCCTAACTAAGGACCATATGGCCAACAAAGCATCTGCCAACAAGCCTGCTGGCATGATGGGGGCAAGCGCTGTGGCCTCCACCGCTCCACTGCGTGACCCATCAGTCGGTAAATTGGGGGGAGGTTCGGGGGTTGGCGTGCCAGAGAGGGACAAGTCATCAAGAGGACTACGCTCCGGGCCTAGCCCATCTTGAGCAGGGGCCAGACCACTCCCCACCGATGAGCCAGGGACAGGGGCAGAGGGGGGTGACTGGGTTACAGTGTGAGATGAGGAGACAGACGAAGGAGGGGGGAGAACAGGCTCTCCTTCCCCCTGAATACTAATTTGTTTTTCTGCAGGTTTCCCGTGACGAGTAGGCAACATCATGGACTCCCTGAAATGCTTGGGCACCACCGCAGATCTCCTGGCACAATCCATCATGACAGCTCGGCTGCAGAAAAACACCATGAACCAACAGGGACAAAAGAGGCTGAAGACACGCCTGCAAGCTGTTACATAGTAAGTACTAAGCCCCCACCCACTAATCTGCAACAATGTTGCTAAGTACACTCACTCACTGCTAGATCCATGTCAGGCAGGGGGTAAGGCCCTTAATACGTTACATACTGACAAGCAGCCCTACACTAACATAATGAAATTGTGCAGGAACTACTTAAGGTGCACAGTAGAAATTGTAATAAAACTACATTTCACAAAAATTGTGAAAATAGTGTTTATAATAAGAAATTCAAAGAGTATCATTTTTCGTGTTGCAAAAATGAGTTTCCCGCTTCTGCTAATGGGTTGAGCAGGGGTGTTCTATGAGCGTAGCTGAAAATTCTCCTCCAGGTCTGGCGTATTCTCTAAACATTCCTCTTCCATACAAATCTCACTAAGGTATTGAGATTAGGTAAAAATATGCAAAACACATATTACTCTAATAGAAAACACCTGCATATGAAAACAGATGCAACTGTTAGATACTGTACACTGCAGGCAGAGTAATCTGTGGAATTCTGAGCTTCGTATTTAAGTAAACAAGTATTTGCACATTGGTTATAAAGGTTAGCTCTGAAATTAGAGCTTGTTGCTCTTTTTTGTAGTAATCAGAAAACAACTTCTATGTAGCCTGATTAAACAATATGAGACATTTAATATATGATGAATTTGTATATTAACTACTGACTTAAGTGTTAATAAATATAAGGAATATTTAATATAATATATATCTTATGTTCAAGATATATATATATAACCGGAGGCCACAGATGAAAAAGAAATACTGACAAGCTCAGAATCTGAATTGGTAGAAACAAATGATTCTTCTTACTTCACGCAATCACACACAGCCTAAAATATTTACAAGTTCAGACATTCCACAGACATACAATGTTTGTTCATATTGGATGTTGCAGGTAATAGGAGATGCCCAATAATTCAGTATGGTAACAAAGACAAGCAGGTAAGAAGTTTAAAGGCTTTAGCATTGTTCGTATACGTTACCACCTTGAGGACCGTGATATTTCTGTTACCGCATTGGAAGATCCGTGTTTGGAGAGGCAGCGTGTGTGAATGCGGCTTACTTCCGGGTAGCGGTGAAAAAGTAGATCCGGCCGTTGAATGATCCAAAGTCGGTAATGACAAAGTAACGATTTGAGCATAAGAGATTCAAGACGCAGCTAGAGTAAACAAAGTAAACCACCTTGCACAGGATACAAGCAATAGGAGACCTGAGATAAGGAAAGCTACACCAGAGTAGCTAAGACTTCAATAATCAGGCAGTAAATGAGTGTTACAGGTAGTCCTTATATAGGGTGGAGACCAAATAGGAGGGGTTATAGTTAAAGGTATACCACATCTCCCCCCCTTCAAGGAAGCACCCCAGGGGTTTCCAAACTAGGTTTCTCAGGATAGCGGCGATGAAAATTTCGTAGAAGACGGGGAGTGCGAAGATCAGAATGAAGCTGCCAAGAGTTATCCTCCGAACCATAACCTTTCCATTTCACAAGATACTCCAACCTCTTCCTATGGATCCTAGAATCCAATACAGCTTCAACTTCATACTCCTCTCGATCATCAACGAGTATTGGAGGTGGTCGAGACAAGGAGAGAGACTGAGGTGAAGGAAGATATGGCTTTAACAGAGAGACATGAAAAGAGGGGTGAATCTTAAAATCCTGGGGAAGCTCTAATCTCACAGCATTGAGGTTGATTATTTTAGAAATCTTAAAAGGACCCAAATATTGATTTGCTAACTTTTTGCTAGGAACTGACAGTTTGAGATTCTTTGTCGAGAGTAGTACCAAATCTCCAATCTGATAAGCCGGGCTAGCAGTGTGATGGGTATCATATAACCTTTTTTGATAATCTTTAGCTTCCGAAAGATGTTTTTTCAGGATGTTAAGTCTTTCTTGTAGGGTAGTTGCGAAATCCAATGCTGAGGGAGAGTTCACTTGTTGAGAGGACAATGAAATAGTAGTAGGATGATATCCATAAGTAACGAAGAATGGGGATAGTTTAGTAGATGTAGAAGTAGTATTGTTATAACAGAATTCAGCCAAAGGTAAATAGGATGACCAGTCATCCTGCAGATGAGATATATAACAACGAAGATATTGCTCAAGGGTTTGGTTGAGTCGTTCTGTAAGGCCATTTGTCTGAGGGTGAAAAGCAGTCGAGTATCTAGAATCAATTTTGATTAACTTACATAGGGATCTCCAAAAATTAGAGGTAAACTGTGTACCACGATCAGTTATTATAACTTTGGGCAGTCCATGTAAGCGAACTATGTTGTCTAGGAAAACGTGAGCTGTAGTGAAAGCTGTAGGGAGACCTTTTAGGGGAATGTAATGAGCCAGTCTTGTTAAATGATCAATGACAACTAAAATAGTATTGTAATGGTGGGATTCAGGTAACTCGACAATAAAGTCCATTGATATGGTACTCCAGGGTTTGTCAGGAATAGGCAGAGGAGATAAAAGACCTGATGGTCTTTTGTGTGTTAACTTGTTTCTGGCACAGGTATCACAATGTTTTACATAGTTTGTAATATAGGTATCCATGAGTGGCCACCAATAATTTCTCCTGGTTAGGTCTATAGTTTTAGAAATACCTGGATGGCCTGCTAGTGTCCCGTCATGGGTTTGTTTAAGAATAGAAGATCTAATTTGTTTGGGGATATATAGTTTAGAATTATGATAGAAAAGACCAGTCTTGGAATCTTTTTGACAGTCTATTCCATGTGGTGGTTCATGTTTTAATTCTTTTAAGATCTCCTCTTCTAAAGGTGTTAATAAACCTATAATTTTTTCTTTTGGAATGATTTGGTAAATTTGATTATGAGTGTCTTGTTCATGTAATCTAGAGAGGGCATCGGCTTTGGTATTTAAATGTCCTGGTCTGTAGGTTAAGAGAAAATCGAAACGATCAAAAAATATAGACCATCTTGCTTGTCTTGCAGACAAGGTCTTACTTGTTTTTAGAAATTCAAGATTTTTATGGTCAGTATAAATCTTAAAAGGTAGCTTAGAACCTTCTAATAAATGTCTCCAATGATCTAGAGCACGTTTTATAGCTAGAAGTTCTTTATCTCCTATGCTATAGTTTTTCTCAGCACTAGTTAACATTTTTGAATAGAAAGCAATAGGATGAATCTCAGTCTTGTTCTTATCTTGTTGTGATAAAACTGCACCGATACCTGAGTCGGATGCATCTACTTCAAGGATAAATTCTGAATCAAAATCTGGCATAACTAGAATGGGAGCTGTAGTAAAATTTTCTTTCAATTTCTTAAAGGCAAGACTAGCGGATTCGGTCCACTTAAATCTTTGTTTTTCACTAGTGAGTGTTGTTAATGGTTTAACGATTGAAGAGAAATTTTTTATAAACTTCCTATAAAAATTCGCAAAACCAATGAATCGTTGTACAGATTTTGTGGAAGTAGGAGTAGGCCAATTTAGAATTGCTGATACCTTCTCCGGATCCATTTGAATTTTGTTGGGACTGATGATGTAACCCAAGAATTTTATTTCTGTGACATGAAAGGAACATTTTTCCAGTTTAGCATATAGTTTGTGTTCTTTTAAACGAGTTAATACCCAGCGTACATGTTTTTCATGCTCTTGAGGTGTTCTAGAATAAATTAATATGTCGTCAAGGTATATTATGACACAAACGTCTATCAGGTCACGAAAGATCTCATTTATAAAAAACTGAAAAGTTGCCGGAGCATTACTCAGACCAAAAGGCATTACATTATATTGGAAAAGGCCATATCTGGTCCTGAATGCCGTTTTCCATTCGTGACCTTCTTTAATTCTAATCAAATTATAAGCTCCCTTTAAATCTAATTTGGTGTAAATAGTTGCACCAGTTAGACGTTCCAAAAGTTCAGGTATTAAAGGTAACGGGTATCTGTTTTTTATTGTGATGTTATTTAATGCTCTATAATCAATAATAGGTCTTATGGTACCATCCTTGTTTCTTACTAGAAACATACCTGCAGCTGCAGGGGATGTGGAGTGTGAAATAAATCCCTTACGTAAATTTTCGTCTAAGTAGTTTCTTATATACTGGAGTTCCTCTTGAGAGAGGGGATAGATCTTACCATGAGGGATTTTGGAACCAGGTATTATATCGATAGGACAGTCAAACTCCCTATGAGGTGGAAGGTTTTCTGCCTCTTTTAAATTAAATACATCTGCCAAATCCTGATAACACGAGGGTAAACCAATATCAAGTGACGCTATGGTTTGATGTGGATAACAAGTTTGGGAACAAAAAGCAGAATCTAATGTTACCTTATTTGAAACCCAATTTATGTGAGGGTTGTGTTTCTTCAACCAAGGATAGCCTAGGATGAGAGTATGCTGATGTATGGTTATGAGATCAAAAGATAAATATTCAGTGTGTCCCTGCAATGATGTTACAAGCAGGGGAATAGTATGATGTGTAATAGGTCCTTGTTCTATTAATGAACCATCTATCAGCTTAATAGATACAGGATTTTGTTTACAAATAGTAGGTATTCGATTTTTATTTACATAAGTGGAATCAATGTAATTTCCGGATGCTCCTGAATCAATTAATGCCTTGGTTTGAATATTTTTCTGGTCCCACTGTAAAGAAATAGACAAAGTCATGTGTGTATCATTAGCTATGCTGTAAATAAAGTCACTGGTTTTTTTCTTACCATTCTTTTGTTTTTTCAACAAAGGACAAGTAGATACAACATGTTCTTTTTGAGCACAATATAAACAGAGATTTTCCAACCTCCTTCTAATTTTTTCCTCTGGTGGCAGAGGTCCTCTAAGTACACCAATCTCCATAGGGGTAGCACTGCCATGAGCTTTGTCATGACTTGTTGTGACTTGGTAAGGTCTTCTATATGAGGTATCATTAGAGGCCTTTTCTGCCCTCCTTTCTCTCAAACGACGATCTAAAGATGTACTTAATTTAATAAGACCATCAAGGGTATCTGGGATCTCAAGACGTGAAAGTTCATCTTTGAGTGTTTCAGATAAACCTAAACGATATTGATTTTTCAAACTGATTTCATTCCACTGAGAGTCCTCTGCCCACATCTGAAACTCAGTGGTATAATCCTCCACATTTCTCTTACCTTGTTTTAAAGACCTCAATCTCATTTCAGCATTTATTTGAGAATTTGAGTCTTGATATAGACTAGTTAAAGCAGAAAAAAAATCTTGTAATGAATCCAGGATATTGTTATTGTTTTCAAAAAACCTATTAGCCCAAGTCCTGGGTTCACCTTGTAGGAAAGATATTGTGGTACAAACTTTAATCCGCTCAGTATGATAAGTCTTAGGTCTAAGAGAAAATAATAAATTACAGGCATTCTTAAATTCCCTGAACTCAGAACGTTTCCCTGAAAAAGGTTGTGGATAATTAATATGAGGTTCAGGTGGGTCATGAGGCTTTTGTGTAACAAAATCTTTAACTATAGTTTTCAGTGCAGCATTTTCAGTCTGCACTTCTGTCACAGCTCTTGCTAAATAATCAAGTTTAAGGTAAACATTATTAAACTCCTTTTTTATTTCATTAGGATCCATAATGTTTAATTAATTCAAAATTCGGTTTTTTGGGCCTGATTATTATGTGGAATTCTGAGCTTCGTATTTAAGTAAACAAGTATTTGCACATTGGTTATAAAGGTTAGCTCTGAAATTAGAGCTTGTTGCTCTTTTTTGTAGTAATCAGAAAACAACTTCTATGTAGCCTGATTAAACAATATGAGACATTTAATATATGATGAATTTGTATATTAACTACTGACTTAAGTGTTAATAAATATAAGGAATATTTAATATAATATATATCTTATGTTCAAGATATATATATATAACCGGAGGCCACAGATGAAAAAGAAATACTGACAAGCTCAGAATCTGAATTGGTAGAAACAAATGATTCTTCTTACTTCACGCAATCACACACAGCCTAAAATATTTACAAGTTCAGACATTCCACAGACATACAATGTTTGTTCATATTGGATGTTGCAGGTAATAGGAGATGCCCAATAATTCAGTATGGTAACAAAGACAAGCAGGTAAGAAGTTTAAAGGCTTTAGCATTGTTCGTATACGTTACCACCTTGAGGACCGTGATATTTCTGTTACCGCATTGGAAGATCCGTGTTTGGAGAGGCAGCGTGTGTGAATGCGGCTTACTTCCGGGTAGCGGTGAAAAAGTAGATCCGGCCGTTGAATGATCCAAAGTCGGTAATGACAAAGTAACGATTTGAGCATAAGAGATTCAAGACGCAGCTAGAGTAAACAAAGTAAACCACCTTGCACAGGATACAAGCAATAGGAGACCTGAGATAAGGAAAGCTACACCAGAGTAGCTAAGACTTCAATAATCAGGCAGTAAATGAGTGTTACAGGTAGTCCTTATATAGGGTGGAGACCAAATAGGAGGGGTTATAGTTAAAGGTATACCACATAATCTGATTTGCATTGGCTGTAGGATCTAATTTTTAAAGTGCGCTCCCTCTTCCTTGCTAGCTTTGCGCTCCCCAACAAAGTTTCCCTTTCCAGTGAGCTCCATTTCTTTCATGGCTTTCTTTTTTATAGAATTCCATGAGTTCCATTGTATGCACGTAAGCCAAACCAGATTGGAACTAACTTAAGGACTTCAGATATCGTGACCGTGTTAACTTCTTCTCCACTAGACTTCAATGGAGCACGCTGAAGAAAAAAACTAACGCCTAGATTACGAGTTTTGCGTTAGCCTTAAAAAGCAGCGTTGAGAGGTCCCAACGCTGCTTTTTACCTAACGCTGGTATTACGAGTCTGACAGGTAGAGGCTCACCGCTCACTTTTCTTCCGCGACTCGAGGCTACCGCAAATCCCCTTACGTCAATTGCGTATCCTATCTTTTTAATGGGATTTGCCTAACGCTGGTATTACAAGTCTTGGAAGAAGTGAACGGTACAGCCTCTACCTCCAAGACTTCTACCGCATTTAAAAGACAGTAGTTAAGAGTTTTATGGGCTAACGCCGGAACATAAAGCTCTTAACTAAAGTGCTAAAAAGTACACTAACACCCATAAACTACCTATTAACCCCTAAACCAGGGCCCCCCCCACATCGCAAACACTAAAATAAATATTTTTAACCCCTAATCTGCTGACCGGACATTGCCGCCACCTACATTATACCTATGAACCCCTAATCTGCTGCCCCTAACATCGCAGACACCTACATTATATTTATTAACCCCTAATCTGCCGCCCCCAACGTCACCACCACCTACCTACACTTATTAACCCCTAATCTGCCGACCGGACATCGCCGCCACTATAATAAATGTATTAACCCCTAATCCACCGCACTTCCGCCTCGCAAACACTATAGTAAATTTTATTAACCCCTAATCTGCCGCCCCCAACGTCGCCGTCACCTACCTCCAATTATTAACCCCTATTCTGATGCCCCCAACGTCGCCGCTGCTATAATAAAGTTATTAACCCCTAAACCTAAGTCTAACCCTAACCCTAACACCCCCTAACTTAAATATAATTTAAATACATCTAGATAAAATTACTATAATTAAATAAATTAATCTTATTTAAAACTAAATACTTACCTATAAAATAAACCCTAATATAGCTACAATATAACTAATAGTTAAATTGTAGCTATTTTAGGATTTATATTTATTTTACAGGCAACTTTGTATTTATTTTAACTAGGTACAATAGCTATTAAATAGTTATTAACTATTTAATAACTACCTAGCTAAAATAAGTACAAAAGTACCTGTAAAATAAATCCTAACACTACACTATCAATAAATTAATTAAATAAATTAACTACAATTATCTAAAATAAAATACAATTAAATAAACTAAACTATATTACAAAAACAAACAAACACTAAATTACAAAAATATATTACAAGAAGTTTAATCTAATTACACCTAATCTAAGCCCCCTAATAAAATAAAAAAAAAACCCAAAATAATAAAATTCCCTATCCTAAACTAAATTACAAAGTAATCAGCTCTTTTACCAGCCCTTAAAAGTGCTTTTTGCGGGGCATTTCCCCAAAGTAATCAGCTCTTTTACCTGTAAAAAAAAGAAATACAATACCCCCCACAACATTACAACCCACCACCCACACACCCCTACTCTAAAACCCACCCGATCCCCCTTAAAAAAAACTAACACTACCCCATTGAAGATCACCCTACCTTGAGCCGTGTTCACCCAGCCGGGCACCGATGGGGCAGAAGAGGACATCTGGACCGGCAGAAGTCTTCATCCTATCCGGGCAGAAGAGGACATCCAGACCGGCAGATATCTTCATCCAGGCGGCATAAATCTGATTGGTTGATGCTATCAGCCAATCGGATTGAAGTTCAATCCGATTGGCTGATTGGATCAGCCAATAGAATGCGAGGTCAATTCTATTAGCTGATCCAATCAGCCAATCGGTTTGAACTTCAATTTGATTGGCTGATTAAATCAACCAATCGGATTTTTCCTACCTTAATTCCGATTCGCTGATAGAATCCTATCAGCCAATCGGAATTCGAGGGACGCCATCTTTGATGATGTCATTTAAAGGAACCTTCATTCTTCGTTAGGACTTCGATTGAAGAGGATGGCTCCGCATTGGCTGGATAGAAGATGGCTCCGCTCTGCTCTGGAAGGATGAAGATGGAAGATGCCGCCTGGATGAAGATGTCTGCCGGTCTGGATGTCCTCTTCTGCCCGGATAGGATGAAGACTTCTGCCGGTCCGGATGTCCTCTTCGGCCCCATCGGTGCTCAGCTGGGTGAACACGGCTCAAGGTAGGGTGATCTTCAATGGGGTAGTGTTTGGGTTTTAGAGTAGGGGTGTGTGGGTGATGGGTTGTAATGTGGGGGGGTATTGTATTTCTTTTTTTTTACAGGTAAAAGTGCTGATTACTTTGTTTAATTATAGTAATTTTATCTAGATGTATTTAAATTATATTTAAGTTAGGGGGGTGTTAGGGTTAGGGTTAGACTTAGGTTTAGGGGTTAATAACTTTATTAAAGTAGCGGCGATGTTGAGGGCGGGAGATTAGGGGTTAATAATTGTAGGTAGGTGGCGGCAACATTGGGGGGGCAGATTAGGGGTTAATAAAATTTACTATAGTGTTTGTGAGGCGGGAATGTGGCGGTTTAGGGGTTAATACATTTATTAAAGTGGCGGCGATGTCTGGTCGGCAGATTAGGGGTTAATAAGTGTAGGTAGGTGGCGGCGATGTTGGGGGCAACAGATTAGGGGTTAATTAATATAATATAGGTGTCGGCGATGTTAAGGGCAGCAGATTAGGGGTTCATAGGGATAATGTAGGTGGCGGCGGTGTCCGGAGCGGCAGATTAGGGGTTAATAATATAATGTAGGTGTCGACGATGTCGGGGGCGTCAGATTAGGAGTTAATAAGTGTAATATTAGGGGTGTTTAGACTCGGGGTTCGTGTTAGGTGCAGTTATAAAATTCCTGTCTCCATAGGAAAGAATGGGGCTGCGTTAGAAGCTGGACGCTGTTTTTTTGCAGGTATTTTTTTTTCCAGCCAGCTCAGCCCCATTGTTTACTATGGGAAAATCGTGCACAAGCACGTTTTAGCCATCTTACCGCTTACTTAAGCAACGCTGGTATTACAGTGAGAAGTGGAGCTAAATTTGCTCAACGCTCACTTTTCTGAGGCTAACGCAGCCATTCAGAAAACTTGTAATACCAGCGTTGTCTTAAGTGAGCGGTGGAAAAAAAAAGGCTTGTTAGCACCGCAGGTCTTTACCGACAAAACTCGTAATCTGGCAGTAAAACACTTACCAGACACTGGGGCCGATTTATCAAGTGTCTGGCGGACATGATCCGCTGTAGCGATCATGTCCTCCAGACATTAATCAATTCCGACAGCATATGCTGTCGGCATTTATCATTGCACAAGCAGCAATGCCGTCCCCTGCAGATTCACAGCCAATCTGCAGCTAGCAGGGGGTTTCAATCAACTCAATCGTATGAGATCGGGTGGATTAATGTGTGCAGCCTCAGAGGCAGTGGACGAGTTAAGGAGCAGCGATCTTAAGACCGCTGCTTCTTAACGCCTGTTTCCGGCGAGCCGAAACAGGTGCATTAGGCACAATGCAGGCCATGATAAATCGGCCCCACTGTGTAAGACCTACATCACTAAACCCGAAGGTAGTTATGAATACTCACATTCCAATGTTCCCTTTCATTTTAAATATATACATATATATATGTATATATATATATATATATACAGTAAAGTAGAACTGAATCCAACGGACGGCCTCCGTTGTTGAAAGCGATCCAAGAACAGCCGGCACACAGGAAATTTTCCAAACTCCGATTTATTCAACAAAAGAGAAACCAGACGTTTCGGCTCTATCGTGAGCCTTTCTCAATGGTATACAGACCGGATAATGTGAACCTACAAACACCACCCCTAAATACCCACCCAACACTAAGTGATAGCCAATCAGCTTGCAAAGTGGTGCCGCTCCCTCCCGCGCACATCAAACACACCTGGACATCCGAAAACAGCTGATTCCCAGCACGCGCGTCACAACGTCATCACGGTATAGCGCGCTGTGTGGGAATGTCTGTGTCACAGGTATCCATGGCAAACACCGGGTAAACACATACCTCCGGTTGCCATGGTAATGCGCGTGAGACGTCGCAACAGCAGCCAAACACCTGATGGGCACAAATGTACAGTGACATAGTGATGAACAAAACAAGGGCCTTAGACAAAAGCCCTACTTATAGCATAAAACCAGGTATCTATAATACTAGTAATAGGGTAATCAACCACAATTTATAGAAGATGGCTAGTAAAGCTACAAGAACCAATGATTCAACATATATCACAGCCCTCTATACCCACTATGGTATCAGGGCATGTGGGGTGTAGCTAACAACTAGAAGCCAAAAAGGCTCAAAAAATTAACATAGTATTGGCATCATACTCAAGAGGAGTAGGTAGAAACATATTACAACAGGATGACTCCCATAGAGTCCATGATTATTTGTAACAGCAGCCAAAGTCTATATTGGCATTCAATCCTCGGGGTGTTACTGTGTCCAAGGTTAAAATCCACCGGGCCTCCAGTTTCAGCAATGCTTGTCCTCTGTCCCCACCTAGCCTATGGCGAGGGACATGATCAATAAGAATTACTCGCAGTGAAGCAACACTGTGGCCCGCTTCCGCAAAGTGGCGTGCCACCGGCTGTTCTGACCGTCCCTTATCGATGGCCTGACGGATCGCCGTCTTGTGATTGGCCAGACGTTCCTTGAACGGTGTCACAGTTTTTCCAATGTAGTATTTGGAACATGGACAAATAATAGCGTAAATCACAAAGTCCGTTGAACAGGTAAGTCTGTGTTTAATTTTGTACCTCTTATTGTTGTGAGGATGTTGGAAGGTGGTCCCTGCTAGGAGGTTGTTGCATGTGACACAACAGCCGCATTTGTAGCAGCCCGGTTTTCCTCTGTTCAGCCACATCTGTTTTTCATAGCAGTGTGTAGGGTCGCTTAACACCAGCAGGTCCCTCAGATTACTTGCCCGTTTATACACCACCCTTGGTTCCGGCATATCCTTGAAGGGAAGGCTTGTGTCCTTGGACAACATAAGCCAATTCTTGTTAATCACCTCCTGCGTAAGCCTCGATCCTGGGGTGTAGGTAGTTATAAAATTCAGTCGTTTAGGTTGTTCACTCCTAATTCTTTTGGTGGTGGCCAAGTCCTGAGTTAAATCCAGTGCCTTACAGCATTGTTGTTCTATCAGCGTTGGGGGATAGCCCCTCTCCAGGAATTTTTCAGACATTTCAACCAGCTGTTTTTCCTTACGGAAGTCATCCGTGTTGTTGCGGACCACCCGCAGGAGTTGAGAGGAACTGACACCTTCTTTTTGGAATTTGGGGTGAAAGCTATGGTAGTGGAGAATGGAATTTTTGCTGGTCGGTTTCTTAAACAAAGTGGTTTCTAATCTATATCCCCTCATAGTTCTGACCTTAGAAATTTCCAAATCCAAAAAGTGGATTTTGTCCCGGCTGTGTTCCATTTTGAATCTGATGGTTGAATCAAGGGAATTCAAACCACTAACCCATTCAACAAGACTCTCTGATGTGCCATTCCACACCAGAAAGACATAATCTATATACCGTCTGTACAATCTGATGGGGTTCTGTCTGGAGAACACATTATCCTCCTCATACATCGCCATGTAAATGTTGGCATAGGATGGGGCCATATTCGACCCCATCGCTGTGCCCATGGTCTGTAAGAAATATTTGTCCTCAAAGCGAAAGTAGTTTTTCTCCAGACAGAACTCCAACAGATGTAAAATAAATTCAATAGGGGGGCCCGTGTACATGTGGTTGTCTATTAGAATACGTCTTACCATGTCAATACCATGAGCATGGGGGATCACGGTATATAAGCTTACCACGTCCATGGTGACTAAAATGTCAGTTGTGGTCAAGTCATCCATACTTCTCAGCAGTTTGATCAATTCCAAAGAATCTTTCAAGTGTGCTGATGTATTCTGTACTAACGGTTGGAGGTATGAGTCAATGAACTCTGCCAGCGGTTGCATGAGCGATCCCCTGGTAGAAACAATAGGTCTGCCAGGAGGATCCTCAAGCGATTTATAAATCTTCGGTAATAGGTAGAGGATTGGACAAATCGGATGCTCTACCGTAAGGAATCCCAGTACATCATCATTGATGACGCCTGCCTGGTGGGCCAATCCTAAGAATGAATCAATTTGTTTTTTAAACAGTAGTGTCGGGTTGGATTGGAGTGAACGGTATGTATCAGTGTCTTGTAGTTGTTTATACGCCTCCCCTCTATATTGTGAGTAGTCTAGTATCACGGTGGCACCACCCTTGTCCGCAGGCCTAATGACTATATCCCTGTCGGTAGACAAGGATTTTATGGCCCGTCTCTCTCCACTTGTTAGATTATCCCTAGCCATGGGTAGGCTTTTATGTGAATTTATAACTGAGGTGGTACAGATGTGGTGAAACGTTTTGATTGATGAATGGGTGTTGCTGGGTTCAAAAGTACTTTTTGTCTTAAAAGGTTTTGGGGTATATTCCTCAGAATCCTTAAAAAATCCTTAAGTTTTAATTGTCTTTGAAATCTCCCCATATCAACCAACAGGTCAAATAAATCACAGCGTGGAGTAGGTATAAAGGATAATCCTTTATTCAATACTTTTAATTCATCAGAACAACAATAAGAGGTACAAAATTAAACACAGACTTACCTGTTCAACGGACTTTGTGATTTACGCTATTATTTGTCCATGTTCCAAATACTACATTGGAAAAACTGTGACACCGTTCAAGGAACGTCTGGCCAATCACAAGACGGCGATCCGTCAGGCCATCGATAAGGGACGGTCAGAACAGCCGGTGGCACGCCACTTTGCGGAAGCGGGCTACAGTGTTGCTTCACTGCAAGTAATTCTTATTGATCATGTCCCTCGCCATAGGCGAGGTGGGGACAGAGGACGAGCATTGCTGAAACTGGAGGCCCGGTGGATTTTAACCTTGGACAAAATAACACCCCGAGGATTGAATGCCAATATAGACTTTGGCTGCTGTTACAAATAATCATGGACTCTATGGGAGTCATCCTGTTGTAATATGTTTCTACCTACTCCTCTTGAGTATGATGCCAATACTATGTTAATTTTTTGAGCCTTTTTGGCTTCTAGTTGTTAGCTACACCCCACATGCCCTGATACCATAGTGGGTATAGAGGGCTGTGATATATGTTGAATCATTGGTTCTTGTAGCTTTACTAGCCATCTTCTATAAATTGTGGTTGATTACCCTATTACTAGTATTATAGATACCTGGTTTTATGCTATAAGTAGGGCTTTTGTCTAAGGCCCTTGTTTTGTTCATCACTATGTCACTGTACATTTGTGCCCATCAGGTGTTTGGCTGCTGTTGCGACGTCTCGCACGCATCACCATGGCAACCGGAGGTATGTGTTTACCCGGTGTTTGCCATGGATACCTGTGACACAGACATTCCCACACAGCGCGCTATGCCGTGATGACGTCGTGACGCGCGTGCTGGGAATCAGCTGTTTTCGGATGTCCAGGTGTGTTTGATGTGCGCGGGAGGGAGCGGCACCACTTTGCAAGCTGATTGGCTATCACTTAGTGTTGAGTGGGTATTTAGGGGTGGTGTTTGTAGGTTCACATTATCCGGTCTGTATACCATTGAGAAAGGCTCACGATAGAGCCGAAACGTCTGGTTTCTCTTTTGTTGAATAAATCGGAGTTTGGAAAATTTCCTGTGTGCCGGCTGTTCTTGGATCGCTTTCAACAACGGAGGCCGTCCGTTGGATTCAGTTCTACTTTACTGTATGTATTTACCCTGCCGAGCACCTGGTGGATGAATATCTGGCGAGTGCCGTTTCCCACGAACGATTTATATATATATATATATATATATATATATATATGAATATTTTTGTTGTAAAATATATATCTAGACTATACCTATATATGTATATTTTTGTATTTATGTATGTATGTGTATATATATATATATATATATATATATATATATATATATATATACTGTATATACAGTATTTATATAGATGAATAAATACAGCTATAGATATATACATATATATATATATATATATATAGATATATTTTATTTATTTTTTTAAATACAAACATTCGGCTAGATTTAGAGTTCTGCATTAGCCGTCAAAAGCAGCGTTAAGGGGTCCTAACGCTGGTTTTGGCCGGCCACTGGTATTTAGAGTCAGGCAGGAAAGGGTCTAACGCTCACTTTCAAGCCGCGACTTTTCCATACCGCAGATCCCCTTACGTCAATTACGTATCCTATCTTTTCAATGGGATCTTCCTAATGCTGGTATTTAGAGTCTTGGCTGAAGTGAGCGGTAGACCCTCTACCGACAAGACTCCAGCCGCAGAAAAAAGTCAGTAGTTAAGAGCTTTCTGGGTTAACGCCGGTTTATAAAGCTCTTAACTACTGTGCTCTAAAGTACACTAAACACCCATAAACTACCTATGTACCCCTAAACCGAGGCCCTTCAGATTGAGCTCGCATTCTATTGGCTGTTCCGATCAGCCAATAGAATGCGAGCTCAATCTGATTGGCTGATTGGATCAGCCAATCCGATTGAACTTGAATCTGATTGGCTGATTCAATCAGCCAATCAGATTTTTCCTACTATAATTCCGATTGGCTGATAGAATCCTATCAGCCAATCGGAATTCGAGGGACGCCATCTTGGATGACGTCCCTTAAAGGAACCTTCATTTGTCGTTAGTCGTCTGTCTGGAAGGATGCTCCGCGCCGGAGGTCTTGAAGATGAAGCCGCTCCTCGTCGGATGGAGGAAGATAGAAGATGCCGCTTGGATGAAGATGTCTACTGGTCTGGATGTCCTCTTCTGCCCGGATAGGATGAAGACTTCTGCCGCTCCAGATGTCCTCTTTTGGTCCATCGGTTCCCGGCTGGGTGAACATGACTCAAGGTAGGGAGATCTTCAGGTGGGTAGTGTTAGGTTTATTTAAGGGGGTTTGGGTTAGAGTAAGGGTATGTGGGTGGTGGGTTGTAATGTTGGGGGGTGGTATTGTGATTTTTTTTTTATAGGCAAAAGAGCTGTTTACTTTGGGGCATGCCCCGCAAAAAGCCCTTTTAAGGACTGGTAAAAGAGCTGGTTACTTTTTAATTTAGAATAGGGTAGGGACCTTTATTATTTTGGGGGGCTTTGTTATTTTATTAGGGGGCTTAGAGTAGGTGTAATTAGCTTAAAATTCTTTTAATCTTTTTTATTTTTTGTAATTTAGTGTTTTTTTTGTAATTTAGTTTAGTTTATTTAATTGTAGGTAATTGTAGGTACTTGTAGTTAATTGATTTAATTTATTTATTGATTGTGTAGTGTTAGGTTTAATTGTAACTTAGGTTAGGATTTATTTTACAGGTAATTTTGTAATTATTTTAACTAGGTAGCTATTAAATAGTAAATAACTATTTAATAGCTATTGTACCGAGTTAAAATAAATACAAAGTTGCCTGTAAAATAAATATAAATCCTAAAATAGCTACAATATAATTATTCGTTATATTGTAGCTATATTAGGGTTTATTTTACAGGTAAGTATTTAGATTTAAATAGGAATACTTTAGTTAATAATATTTAATTTATTTCGTTAGATTAAAATTATATTTAATTTAGGGGGGTGTTAGGGTTAGGGTTAATACATTTATTATAGTAGCGTCGAGGTCCGGTCGGCAGATTAGGGGTTAATACTTGAAGTTAGGTGGCGGCGATGTTAGGGAGGGCAGATTAGGGGTTAATACTATTTATTATAGGGTTTGCGAGGTGGGAGTGCAGCGGTTTAGGGGTTAATAACTTTATTAGAGTAGCAGCAAGGTCCGGTCGGCAGATTAGGGGTTAATAAGTGTAGGTAGGTAGCGGCGACGTTGGGGGGGCAGATTAGGGGTTAATAAATATAATAGAGGTGGCGGCGATGTTAGGGGCAGCAGATTAGGGGTACATAGGTATAATGTAGGTTGCGACGGTGTCTGGAGCGGAAGATTAGGGGTTAATAATATAATGCAGGTGTCAGCGATAGTGGGGGCGGCAGATTAGGGGTTAATAAGTGTAAGGTTAGGGGTGTTTAGACTCGGGGTTCATGTTAGGGTGTTAGGTGCAGACATAGGAAGTGTTTCCCCATAGGAAACAATGGGGCTGCGTTAGGAGCTGAACGCTGCTTTTTTGCAGGTGTTAGGTTTTTTTTCAGCCAAAACTCCCCCATTGTTTCCTATGGGGATATCGTGCACGAGCACGTTTTAGCTGCTTACTGCTACCGTAAGCAATGCTGGTATTGAGGGTTGAAGTGGCGGTACATTAGGCTCAACGCACCCTTTTTGGAGCCTAACGCAGCCCTTCAGACAACTCTAAATACCAGCGTTGTCTTAAGTATGCGCTGGGAAAAAAAGCAGCGTTAGCTACGCGGGTCTTTACCGACAAAACTCTAAATCTAGCCAATTGTCTTCTATGTGAAGAACATTGGAATGTGAAATATTTGCATTAAAACACAGTAAAACATAAAAAATATTAAAATTGAATAAATATACATTTTCATGTTTAAAGGTATTTGTCTGGAAGTGTTCCAAAAATATATGTATATACATGTATATATATGCATTTATATTTGTATATATGTATGTATATACATATATGCATATATAAACACAAATACACATGTATATAAATATATTCACACACACACACATATATATATATATATATATATATATATATAGAAGCAGAACACAAGCGCAGCCCAGATTCAAGGTAGTAAAAGCAAATTTAATAAGCTATCCTCATGTGCATACATGCACTTACTAGAAATCAGTTAAAACAAGCATATCTGTGAAATCCCGGCTTGGCTCTGTTACCGTAACAGTCCGAGATCCAATAGAATCCACTGCTGGAACTGTCTTTAAGATCAGTAACAATAGCCCAAACAAGGTTAGAAACTCCATCTTTTCTAGCCTTGTTTGGGCTATTATTATTGGTATATTTTTTAAAGTGCGGATGGACATGATACGATGTAGCGTATCATGTCCACCGCACATCGATAAATGCCAACAGCATTCTTGTGAACTGCTGGTGCAATGCCCCCCTGCAGATTTGCGGCCAATTGGCCGCTAGCAGGGGGTGTCAATCAACCTGATCGAATTCGATCGGGCTGATTTCTGTCCGCCGCCTCAGAGCAGGTGGACAGGTTATGGTGCAGCGGTCTTTAGAGCCTTCTGGCTCGCCGGAAACAATGGCCTCAAGCTCCGTACGGAGCTTCATAAATTGACCCCATACAGTGGAGGAGTGTTTGAGATCATATTCTATCCTCAGTGAAGCCCCCAAGATAGAGCACTGTGCTCTTAGGGTCATTCTAGGTGAGGATTGGTTATATAGGCTTGAATAACATATTGCATTGCTTTTTGCCACCTAATACGCTGTCTGCCTGCATGGTTGATATACATATTAACAGCAGAATTACTAACTCCTTCTAAACTGCCTAATACTGCTTTAAGTGGAATTCACTAATAATTGCCATGCCAACTGACTGCTACGTCACTAATCATGCTTTATTTATGTGATAAGAGACGGATAATACATTGAGGACATTTCAATTGCTCTGCATGATTACATCCGCTTTATTCTATTTGCATATGCTTTATGGTGCTCATATATATATTTATTTATTTATTTTTCACTTGTGCATTTTATCTAAGCGTATTAGAAATTATTCTCTAGTGGCCACTAGTTTAATTTTAGTATTAGTTTTTAAGGTGGATTTTTCAATATTTGGTATGTTGAATAAAATAGTTTGTGCACTTTAAATCTTGAGGTGCCATGTGCATCCTTCTAACCTGAGGCAACCTTTAGGTATTAATTTCCTTATTTAAAGGGCACTCTTTAACTAACCCCTTTTTCTACTGCATTATATTTTCTTATCTTGTCTCTTTTCCTTTTTGATTAAATTAATTCAGTTTAGTGCCTCCTGTGCACCCCTGGCAAAAAGTGAAGCTAACATACATATTGGTTGACACAGGAATCAACATATTGGTTGAAAATGAATACTGTAAATTTGGAACCTATCTATATATACACCTCTATCTGTATATATGCTTATAAATATATAGGTATAGATATATATTTTACAAAAAATCATTTAATATATTTATATATATATATATATATATATATATATATATATAAAGGGAACATTTTCTTCTAGTAATTTTCTTCTAGTAAAGCACCTAGGACTTTACAGTATTCATAACACACCTTCGGCTTTAGTGCAGTTGATCTAGGGCAGTGTCGGGTTCGCAAGCAAGTTTCCTTTAGTGCACCCCATTGAAGTTTTTGGAAAAGGCAGTTAGCACGGTCACGTTATACAGTCCATAAATTAGCGGTTTTTAATCTATCGATCGCGTTAACTTTTTACTTTCAGCTTGTAATACGCATTAATCCGGTTAGCGTGCCACTTGTAATTTGGCCTAATGTAGAACAGATTCACGAGAATGGAAAATAAGCTAAAATCCACAGCTGTCCATGGAAAATGTGGGCAGTTGGCGAGTATCTGCAGAAGCTTAGAGATGTATATAAACATCTTATTTCTCTTGCTATAATAATAAATCATTTTGGAGTGTATGTCAGCTTTGCTCTATTTTATCTTACCAGGTCCTTGTTATGTTTGTTTTCTTCATTAATCACATTTAATGATATCAGGAATATTTCAAAATATTCCCAGATATTTCCCCTATGTATTTCACATACCAATTATTTTGTAAACGTATTAGTGGAGTATGGAAGCTGACAATATTTTTCATGAACTGTAATAAGGAACTTTTTATGAGGAAATCTGTGTTTTTTTTGGGTTTTTTTGCAATGCCTTCTGCCTAAGCAAAGAGCAGCAATCTAGGAGGAACCATACCTTGCAAGAATTTTGTTTTCTTTATTTATTGTCTAATTTTCCTTTACAACAAACACAGTAGGAAGTCAGGAAAAATCTGGCACACTAATGGCGCGGTCTTCTGCTGCGGAGTCACTGTAGCTAGTAATGCTGTTCCAGTAGAGGGAAACAGCATGTACCCTTTCACTCTACCGATAATCTAGAAATCTCTGCTCTGGATAGATTATCTAAGAAGTCTCATCAGTACTGTGTGAGGTCTCTCAAATAATTTTAGCAAGGACAATTTTTTCTTGAGAGCTGTTTATCTATGCAGGTTCTGGATTTGAAGGATGGACACCTACATTACATTTTGTGTATTTTCTCCCCATTCCTGCAAGGTTTTGATCAGCAGACCCTCTTAAACTCTTTCAGGAATGTCTTAAAACACTGGACAACTAAATTTTGGAGATATTAAAGAAGGCGGTCAACACTAACGGGTCTATTTATCAAGCTCCGAACGGAGCTTTATGGCCCGTGTGGCTCACCAGAAGCACACATTATGAAGCAGCGGTCTAAAGACCGCTGCTCCATAACCTGTCCGCCTGCTCTGAGGCGGCGGACAGAAATAAACCCGATCGAATACGATCGGGTTGACTGACACCCCCTGCTAGCGGCCAATCTGCAGGGGGCGGTATTGCACCAGCAGTTCACAAGAACTGCTGGTGCAATGATAAATGCTGACAGCATTTATCGATGTGCGGCGGACATGGTTCGCTATAGCGGATCATGTCTGTCCGCACAACGATAAATGGGGGCATAACAATTAATATATACAGATCGCTGTTTTAAACCAAGTCAGATACTGTTGCAGAACTTAATACCAGTTCATCAGCACTTGCTAAAAGGGTTCACACTTTACAAGTAGTGATGTCGCGAACCTAAAATTTTCGGTTCGCGAACCGCGGACTCGAACTTCCGGTATTGTTCGCGAACGCGCGAACCACCATTGAATTCAATAGGCAGGCAAACTTTAAAACCTACAAGGACTCTTTCTGGCCACAATAGTGATGGAAAAGTTGTTTCAAGGGTACTAACACCTGGAATGTTGCATGCTGGAGGGGGATCCCTGGCAAAACTCCCATGGAAAATTACATAGTTGATGCAGAGTCTGCTTTTAAGCCATAATGGGTCTAAATCAACTAACATTCCCAAAGTGGCTGTCTCAAAACATTCCGGACAGAAGATAGATTGATAGTGATAGATAGGATAGATAGATATACATAGATTGATAGTTAGATAGAATAGATAGAAGAGAAATAGATAGATTTGTTAGATATATAATTACCCTAATAAATTCTAATAATCAAACATGCGTTCTTGGACCCAACTAGCTTGTGTCAATTAGTACTTTTCTTAGCACTTTAATCCCTGTTCCCTCCCCAACCTATCGGGGGAGTTCTATATGGCCTGCCAGATTACCCTGAAAAATTATAATAATAAGACATGTGGTCTGCTACCTATTTTAACGAGGTTGTGTTTTAAGTACTACCATTCTGTAACTCCCCCTATTTGGTGAGGTCTATACGGCCTGGATGATTACCCATACAAAATATAATAATAAGACATCTGCTCTTGGTCTGCGACCCATGGTAACTATGTTGTGTTAATTAGTAATGTCCTTCGAATTTTAATAGCTGTTACTCATACTCACCCTATCGGTGGAGGTCTATATGGCCTGCATGATTACCCTTACAAAATATAACAACCAAACATATGCTCTGGGACCCATGGTAAGTAGGTTGTGTTATGTAGTACTGTTCTTTGCATTTTCATACCTGTTACAACACCAAATGGTGGCAGGTCTATCTGTCCTTCATGATTAGCTGCACCCAAACCCAAAAAAAAGCCGAGTGGTCTTAGACTAACACCCATGGCTAACTCTGTTGTTTCAATTAGTACTATTCTTAGCATTTTCATCCCTGTTACGGGCGGTCTACATGGCCATCATGATTAGCCGAACAAAATACTACAATCCAACCTTTGCTCAGTCTTCATAGGCCCTTCATTGTCTGTATTTTGATAGTACAGTTCTTATTATTTTTAAAGCTGATACAACACTGAATGTTGTCAGCTCTATATGGCCTGCATGATTAGCTGCACCCAAAAAATTTTTTATTTAAATTAATAACTATACTGTCTGACTGTGACAACAATTAGGATTGGTGTAAATAGTTGGCTAGACGGCCTGGCACAAAAGGCTGGCAGTGGCAGGCAGGAGGTAAATGAAATTCAATGGCCCTAGGAGACTGAATATTTGCAGTCCAAAAAATTATGTTTTTTTTTTTTTTATTACTGTTACAAGAATTGTGATTGGTGCCACTAATTGGCTACTTGGGCCTGGCAGACAGGCTGGCAGATATGAGTCGTGGATGGTAGGTAGGGCAGTAATTTAACACAGTATGCTGTGTAAGTGACAAAAACACAGGACTGATAGAAAATTAAGTTACATTACACTAGCAAAATATTTAAAAATTTTAGATTTTAATATTAAAATTATGTTAAGAAGTGCAATGCACATATGACTCTATGAGTGGTCGCACTGGCTGGCTGCTACGTAGGGCAGCAATTATAACAACAGTATGCTGTGTAAGTCAGATAGACAGTTAGACACAGGCCTGATAGAAAATACAATTAGATTACACTAGCATAATGATTTAAAGACTTTTTTTGGAAATTTTAAGAAAAAGGTTAAGCACATACATATGAGTCTTGGCTGATAGCCTTGGAAGGGCAGCTATTAAAAACAGTAGGCTATGTATGTCGGATACACACACGCCTGATAGAAAATACTATTAGATTACACTAGAAAAATGACTGAAATTATTTTTTGGGGGGGGAAATTAAAAAAAGGTTAAACACATATGAGTCGTGGCTCATAGACTAGGGAGGGCAGCAAGTAAACACAGTAGGCTCTCTATGTCAGCAAAGCACACAGGCCGGATAGAAAATTAGATTTGATTACACTAGCAAACAAATTTAAACTTTTTTTTATATATATTAAAATTAAGGTGAAAGAAAAATAGATATGAGTACTGGGTGGCTGCCTGGCACAGACCAATTAACCTAAAGACTGAAAAAAAAAAGAGGTATATTAATGCTGAGTGAGCCTGACAGACACAGGCATGATAGTAAATGTAATTAGATTACACTAGAAAAATATTTTTTTGTGTTTTATTTTTAAATTAAAAATAATGTTATAAACGGATATTAACACTGCTGGCTGCTGGCTGGCACAGAGCAATGAACCAGAGTATATGCTGTGTGACACTGGCCTGATAGAAAATGAAAAAAAATTACACTAGAAAAATAATTATATTTTTGGGTTAGTTAAATTTAAACTAATGTTGTTAGGGAGATATCAGTGGTGGCAGTAGTCACAGCATATGCTGTGAGCCTTAAACACACAGCTGAAAGCCAGGCAAATGGTAATAAAAAAAAAAAGAAAAAAAAAAACGGCACGAAATATAGCCCTAAAAAGGGCTTTTTGGGGTGCTGTGCTTGCAGCAGAGATGAGTGGAGTCCTTCTGGACTGTAAATACCCTAGCCTAGCTATGTTTTTCCTATGAATGTCAGGAGCAAAAACATAACACGTCCTATCATTAAAAAAGCAAGGTCGTTATGAGTCTAAAATGGCGGATTCCGAGTAGCTGGGAGTGTCTGTGAGGGAGTGTCTGATGTTGATTGGCTCTAATGTGTCAGGCGGCTGTGACATAAAGGGTCTAAGTTACACCCTAATCTGATCCCCCTACACCGCCGCCAGCTACATTAAATATATTACCCCCTAATCTGATCCCCCTACACCGCCGCCAGCTACATTAAATATATTACCCCTAATATGATCCCCCTACACTGCCGCCAGCTACATTAAATATATTGCCCCCAAACCTAAGTCTAACCCTAACACCCCCTAACTTAATTATTCTTTAAATAAATCTAAATAATATTAATATTATTAACTAAAGTATTCCTATTTAAAACTAAATACTTACCTATAAAATAAACCCTAAGATAGCTACAATATAATTAATAATTACATTGTAGCTATTTTAGGATTTATATTTATTTTACAGGTAACTTTGTATTTATTTTAACTAGGTACAATAACTATTAAATAGTTAATAACTATTTAATAGCTACCTAGTTAAAATAATTACAAAATTGCCTGTAAAATAAATCCTAACCTAAGTTACAAATACACCTAACACTACACTATCAATAAATTAATTAAATAAATTAACTACAATTATCTAATATAAAATACAATTAAATAAACTAAACTATACTACAAAAAACAAACAAACACTAAATTACAAAAAAAAATAATATTACAAGAATTTTAATCTAATTACACCTAATCTAAGCCCCCTAATAAAAAATCCACCTGATCGCCCCTTAAATAAACCTAACACTACCCCATTGAAGATCACCCTACCTTGAGCCGTCTTCACCCAACCGGACCGAACTCTTCATCCGATGCGGGCACAAGTGGTCCTCCAGCCAGTCAGAAGTCTTCATCCGATCGGGGCAGAAGACATCCGATCGGGGCAGAAGAGGTCCTCCATCCGGCAGAAGTCTTCATCCATCCGCGGCTCCATCTTCAAGACCTCCGACACGGAACCTCCTCCTCGGCCGATGGACTAACGACGAATGAAGGTTCCTTTAAATGACGTCATCCAAGATCAGCCAATAGAATTGACGTCGCTTTCTATTGGCTGATCCAATCAGCCAATCGGATTGAACTTCAGATTAGGGGTTAATGCATTTAATGTAGCTGGCGGCGGTGAAGGGGGATCAGATTAGAGGGTAATATATTTACTGTAGGTGGCGGTGGTGTAGGGGGATCAGATTAGAGGGTAATATATTTACTGTAGGTGGCTGCGGTGTAGGGGGATCAGATTAGGGGGTAATATATTTAATGTAGCTGGCGGCAGTGTAGGTGGATCAGATTAGAGGGTAATATATTTACTGTAGGTGGCGGCGGTGTAAGGGGATCAGATTAGGGGTTAATACATTTAATGTAGCTGGCGGCAGTGTAGGGGGATCAGATTAGAGGGTAATATATTTACTGTAGGTGGCGGCGGTGTAGGGGGATCAGATTAGGGGTAATATATTTAATGTAGCTGGCGGCGGTGTAGGGGGATCATATTAGAGGGTAATATATTTACTGTAGGTGGCGGCGGTATAAGGGGATCAGATTAGGGGGTAATATATTTAATGTAGCTGGCGGTGGTGTTGGGGGATCAGATTAGGGGTTAATGCATTTAATGTAGCTGGCGGCGGTGTAGGGGGGTCAGATTAGAGGGTAATATATTTACTGTAGGTGGCAGCGGTGTAGGGGGATCAGATTAGAGGGTAATATATTTACTGTAGGTGGCGGCGGTGTAGGGGGATCAGATTAGGGGGTAATATATTTAATGTAGCTGGCGGCAGTGTAGGGGGATCAGATTAGGGGTTAATACATTTAATGTAGGTGGCGGCGGTGTAGGGGGGTCAGATTAGAGGGTAATATATTTACTGTAGGTGGCGGCTGTGTAGGGGAATTAGATTAGGGGGTAATACATTTAATGTAGGTGGCAGGGTCCGGGAGCTGCGGTTTAGGGGTTAAACACTTTATTTAGTGACGGCAGGGTCCGGGAGCGGCGGTTTAGGGGTTAATACATTTATTATTAGGAGTGAGAGGGGGGATTGCGGATATAGGGGTATACGTGTCGGGATGATGTTTGGGAGGCGTGTTAGACAGTTACGGGAGATTTTATACTTTAGTAAGTTTTTTTAGGTGCAGGCAGTTTCTAAAGTGCCGTAAGTCACTGGCAACTCCAGAAATTTGTACTTACGCTTATTTCTGGACATCGCTGGTTTGTCCTACTTACGGCACTTTAGCAACTGCCGGCGGGGTATATTGGATACCCCGATTTGCAAGGTGAAACTATGGGCGGCGCGGGTTACCTCGCTTGCACCGAAAACTACGCCGTATATCGGATCGGGCCCAATATCGCTTGTGTGCAAACATTTGCGCTCCACTCATAATCTGACCCTTCAGGGCTATCAAGCTCCATATGGAGCTTGAGGCCTCTTGTTTCAGACTTACCGGAAACAGAAGTTATAAAGCAGCGGTCTAAAGACCGCTGCTCCATAACTTGTCCGCCTGCTCTGAGTTAGCGGACAGAAATCAACCCGATCGAATACGATCGGGTTGATTGACACCCCCTGCTGGGGGACGATTGGCCGCGAATCTGCAGGGGGCGGCATTGCACCAGTAGTTCACAAGAACTGCTGGTGCAATGATAAATGCCGACAGCGTATGCTATCAGCATTTATAGATGTGCAGCGGGCATGATACGCTACTTCGTGTCATGTCCGCTCGCACATTGATAAATATACCCCTTCATATTTCATTTATACATAAGTGCACGAATAAAGATGATTTTAAATAGATACAATTAAAATTTCTAACCGTAACAATATAAAATTGGTCTTGTAGGTGTCAGCAAGTAGTCAGTACAAAGAGTTCCTTGGGCATGTTTCAAGTTTTCCTGCGGGTCTAAGGAGAATGCAAATAAAACTCTTTTGCTCTTCGTCCAAGAAAAACTTTCTTTTAGCCTTACCAGGATGAGTATATAGCTGAAACCAAGTAAAAAGGGACAACAAAATTTAAAATTTAATGCATTTAATTTTTGAACAGAAATATATTTTGCAATAAATATTTATTAGCATATGCAAAACAGAAAGAGAAGTTCATATATTATTTATTAGCATATATTCATGCTTTCAAATACTGCTTATGCTCAGAGAGCATATATTAGATTCAAAATGACTCGGTTTGCATTATCACTGATTAATGCATGCACTGGCAGCAATCTAAGTAGATGGGATGTTTAAATGAGGGAGCAAGGGGCATATGTACATATGCTCTGTGCACTGTAAATGTTATCAATAAAAACAGTGATAGCTTTTATTAGTAGCATTTTTGCTAATATCAGTTTATTAGAAAAATACTTCTGCAAATCCAAATCCACTTATGCATTTAAATTTTGAGTTTTAAGTTGCTTTAACTACCGAAAAATATAGGTAATCTGATTGACAGTTTTTTTAATGTTCTTAAATTTGCTATATTTAAATATTTTTAAAGTTATGACAGGTCCTTAAAGGACCAGTCAACACAGTAGATTTGCATAATCAACAAATGCAAGATAACAAGACAATGCAATAGCACTTAGTCTGAACTTCAAATGAGTAGTAGATTTTTTTTCTGACAATTTTAAAAGTTATGTCTTTTTCCACTCCCCCTGTACCATGTGACAGCCATCAGCCAATCACAAATGCATACACACTTATTCTTGCACATGCTCAGTAGGAGCTGGTGAATCAAAAAAGTTTAAATATAAAAAGACTGTGCACATTTAGTTAATGGAAGTAAATTGGAAAGTTGTTTAAAATGGCGTGCTCTATCTGAATAATGAAAGTTTAATTTTGATTGAGTGTCCCTTTAAAGGCTCATCAGTTTGACTGATGATCACTTTGGGGTTTAGGTTTAGCACCTTCTATTTATGGACCTGTGGACTTTAATGAATCTAGCCCTATGTTTACGTCTTTCCCATATATAAAATGCATAGCAATTTCCCACCTACTCTTACAGGCAGCTATTTCTCTACTGTATTTGTTGGCACCCTATAAGGACTTCTGATTATTCCCAAGTGTCTTATCTTTCACAACGCTAAAGAGAACGGAATTCTCATCTTTTACTGCTCTGTTTAGGGCCAATAGCATAAAATACAGGTGGAGATTTCCCAAGAAGTTAATGGTGAAGTATAATGGTTGTCAACAATACAATTCCTGCAATATACTTGACTTGAGTCATTTGTCACCATCTATATCTGAGAGCTCTCATTTAAATGTATTGGTGTTTTCTTTGTCTCTCGTTGTAGACTAGGAGACCAGTGATTTAAAACTTTCTGGCATGGAGAGAAATCAAGAAAGATCTTTTTTTTAAATATAATTATATTGTAATACGTGTCTCTCCTTCACATCCAGAACCCTGCATACCGTGGTATACAGCTCTAAACCTAAAATTAGGAGGACCTCTCGGTACTAATGAGACTTCTAATGTAATATCTCCAGAGGATGAGCTTCAGATCATTGGGCCCTAGATCTTTAAATTATTTATATTTTTCAATAATTACGTTGAGCTTTTACCATTTAGAAATCCTGCTCTTGTTTCTAAATTGTTTCATGTTTTCATATTTAGTGTTTGTCTATTTCTGTTTCTGGCATCATATCTGGCTTTAGTTTATATTCCAGGTCCGGATCAAACACTTTAATGTTTGTTTTTTCATATATTTTCTATTTATGTATTTATCAGTGCTGTTTCTCATTATGACTACTTGTTTTTTTCTGTGTTCTGTTTGTGTATTGTATTCTTATAAACATTTCCATAAATATTTGGTAAACAACTCTGTATCGTTGGCCAGAGTATTCAAGATTCATTGTCTGTTTGCAAACACAAAAAGCCAGAAGAACATGATTGTATATGCTAATAAAGAAATTGAATGTTAAATTCAATGTTAAATGCGGAGAGCATATTGCTCTCCGCATTCAGCGAGGTCTTGCGGACCTGATCCGCACTGTCGGATCAGGTCCACAAGACCTTTAATAAATAGGCCCCAATGACTTAAATATTGACCAACGTTTTGTGCACACTATCCCACATAAATAAAAGATTCTCATCTCTATCCCTCACTGCATAGAAATTACAGACAGAAATAATTTAATCAACCTTCTCTCTGACCTCACTTAGAGCGACTAAATTTTCTTTAAAGGGCTACAACAAATGAATATTTTTCACAGGCCTATTCTAAAGGTCAAGAAATCTAAATATCCTGTTAACATGACTATGCTACACATCAGAACTGGACTGGGACCAAATTTAGGCCCAGGCATTTAAAGGTGGAGCAGTCCACATCAGTTAGACCTCTGTCAGCTAGGTAGCCATAATACACCAGATCTCTCTTACTGCAGCACCCCTGTTTAACAGACAGAGAATGTGCATTCTGCTTTGCACATGTTTATATATTCATTATGTAACAACCGCTAAACATTTAATAATATCTCTGCCAAAACTATATAAAATGAATATCAACTTCACAATTGCAACATACCTGAAGGAGAGCATGCATTAGCTAGCTAAATAAATGCAATTGAAAAAAGGATTTAATATATAATGCCTAAGCAAACTTAACTATACCTACACTGCCATTGGATATTGTATCCCAGAAATATAAATATATATTAACCACTTTTTACATATTATTTGGTAAGTAATGTATATATTACAGGTAACGTTAGAAATCGGGGTAATCCTAGAATTACCCGGGTAAACCGGACATTACCCAAGCGGCTGTGGGTAAAGCCTGATGTAATTCCCCCATTACATCAGGCTTTTTTTTTTGTCTCTGCCTGGGGGGTTCAAGGAAGTCACCCCGCCAATTCTCTGGCATCCAACCCAAGTGAACCTTGGGGAATGGGGTTTAGAAGGGGGGTGTTGCCCCTCTTGAACCCTCCAGGTGGAGGCAAAAAAGATAGTGAAGATGTGTGTGTTAAAGTACATCATATTTATGTTTGATGTGGTGACTCAATGCACTCTGAGAAGATTTATCATGTTACATCGGGCATTGCTCACAGCCGCTTGTCAGTCGCTAATGTTAGGTTCACCTGGGTGATGCTAGGATTACCCTATTTCTTACTTTACCCGCAACATATATATGTAATGAAATGACCATTTTAAGGACTAAATGAGATTACCCAATTTGAAGCAGACTAGGATAACAATTAACATGTTACAGTATTGGCTATGAAAACTGAACAATCAGATCTCTTAGTAGAGAAAAGTGGTTAGGTTACTAGATCAAAAAAAGTGGTCAGGAACTAGAATTACCCGGGTAAACCTGACAATAGCCAAGCGGCTGTGGGTAAAGCCCAATGTAATGTAATTTCCCCATCTACACTTTTTTTTATTTGTTTCTGTCTAGGGGGTTCAAGGAAGTCACCCCGCCAATCCTCTGGTGTCCACCCCAAGTGAACCTTGGGGAATGAGGTTTACAAGGAGGGGGTTTGCCCGTCTTGAACCCTCCAGGCGGAGGCAAAAAAGATAGTGAAGATGTGTGAATTACAGTGCATCGTATTTATGTTTGATGTGGTGACTAAATGCACAAGAAGATTTATCATGTTACATCAGGCATTGCTCACAGCCGCTTGTCATTCGCTAATGTCAGGTTTACCCGGGTGATGCTAGGATTACCCAATTTCTTACTTTACCCGCAACATATATATGCAATGAAATGACCATTTTAAGAACTAAATAAGATTACCCAATTTGAAGTGGACTAGGATCACAACTAATATTTTAAAGAATTAGCTAGGGAAACTGAACAATCAGATCTCTTAGTAGAGAAAAGGAGTGGTTACTAGATCAAAAAAAGTGGTCAGGAACTTCAGCAAAAGTTTGAGATTATATTCAAGGTGGGATGGATCAAAAAGAAAAACTTCCAATGATGGGTTTTTTGGTCCATCCGTTTGTTTTCGTATAGCTTGTTTACAGTCTATTTTAGCCTGTTGGAAAAAGTACATTTTTCAAAGTGCCATGTCCAATTATAAATCTAATATAGTCTTTTCCTTTTTTATAATATATAATATCAGAAAATATTACCCTGTCCCCATCTAGCTGCTAATCCCACCGGTTACTTAAAAAAGCCACCCGTTGGGCAACATTTTCTGTGGAGAACATTACACTGGTTAGGTTTTAATTGATAACGTTAAGAGGACGTTTGTAATGGTGGTTTACTGGTATCCCAATAAAATGTATTGTCAAAATATGTTGAGACTGAAGTAGGTATATTCCTCTAGTGTTAGGATATCCTCCATACATGTTAGCCACACAGAGATTATGAGGGTGACTTAGAGCTCTGGTTAATTGTTACACTTGAATAAAAAGTTGCACAAAACACATTAAAAATACATGTAAAAGAACAGTTACACTCATAATAACACTAATAAAAATTATTAATAAAAAAATTGCACAAAAAAAGTCATAAAGGCTCATAGAAATGAGATCTCATGTGTTAGGGAAAAAAAAGGCTTTACCATAGACAAACGTCTAAATAATGTATATATATATATGTGTGTGTGTGTGTACATATATATTTAAGAATTTATATACACATATAAACACATAAATACCTACAGTATGTGCACATATATAGACATTGGAGCCCTTTGTATGTAAAAACATGTTAAAGCATATTTATACAATATTCAAATGTAATAAAGGTTTTAACTATGTACTGTATGTACTGTAAATATTTCACACTTCAATATTCTGCACATAGCAGGATATGTTCTATGTATTTATAAATAGATATTCTTACATATATCTGTATATATCTATACCTACATATAATCATCTATATATAAAGGTAAAAATATATATTGTACCAAAATACCTTCAGATATATGTAGGAATATGTTTATGAGTAAATAGAACATATTCTGCTATGTGAAGAAGATTGGAATGTGAAATATTTATATTTTCCTGTTGGGTTAGCGCACTTGAGAATATGTGATCGGGTTAACGTGCGAGTAAGGTGTTGATTTTTTCTCGTTTTTTTCTTCATTGACTTTTTTGACTTCTTTGGGGAAATACATTAACACGTGCGCAATATTCCAAATTCAGCTTCTTGCACGTGTGCGTGATTACTTATTTACTTGTAACACAAACCCTACCCGGCGGGCACAAAAAGCTTACTTCTAGCACAGTTAGTGCGGGAGCGCAAAATATCACTCCACTCGTAATCTAGCTCCTTAATGGTTTATAGCTTCAATTAGCAAAGCAATCTATTTCATATGCAAAATAAACATAAAGGAAACATTTCCTATATATTGAATATTCTGCAGCTGGTATAACAAGTAACTAGACACTCATTCAGCCATATTACAAGTATACAAGAATATATATACTAGAATGCCCCTTTAATTTTTAAAGTTTAAGGTTTCTATCTACACCTGATTGGCTACATTCAATGCGATGTAGTGATTTTTGATTTAGGTAGACTTCTTACTTTCACTGTGGACTGATTAGGGATGGACGAATGTGCTGAAAGTGTCATTTGCTTTATAGAACGAATAGTCCTGTGGACAATCAAATGTTAATAAGAATGAAAATTCCATTAAAATTTGATAATCAAAGGTTATGTCCGGTTTTTGAATGTTCATAATTAGATGGACTATCCACATTCAAAATTTTGAATGTAACATTCAATTTAACAAATACTATTCAGAAGTTCAATAGTTCATGTGGTAGGGAATTTAGTAAATTGATACATAATAGATACAAATATATTAATTCAAATGTTTCTATTTCAAATATTGCATAATTTTAATATTACATTTAAAGAGAGCATTAGGATTACTATTACAAGAATCGAATATTACCTTTAAAGGGGCAAATTTACCAAGGGGTCAATGGGCCCCAATGCAGCTGTTTCTGTGCAAGCCTTGAGGTTTGCCAGAAACAGGAGTTAATAAGCAGTGGTCTTAAGACCGCTGTTCCTTAACTAGTCTGCCGCCTCTGAGGCGGCGAACAGCATTCAGCCCGATCAGATAAGATCGGGATATTTAACACCCCCTACTAGCGGCCAATCTGCAGGGGGCGGAATTGCTCAAGCAGTTCACCAGAACTGCTTGTGCAATGTTAAATGCTGACGGTTTATGCTGTCAACATTCAGCGATGTCTGGCGGACATAATACGCTACAGCGGATCATGTCCGACCGGCATATGATAAATCGCCCCCAAAGAAAGCATTAGTAATACTATAACATTACTTTTTTGCTTTTCTGATGCCCTTACTAGCATAAAAAGTTTAATTCTCAAGTTAATATCAGTGTAATACAATCACAATCATGTCTAATATTGCAAGTGTTAACCAGTAGTATCAGTAAATGAACCACGTTTTCAGCTATAAAAATTCAAGTGGCTTCTCAGGCTTTCCGTAACAGATGTGTTTCAAAGACAAAATTTGTTTTAAATGGAAATGTGTCTCAGCATGAGATTTCTCACTTTGCTAGCAAAATAGATAAGTCCAGTGTTTCATGATGGTATGATAAAACTAGTAATTGGCAGAGTTTCTAGCCTTAAATCCTATTACTACACACTGAAGCATAAAATCAAAGCTTACTGAATTATTTAACTTTAAAACAGTTTAATAAGAAAATATAATGCAATACTCTCAGTTAAACAACTTTTATTTTAAAATGATAATGTTATTTGCTGCAAAATAGATGTGGAGAGATAATGCTAATAATATTAGCATCGAGACGAACACAGTGGAGAAATACAGTTATTGGAAGGAACAAAAAAAAGTGTAGATAATAAAGCACTATACATTCTCATTGCAACAGAAATGGCTTGTCTGACATTACATTGTGATATTATCCAAGAACCTTGTGCTGAACTCCAGATAAGCACTAACAGCTATGCAATATGTATGGTAAACTGGTATCAGCAATTCTGGCCGCCAACGTTTTTTTTTTCTTGATTCAGATAGAGCATGCCATTGGAAACAACTTCTCAATGTACTTGCATTATTTAATTTGCTTAATTCTCCGGTTATTTTTTAAATGTCCCCCAATTGTTCCCAAAATAACATATGAGGTCCCTTTGTTAAAAAAAATGAAGTTTTTTTTTAAAAAAAAAACTACACTATGCAGTTTTTAGGGGTTAAATGCGATAGGTGTAGGGTGTTAGAAAAAAAGGCATATTAACACATACATATATGTATGTGTTAATATGTGTATATACTATATACACATATTAACACATAAATATATATTCATATGCAAATATATTTTTATTTGCTGCCCTTCGCTGCACGTTAGCCTTTGCTTGAGAGTAAGCTAAATTTGTGTGCATTGGGTTAGCCCGAGTGGAGGCCTAGCATAAAGAGTAAGAGTTAAAAAAGGGCACCAATCACAACATAACTATATTCAAGTATATCAATCATATAAAAACTATATGATACAAATTATACATATACATAAAAATCTTTTATAAGGGTTAAAAGGTATAGGGTAGGTATATGAAAAGGCATTTGAATGGAAAGGGCTATAATATACAACCTCAACTTCTGAAAAAGTTGGGACAGTATGGAAAATGCAAAAAAAACAAACAAAAAGTAATTTCAAAATTCAATTCACCCTGTACTATATTGAATATATATATATATATATATATATATATATATATATATATATATATATATATATATATATATATATATATATATATATATATATATATATATATATATAAATGTAGAAGTGCACTCTCACTAAAAACAAACACATCCACCAGGGTGCTAGCAAGAGCGGTAATTGTTAAAAAGAACGGCACTCTATGGATTTCTTATTTATTTTTTTAATTAAACAGGTGACGTTTCGGGGTCAATTGCCCCATCCTCAGATGTCTGCAACATTTATTTGGACTGAACTTATTTTCATCCTTGAGCTTTTACTGTTTTTGTTATTTATTCTTTCAGAGAAGTGAAACAGATGTATTATGGGAAGTAGATGACTTGAAGGTACATTTAACTAATAGCATCAGCATTGAAGCACTGAATTGCCAAGGTATATTTTTACAGTCAGTGAGAAACATCTTGCAGAGAATGGTCATTGCCATTTTTAACACAGTTTACAAGATTGTGGAAATTAACAGCAGTTCAAAAATACTCCTCTTGTAAACCTTGTTGAATCCATGTTCCGTGTCTCCTTTGCTGTGGCCAGTTTGAGACAGATGGAAATTAGCTTATGTTTTGAGCTAACCAATCACAGTATAGAAATGTTTGTTAAATATAATTATTCTTAAGTATTGTGGAAGCATTCCAGCCTCTCTGGAAGTGGAGCAAACACACTTTTTAGAGGTATTTTACAGCAAAAGAAGGCAAAATAGGTAATATTGCATTGTTGTTTTTCCTTAATTATACATTCTACATGTCAATTTAAGATATAAGAAGTGATTAGTCAAAATTAGGTCTATCTAGAACAGCAAGAATGTGTTTTATTAAGATGATTATTAGTTACGACACTGTTGTCTCATAACATAATTTCTTTAGCCTTATTGTTGATGTTGACAGACACACATATCAACACTGTCAAGTTCTTCAACAAACCTGTTATGCATTTATGCAACCTACTTACATATTAAGTTAATTTCAGAAAAGATGAAACTTGGCGACCTTATTAAAAATCATCAATAAGTGAAATGAACTAACTATAATAACAATAAAATGTTAATAAGATAACAAGAAATGCATTCTTCATTGTTTGGTAAGTGTAGGGGTTTTGCATGGGGGAGGGTGTTAAAGGGACAGTACATTTAACATACATTTTCTTGATTCAGAAAGAGCATTACATTTTTAACAATGTTCTAATTTACTTCTATTATCCCCTTAAGGGCACAGCTTCAGTTTGCTCAATTGTTCCATGACTGAATAATTCCGTCATCGGTCATTAAAGGGTTAAATAATTTGCTTCATTCTCTAAGTATGCTTTGTTGCAAAGCATTCCTAGGTAGGCTCAAGAGCAGCAATGCACTACTGGGAGCTAGATGGTGATTGATAGCTTCACATATGGCTCTTGTCGTTGGCTCACCTGATGTGGTTAGCTAGTTCCCAGTAGTGCATTGCTACTCCTTCAACAAAGGTTAGCAAGAGAATGTAGAAAATTTGATAATAGAAGTAAATTGGAAAGTTTAAAGATTAAAGGTACAGTATACACCAATTTTCATATAACAGCATTTAATAGATACTACTATAAAGAAGAATATGCATGGATACTAATCTAAAAATCCAGTACCAACCTATTAAACACTTACTTAGAAGTTCCCTGTTTACCACTGTTGATGAGGTTAGGCTGGGGCACCCAGGGAAAGGGGATGGAAAATGATAAAGAGAAACCCCCCTGCCCCCCCTTACCTGCATATGAAAAGACAAATTACACAAACAATAGCAGCAAGAATCTGTAGACCAGGAGTTTGAAAATCTACACAATTTTATTAAAAAAATAAGCAAAATTATACATTGTTATAATTGTTATACATTGTTACAGAAATACTCCCAGATGGGCTATGTAAATGAATCATCTAAAAAACATGTATGCAAAGAAAATCTAGTGTACAATGTCTCTTTTTTAAACTGTGTGCCCTATCTAAATCAGGAAAGTGCCCTATCTAAATCAGGAAAGAATATTCCTTTAAAGGTAAGAAGGTTTCTCCATTGAAAAGGCACGGGAAGGGTTTAATTATATTGAGGGGGTCTGGTGAATAATAGCAGTGGGTGACTGTTATTAGAATTGTTATGGGGTTTCAGGAAAACAGATTTACATTTATTTGTTTATTTTGGGGTTGTTTTTTTTCTCCACTGAGTTACAAGCCAATTTAACTTATTCCCAGGATGATAACTTCCATAGCTCGGTTTTTTGGGTAGGAACAACTTCAACAGGCTTCAAATTATTAAAGGGACAGTCAACAAAAGAATTTTTGTTGTTTTAAAAGATAGATAATCCCTTAATTACCCATTCCTTAGTTTTGCATAACCAACACCGTTATAATAATACATGTTTTACCTCTGTGATTACCTTGTATCTAAGCCTCTGCAGACTGCCCCCTTATTTCACTTATTTTGACAGACTTGCATTTTAGCCAATCAGTACTCACTCCTCGGTAAATTCCCATGCATGAGCTCAGTGTTATCTATAAAAAACACATGAACTAACACCCTCTAGTGGTGAAAAACTGTCAAATGCAGAGGCGGCCTTCAAGGTCTAATAAATTAGCATATGAACCTCCTAGGTTTAGCTTTCAACTAAGAAAATCAAGAGAACACAGCTAAATTGGTGATAAAAGTAAATTGAAAAGTTGTTTAAAATGGCATGCCCTATCTGAATCATGAAAGTTTATTTTGGACTTGACTGTCCCTTTAAACATACTGTGAAATATTCAAAATAATCCATAGAATATAGCTATATTTTGGAGGGCGGAGCTAGCCAGCCTAGGAGATGGCTGCTCTTTCCTAGAGCTCCTGAGCCCTGTCTGTTTGAGAACGTAATCGGCCCTTGCCACAGCCCCATCAATAGCTGCAAATAGTGATTGAAGCAACTGACCTAATGCAGCCCAAATTGAGACCGCTTCTCAAGTATCCTTAACGGTCAGACCGCCACCTAACAGAGAGCAGCTGCGGCCCCATTGCGCTAACTATATAAAAACAGCCTGCGCTCCCGAGATAGATATAGCCCCACCGGAGCCCCCAAAAGACTCAAACCTGCAGGAAAACTCTGCCCGGTCCTGCTTGGGGCAAAAGACAAGCACAAGACAACCGCACACGGTTCCGGGAGGCAGAGGTGAGTCCCGTAGTAGGCCGCAGCCTGACCTAAAGTTAAAATAGCAGCATGGGAAAATAACGGAGGCGCGCAGGACTACTGTTTGCCCTGATTCAACAGATCCCCTCTAGCTAACGATCTTCCACAAAACAACCTAATAAGGGGAACACAAATGCACCTATAATGCAAACGCTTAAAATGTAATACTGGGTGCCTGAACATTAACCCCTGCAAGCCTGTATGACACAATTCCAGAAGAGATAGAAGCAGGGGAATTACATTACATTACTTCACACTATATTCTACTAAAGCCTTGCACTAACAAATGCTCCTTTTCATTGAGATACTGCGTATGAATAATCTCAGGGGTGCTATGCTACCAGAGTGATTATAGCTAATCCCTACTCATTAACAACTAAAGGGTAGTTTATTACCTCTCAGACCCTAATACAACTTTTCAATTCTTATTATATCTTTGCAAGTGACATCTATCACCTCCAATCTAAACTAAAATGTCACCAAAAAAGGGCAGTAAAACAAATAAAAACAGTAAGCAGATGAAAACCACCTCGCACACTGTGAACACTTTCTTTAAGGCTCTAGAAGCCAAAACTAATGTCTCAGAAGAAACAGACCCCCCTGACCTTGCCGCTTACCAAAGTTCATCAGAATCAGAGAGCGACCAACCCGCTGAAAACATCACTATTCCTACAGCCCTTTTTAACTCAATCCCTTCAAAAAAGGACTTTTCATTGCTAATCACTCAAGTTAAGCAATGTATCAGAGATGAAATATCTGACCTCAAGAAAGACATGTCTGAGATAGGGCATAGGGTTGAGACGCTCGAAAGTACACAGGATTCACATACTGAAGCCATCTCACAGCTCCATGACACCATTCAACGACAGGGGGCAAATATAGTAGAGCTGGAAGACAAACTAGATGATGCGGAAAACCGCAGCAGGCGCCACAACATCAGGCTGAGAGGTGTCCCCGAGACAATCAACACTACAGACCTAGAGCAGTATCTTCAAAACTTCTTTAGTGCCTTGAGGAAAGAAGAAATCCTGACGAAAATTGACATAGATAGAGCACACAGAGCTCTCCGTCCTAAACCACAAAACGATCAACCACCGAGAGATATAGTTAGAATAACCAACTACCAGGTAAAAGAAGAATTAATGAAACTTGCAAGGGAACACCAACCCCTCAGACACGACAATGTGGAGATACAACTATTTGCTGACCTCTCCCAAAGAACCCTGTCTAAACGCAGGGAGCTCAAACCACTAACCACGCTGCTGAGGAAAAGAAGCATTCCATACAGATGGGGTTTCCCATTCCATCTAATAATACTCTGGAAAGGCAGACGTCTGACTTGCTCTGCGGTGGAAGACATCCAATCTATATGCAAGGAACTGGACATACAGCCACCACATCTTAATGAGATCCCTACGGCTCACAGTAAAGAACACAGCCCCTCAGGCTCTCCTCCACTTCCGCAGAGGAGGGAATGGATTCCAGCCCGACAAAGAAGAGCACAAAAACCCACGCCACCCCTGTTGTCCCCCAGAGGTGATAAAGGCTGACTCATACGTGAAGTGGTAAATACCTGAAACTCTCCTTATATCATTAAGATACTTTCTACACTTAGTGGAATAGTTACCCATATTGATAGTGTACCATTTTAGGCTAAGCCCAGTCCTTTATTCTCGTTCACTAACACAAAATGTTTTTAGTTCTCCGTTAAAATATTGCTATGATACATATCTACAAATGTTGTCTGTTAACGAATCACACTTGTTAATTGTTTTCAACCAGTTGGTCCTTTAATTCTAGGAATGTTATATGTAATGATAGTAAAAATTGTATTTTGTTTATTCCTTTTTCCCCTCTTTATGTCACTACCCCCTCTTTCTTCCACTCTCCCTACCTTTCCCCCTCTGTGCTATTCCCAGGGTGCATGCATATCGACCACAGCTACACGCTCTTCCACATATTTCCTAATAATGATTTCTCTCCTATATTTCCCCAATGGGTAGTCACGAACCAAATGAACTAATCATCCTTACGCAGAACACTAAAGGATTAAATTGTCCCCAGAAAAGGAGAATGGCCATTAATGACCTTCAGAAAAAAAGCGGGCATATCCTGATGCTCCAAGAGACACATTTTAAAGCCGAAAAGGTTCCTAAATACTTCAACCCACAGTACCCACAGCATTACCACAGTACACATCCCAGTAAAAAAGTAAATGGAGTCAGCATTCTCCTCCACAAATCCTTACCTTTTGTCAAAACTCACTGTATCTCAGATAAAGAAGGTAGATACCTATGCTTGAAAGGACTATTATATGGTAAACCAATAACCCTTGTTAATATTTACACCCCTAACTCCAGACAAGACAAATTCATAAACTTGGTCTCAGACCTAATAATGCAAGAAGCGAAGGGCTCTCTCATAGTCGCAGGGGACTTCAATTTCCCCCTTGACCCCACGGTTGATTGCTCTAACCCAGAGTCTAGAACCAAAACCCCAAATCTATCTAAAATCTGGCAGAAACTCAGGACCTTAGGTTTACACGACGTTTGGAGATACTTTAACCCCCAAAAGCGAGATTACACCTTTTTTTTCTCACCCTAAACGTAACTACTCTAGGTTAGACTACATATTAGTGGACCATTTGCTTCTTTCTCACTCCAGAAACTCACAGATAAAACATACCTCCTGGTCAGATCACTCCTTAGTCGCATGCAACATCAGATGGCCATCTGCCCCATTCAGGGCCTTTCAGTGGAGACTTGACGACTCCATTTTACTAGACCCAACCCAGACCAAACTTTTCGCAAATCATATCAAAGATTATTTTGCACTTAATTCTACACCAGATGTAAGTTTGACAACCCTTTGGGAAGCCCATAAATGCACAATCAGGGGAGAATTTATCAAAGTAAAAGCGCAGATCCAAAAGAAAAATAGACTAGAAATAGAACGCATATCTTCCGAGATATCTAATCTAGACTACGCACACAAGGTCAACCCCCTAGATAATATAGTCCTAGAAGAACTCAAAGAAAAAAGAGATAAATTAAACTCCATCCTTCATATCAAGTCACAAAGACAATTACTACACCTCCAACAAACCTTCTACAGGGAGGGCAACAAACCAGGGAAATACCTTGCAAAAGCCTTAAAAAAACAGCAACAAAAAACATATGTTCACTCATTAAAATCCACGCAGGGTAAACACCTAGAAGACACCCTTTCCATAGCGAACGAGTTCCAAAGCTTTTACCACAAACTATACAACTTACATCCTAACCGAAACACGCAAACCCACAGCCAATTATGTCGTCAATACCTTGAGAATACCACACTCACACAACTGACTCCTGAACAAAGCGAACTTTTGGAAAAACCTATCCTCCCCTCAGAGGTAAAGGACGCAATACGACAATTAAAACAAAACAAAGCCCCTGGCCCGGACGGGTTCACAGGTTCCTATTATAGAATATTCGCAGATATTTTGGTCCCACACTTAACTGACTTATTTAATTATATCTCTGACTCGCACCCTTTCCCAGATAGCATGCTACAGGCCAATATTTCTGTCATTGCCAAACCAGGTAAACCTCCCGACACCCCAGCCAACTTCAGACCCATTTCCCTTCTCAACATGGACCTAAAACTCTACGCTAAGATCCTTGCTTCCCGACATAACAACATCCTACCGTTACTAATCCACCAAGACCAGGTGGGTTTTGTACCTCACAGAGAGGCTAAAGACAACACTGTCAAAGTCCTTAATCTTTTAGAATTTATATCACAAAATAAAATCCCGACTGTTTTTCTCTCTACCGACGCCGAAAAGGCATTTGACAGACTGGACTGGACTGGACTTTTCTTCATGAAACCCTAAGACGATTTAATTTTCCTGACCCCTTCATCCGGAAAATACTAGCCCTATATACCAACCCGACGGCTCAAGTCAGAATCAACGGCACGCTCTCTGACCCCTTTGAAATCAGAAATGGATCCCGTCAGGGATGCCCATTATCCCCACTCCTATTCATCTTAGCCCTAGAACCGCTAGCTACTAAAATAAGACATAATCACCTGATCCAAGGGATAAAAGTCGATGACCAAACTTACGATCTTCGCAGATGACATACTCCTTACTCTCACAAACCCTCTCCCCTCTCTTAAGACCTCTATCTCGGAATTAGACATCTACGGGACCATGTCTAACTTCCTGGTTAATATGACCAAATCAGAATACCTGCCTATAAACCTTACCACCCAACTCCTAGAAGAGTTAAAATTGACTTGCCCCCTAAAACCACAAGCAAAATATTTGAAATACCTAGGTATTAATGTTACCCCTAATATAACAGACCTCCGCTCACAAAATTATGGTAACTTAATTTCAGAGTTCAAGAGTCTTACTTCAGCTTGGATGCCTAAAAATATTTCATGGCTTGGTAGGATCCATGCCACAAAAATGACCCTGCTTCCAAAAGTTTTATACATCCTTCAAACAATCCCCATTCCAGGCATTCAAAAGGATTTAGATATCTTGCAAAAAATTATTAACGATTATATTTGGAAGCGCAGGCCACCTAGAATCAATAAAAATACGCTACACAAACTTCCCACTGAAGGAGGCTTGGGTGTCCCACACCTTCGATCTTATAAATTAGCTGTCTCATTGCAGAGAATTTCAGAATGGTGTAATCTTAGCGGCCCTAGTCCTAAAAATTGGGTACAACTGGAAAACACCCTATCATTATCACAGAGATTAGATGAGATTTGCTGGAACCCCGGGTACTTCAACAAGTACGTAATTTCATCCTCCTCTATCACAAATGAAACATGGTCAGACTGGAGACGAACCAACAAATCCCCAAACAAAATATCTTCCAAGTACTCCCCCCTAACCACAATCCTAAACAATCCAGAATTCCCACCGGGACTTACTCAATCCTTAACCCATCTTACAAACCCGTATAAACCCCTTCCCATATCACTTTTAACGGATGGTAGCCATAACCTTAAATCTATTTCCCAACTTGAAACCTTAAACCACCCAATTCTATCTTCTTGGCTCCGATTCCACCAAATTAGACATTATATAGCTACGCACAAATGCATGAAAGACTTGACACGTCCACTTACTCCTTTTGAACAAATGTGTCATACAACAGGAAACCTACGTGGCACCATCTCCAAATTACATAAATTAATTCTACATGAGACTTTCCCACATCTCCCGACTTACACCAAAAGATGGGACCTAGAATTATAGGTGAACACACCCCCAAAACTTTGGACACGTAGATTTGACAACCTAGCACACTCAGCACATGCTAAAGAGACCAATATCAAAATAATGATGAGATGGTACCTGACACCAGCAAGGTTGAAATCTATCTATAAAAACTCATCTCCAACCTGCTGGAGAGGATGCACTCAAGAAGTACACATCACACACATTTGGTGGGACTGTGTATATATAAAACCTTTTTGGACACAAATTTTTGAAAACATCAATAGAACTCTGGGCACAAATTTAGTCCCCACCCCAGATTTAGTCTTACTATGCCAACTCCCTGATATCAATTGCAAAATAAGAAAACACCTTTTCCAAATAATGCTAAATGCTGCAAACCAGTTAATCCCTAGAAAATGGAAAACGGCATTGACACCCTCCACCCAAGAATGGACAACACTAGTTCATAAAAATCTCCTCTTGGAGAGATTATACTACCTTAAATTGGGACAAATCTCTTTATACCAAGATATGCTCTTCCTGTGGGAGTCTTTCACCTATAATAGCGCTTAAACCACGCCCAGCAAAAGCATTGGCACCCTACCAACTCTGCTGTTTCTACTCTTAAACTTTTCCCTGTTTCTCCCTTCCCTCTGCTTCTTTTCCATTTCCCCTATCTAAGTTGTATGCTTCTTGAAATAAAAATTGTTTTCAATGATACATATATGCGACATACCACGTCCCGAGGGCTCCCCCCTGAGTTACTTACTAAGGTAGGATAAGCCACTAGTCCTATCTTTGAGACAACAGGGATTCCTTCACTTTCTCTAACTCTCAACATCCTCTTCAACAAGGAACCCTAATTCTTTAGAACATGATGAAGAAACTAAAGAGCTTTGGACTATGGTTTGTTCACGTAATAATTGACAATTCCTCGATCCATAAGATGATTGATTATGTTTAGCTTAATATATGTATCGTTTCTTGATTTCATTGTTGAGCTGCGACTCAAAACTGCTGTTTCCTATGTCTATTCACAGTTAATATTGTATTGAAAATAAAAAGAAAACATAAATAAAAAAATAAAAAAAAGAATATAGCTATATTTTTTACATTATGTATAACTTTTAATAATTTCTTTTTTATATTTTATATCTAAAATTTCAATAAAGGGCATTGAAGATAGCAATTCTTCATGTGCGCTAATCCGACTACTTTAGTCCTAAATCCCAAAACCTATGCGCATTACACATATATTACATTCCTATGTTCTTTACATAGAAAATAATGTACTTTTGATTATTGAATATATATTTCAATATATCTGATAATGTCTAAGACTCGTGGGATACTCCTCTATCAGACCGAACTCAGCCAGTATTCTTGTTATCCCGGCGTCAAGCCGGAAAGATAGGGAATATCCCAGAGCAGAGAGTGGCACTCACCACAGGCTGGACAGCACAAGGCAAATAGGCAGACAGGATCCGGCAACAGAAAGGCAGGCCAGTAATAAAGGGGTAACCAAGTAGCGTAGTGAGATAGGCAGGGTTCAGTAACAAGGATCAGTCCAGCAGATAAGGGGTTAACCAAGTAGAGTAGTAAGACAGGCAAGGTTTCAGCAACAATGTATCAGTCCAACAGTTTAGGGGTTAACCAGGTAGCGTAGTAAGACAGGCAAGGGTTCAGCAACAAAGTATCAGTCCAGCAGTTTAGGGGTTAACCAGGTAGAGTAGTAAGACAGGCAATGTTTCAGCAACAAAGTATCAGTCCAGCAGTTTAGGGGTTAACCAGGTAGCGTAGTAAGACAGACAAGGGTTCAGCAACAAGTATCAGTCCAGCAGTTTAGGGGTTAACCAGGTAGCGTAGTAAGATAAGCAAGGATTCAGCAACAATGTATTTAGTGCAGCAGACGATCTGTCACTCCCAGGAGCACAAGAAGTAGTAACTATACTTGGGCAGTGACTGATCGTCTGCTGCCTGTTTACATAGGCAGAGGATTGGCGAACATCATAGTTCCTCTCAGCAGGAGTGAAACGTTTAGAAAAGAAGGCTACAGGGTATGATTTAGAAGTCAGAGGGGTCCCTTTGGGTAAGAACTGCTCCAGCCCCTATCTCAGAGGCATCAACCTCTAAGGTGAACTGTAGGTCAGGGTCAGGATGGCGGAGCACGGGAGCTGAACAGAAAGCCTTTTTCAGACAAGAAAAGGCATTAATGGCCGCAAGAGGCCAATGTTTACAGTCCTTGTTCCGTCTAGTCAATTCAGTGAGAGGAGCAACTGTTTGAGAAAAGTTCTTTATGAACTTGCGGTAATAATTGGAGAACCCCAAGAACCTCTGTAACTCCTTTAAGGAAGTAGGTTGAGGCCATTCTAGTACAGCGGTGAGTTTAGCAGGATCCATGTCAAAACCCTCCTTCGAGATGACATATCCAAGGAATTGGATCCGAACTTGATCAAACTCACACTTCTCTAGCTTGGCTACCAAAGAGTTGTCCCTGAGATGAAGAAGCACCTGTCTCAGATGCCTGTGATGCTCCTCTAAAGTAGAAGAGAAAACAAGGATATCATCCAGGTAAACAATGACAGTGCGATTGAGGAGGTCACAGAAGACGTCATTGACAAATGCCTGGAAGACTGCAGGGGCGTTACACAACCCAAAGGGCATTACAAGGTATTCGTAAAGCCCTGATCATGTTTTGAAGGCGGTCTTCCATTCGTGGCCTGGAGAGATACAAATTCAATTATATGCTCCATGTAAGTCCAATTTAGTGAAGAAGCGAGCATCCTGGAGTGAATCATACAGTTCAGTGATCAGTGGTATGGAATAGCGATTCTTGATGGTTATGTTGTTCAAGGCCCTGTAGTCTATGCAGGGTCTGAGCCCACCATCCTTCTTGCCGACGAAAAAGAAACCAGACCCAGCAGGAGAGGAAGAAGGGCGAATGAAACCTTTGGCTAGGTTTTCTTGGATGTACTCCTCCATGGATTTGGTTTCTGCCTTGGAGAGTGGATATGTCCTGCCTTTAGGAAGTGGGGGCTCCGGGAAGGAGCTCAATCTTACAGTCATAGGGACGGTGGGGTGGAAGCACGTCGGCTGCTTTTTTCTCAAACACATCAACAAAGTCTGCATATACCGAAGGAAGGATGGAGGGAGTCTGGATGCTGGCTATGGGAATGCGGAGCAGAGGAGTGACTTTAGCAAGGCAGGAGTGGAAACAGGAGGCACCCCAAGAAGCCAGTTGTCCCTCAGCCCAGTCGAACTGTGGATTATGTAAGCAAAGCCAAGGGAGACCAAGGATGACAGGCTGAGCTGGGGAATGAATGACCTCGAACTGGAGCTGTTCGGTATGAAGAACACCGACGGTCAGGGGTGCTGACTCAAAATGGATCAAACCAGAACCAAGGGGGGTGCCATCCAGGGTAGTTATCTTGAGACAATGTCTTTTCTTTAGAAGAGGTAGACCAGCTTGCATCATAAAATGGTGATCCAGGAAGTTGCCAGCTGCCCCTGAATTGATGAAGGCTTGAATATGGACAGTATTCTGAAGGAAGGTAAGGGTAACAGGTACCAGGATCTGAGAGGAGTGAGGGGTTTTGGTAGAGATCATGCTTAGAGCTACCCCTGTGTTATCCTCTAAGCATTGGCTTTTCCCGGTCGAATGTCACAGTCCTTTAGTTGGTGGGAGTTAGAGCCACAATAAAAGCATAGTCTCAGTCTCCTTCTCTGTCTTTCAGACTCTGAAGGTTTGAAGGATGAGAGATCCATGGGTTCCTCCACTGAGGCAACAGGAGCTGCTGAAGGGGTAGAGGATGTCGCCAGAACCGGACGAACAGGGGGACGGGAAGGGAGGACCATCCTAGTTCAGTCTCTCTCAGCTTGTCTCTCCTGAAAGTGGGAGTCCAGGCTGATACAAAGTGCTATAAAGTCATCCAAAGAAGAAGGGATATCGCGATAAGTGTGTTCATCTTTGATGCGTTCATGCAGACCCCTCCTAAAGGTTGCCTTGAGAGCACTGCCATCTCAAGTGGCTTCAAGTGCCAAGGTGCGAAACTCAACAGCAAACTGAGCCACGGTTCTGTTTCCCTGGCGAAGATCCAGGAGGGAATATTCTGCAGCAGAGGTATGACCAGAAGCCCCAAACACAGCAGAAAAAGCAGAAACTAAATCATCAGCATCATGCAGGAGAGGAGAGTCCTGTTCCAGAAGAGGAGAGACCCAGGCTAGGGCCTTGTCTTTCAGCAAGGAAATGATAAAGGTGACCCTTGACTGGGGAGACTAAAAGGTGTGGGGATCATTACGGAAGTGCAGCCTACATTGGTTAAGGAAACCCCTGCAATCCGTAGTACCTTCATACTTGTCAGGCAAAGGAATCCGGTATGCTTCCAGAAGCAGAGGGAGAAGCCACAATACTGGGAGCAGGGACTGGCGGTGAAACAACAGGAGCAGTATTACTTGATGTGACTAGTAAGGAGAGTTGAGCGGTAATAGCCTCCAGCTTGGAATCCATATTCTGCAGTTGTGTAGTATGGGTTCCCAACATCTGTCCTTGGAGATAAACAGCTCATGCCACCTCATCTGGTTCCATGGCCCAAGTATAATGTAAGACTCGTGGGATACTCCTCTATCAGACCGAACTCAGCCAGTAGTCTTGTTATCCCGGCATCGAGCCGGAAAGATAGGGAATATCCCCGAGAAGAGAGTATCAGGCAACAGAGGAGAGTGGCACTCACCACAGGCTGGAAAGCACAAGGCAAATAGGCAGACAGGATCCGGCAACAGAAAGGCAGGCCAGTAATAAAGGGGTTAACCAAGTAGCGTAGTGAGAAAGGCAGGGTTCAGTAACAAGGATCAGTCCAGCAGATAAGGGGTTAACCAGGTAGAGTAGTAAGACAGGCAAGGTTTCAGCAACAATGTATCAGTCCAGCAGTTTAGGGGTTAACCAGGTTGCGTAGTAAGACAGGCAAGGGTTCAGCAACAAAGTATCAGTCCAGCAGTTTATGGGTTAACCAGGTAGAGTAGTAAGACAGGCAAGGTTTCAGCAACAAAGTATCAGTCCAGCAGTTTAGGGGTTAACCAAGTAGCGTAGTAAGACAGACAAGGGTTCAGCAACAAAGTATCAGTCCAGCAGTTTAGGGGTTAAACAAGTAGCGTAGTAAGACAGGCAAGGATACAGCAACAATGTATTTAGTGCAGCAGACGATCTGTCACTCCCAGGAGCACAAGAAGTAGTAACTATACTTTGGCAGTGACTGATCGTCTGCTGCCCGTTTACATAGGCAGAGGATTGGTGCCACAGGACCGGGCGGCATCAGGAGCGTGCGACGTTGACGTCAGTGCCGCATGCATCCAGAGCAGACACAGCCCTAGGCAACGAGCATGGAGAAACGGCGCGGCGTGACATAATGTTAATGTAAAATAGATATTTATACCTTTATATTTATAGCAATAGATACACAGGTATAAGTATAAATTGATAGTATGTAAAGAAACATTGGAATGTAAAATATGAAAATTACTTATACAGTAAAACACATAAATACTTAAATAAATACTTAAAGGGACAGTAAACCTAAAAAATAATGTTATATAATTCTGCACATAGTGCAGAATTATATAACATTATTTAGGTGCTATAGCCATAAAACCCTTTTTTCACTTTTAATATTTAAAAAACATACCGCTTTTACAAACCCCCTCTCTGCTCTCTGCTGAGCGGGTCTGTTTTTTTTAGTCAGCGCATCGGGCCAGCTGTATAGTCACAGCCCGGCCCGACCGCGCCATAGCATTAAGTGAAGCTCGCTCCTGCTCGTCTGACAGCAGGAGCGAGCTTCACTTAATGCTATGGCGCGGTCGGGCCGGGCTGTGGCTATACAGCTGGCCCGATGCGCTGACTAAAAAAAACAGACCCGCTCAGCAGAGAGCAGAGAGGGGGTCTGTAAAAGCGGTATGTTTTTTAAATATTAAAAGTGAAAAAAGGGTTTTATGGCTATAGCACCTAAATAATGTTATATAATTCTGCACTATGTGCAGAATTATATAACATTATTTTTTAGGTTTACTGTCCCTTTAAATACATACCTACACACATATATACACACACATATATATATATATATATATATATATACATATATATACACACACATATATATATATATATATATATATATACATATATACACACACATTATATATATATATATATATATATATATATATATATATATATATATATATATATATATATATATATATATATATATATGTGTGTGTATATATATATATATATATATATATATATATATATATATATATATATATGTGTGTAAGTGTATATATATATATATATATATATATATATATATATATATATATATATATATATATATATATACACACATACATACATATATATTTAGACATGTCTTTATATGTATATATATTTTAAATCCCTTTTCATCCCTTTTTTTCAAACACCTTATACCATATATCTTTCAGCCCTTATAACTTTTTTCATAATTTTTGTAAAATACTTTTTAACAGATAGTGTTTAATGCAACTTTTTTCTCCCCCTACCCTTTACGCAAGCTCTCAAGTTAAGCTAACTAGAGAAAAACGCAAATCAATTGAGCTCGAGTGAACTTTCAGCTCGTAATATGCCCGCTATTTCCACTACACACAAAAAGCAGAGAAAAACAACATGTGGGCCTCTAGTTATCAATATCTGTAGGACCTGAGCCGACAGAGCGGATCAGGTCCGACAGACATCGCTGAATACGACGAGCAATACGCTCACCGTATTTAGCATTGCACCAGCAGCTCACAAGAGCTGCTGGTGCAACGCCGCACCCTGCAGACTCGCGGCCAATGGGCCGCCAGCAGGGGGGTATCAATCAACCCGATCAAGTTGATTTCCGGCGATGTCTGTCCGCCTGCTCAGAGCAGGCGGACAGGTTATGGAGCAACAGTCTTTGTGACAGCTGCTTAATAACTGCTGTTTCTGGCGAGCCTGCAGGCTCGCCAGAAACACGGGGCATCAAGCTCCATACGGAGCTTGATACATATGCCCCGTAGTGTCATAAACCGGAGAATGTATCCCTAGATTATTCACAATCAGATAGATTACGAGTTTGGTGTTATGAGTGAAAAAGCAGCATTATGCTTCATAACGCTGCTTTTTCCCTAACGCCGCTATTACAAGTCTTGTCAGAATAGGTGTACCGCACACCTTTTTAGCCGTCACGCAATGTCAGTACCGCACTTTTAAAAAAGTCCTTTTTCAATGGGACTCCCATAGTGCCTGGGAGGCCAAAAAGTGAGCGGTACACCCTATACTGACAAGATCCGTACCGCCATCTAAAGTCAGTAGTTATGAGTTTAACGTTACAAAGTTGTAATATAAAACTCATAACTAAAGTGTTAAAAAGTACAGTAACACCGATAAACTACCTATTAACCCCTAAACCGAGGCCCTCCCACATCACAAACACTATAATACGTTTATTAACCCCTAATCTGCCGCTCCGGACATCGCCACCACAAAAAAAATAATTAGGAACCCCTATTGCGCCGCTCCCCGACATCGTCATCACTATAATAAACCTATTAACCCCATAAACCGCTGCCCTCCTGCATCACAAACACTATTTAAAGATTATTAACCCCTAATCTGCCGTCCTCCCACACCGCCGCTATAATAAACCTATTAATCACTAAATCGCAAGCCCCCCCACAATGAAATATACTTAAATAAATTATTAACCCCTAAACCTCTGACCTCCCACATCACTAACTCTACATAAATATATTAACCCCTAAACCTAACCCTAACATTAACGTAACCCTAAGCCTAACCCTAACACCCCCTAACAAATATAATTAAAATAAATCTAAATAAACCTTACAATTATTACCTAAATAATTCCTATTTAAAACTAAATACAAACTTACCTGTAAAATAAAACCTAAGCTTGCTACAATATAACTAATAGTTATATTGTAGCTATCTTAGGTTTTCTTTTTATTTCACAGGTAAGTTTGTATTTATTTTAACTAGGTAGACTAGTTAGTAAATAGTAATTAACTATTTAATAACTACCTAGCTAAAATAAATACAAAGTTACCTGTAAAATAAAACCTAACCTGCCTTACACTAAAAACTAACATTATAATAAAATAAAATAAATTAAATTATTAAAATACAATTTTCTAAATTACAAAAAAAATAAACACTAAATTATTAAAACAAAACAAACACATTATCAAAAATAAAAATGAATTTCTCCTAATCTAATAGCCCTATCAAAATAAAAAAAGCCCCCCCCCCCAAATAAATAAACCCCTAGCCTACACTAAACTGCCAATAATTCTTAAAGGGGCCTTTTGTGGGGCATTGCCCCAAATAAATCAGCTCTTTTACCTGTTTAAAAATAATACAAACAACTCCCAACAATAAAACCCACCAAAAAAGTGAAGAGCAGGCACTGCTGGAGGGTATAGCATAAAAATGAAGGACATGTCTATGAATAAGCGCCACTAGGGCGCAAAACACATCAGACTCCTTGTCTGTTGTCTGTATGCTGGTACTTGGCTAAACAATAGCACTGATTTTATTGTTTCTTTTTTTATCTCAATAAAACCTTAATTTGTATGCTATACCCTCCAGCAGTGCCTGCTCTTCACTTTTTTGTATTGCCTTACTTTGTGGTTTGATTCCGCCACTGATACGGCACTCCGTGGAAGTAGGAGGGGTTCAGATATCATTTTTGCTAGCGGGTTCACTTCCGCTATTGGGGAGAAGAGGATCGGAAGCTGCTTGGACCTGTATTTTCACTTAGTAAAACCCACCACCCAACCAACCAAACCCCCAAATAAAAACCTATCTAAATAAACCTAAGCTAGGCTGACCATATTGCCGCTTTAAAAAGGGACACATATGAAAAATACATATGTCAGGGCTGTTTTCGGGGCTGTTTAAAGAAATGGTTTTGTATAAGAACCCTCACATATGTATTTTTCATATGTGTTCCTTCTTAAAGCGGCAATATGGTCAGCCTAACCTAAGCTAACCATTGCCCTGAAAAGGGCATTTGAATGGGTATTGCCCTTAAAAGGGTATTTAGCTCTTTTATATTGCCAAACCTCTAAGCTAAAAAAAAACCCACCCAAAAACCCTTAAAAAAAACTAACACTAACCCCCGACAATCCACTTACAGTTTTCCAAGTCCAGACATCCATCCTCATCCAGCTGGCGAAGTCAACATCCAGGCGGCAAGAAGTCTTCATCTGGGGGGCCTCTTCCATCTTCATCCAGCCGATGAAGTCCTCATCCAGACGGCAAGAAGTCTTCATCCAAACGGCATCTTCTATCTTCATCCATCTGGTGCGGAGCAGGTCCATCTTCAAGATATCCGGCGCGGAGCATCCTCTTCTTACGATGGTCACTGTAAAATGAAGTTTCCCTTTAAGTGACGTCATCCAAGATGGCGTCCATTACATTCCTATTGGCTGAAAGATTTCTATCAGCCAATAGGAATTAAAGGTGAAAAAATCCAATTGGCTGTTGCAATCAGCCAATAGGATTGAGCTCTTATTCTATTATCTGATTGGAACTGGTTGAGTATATTATATTTATTGTGCATTATTCTTGGGATAGATTCTCTGGTTTACTATGTTTAGTTAGTATTGCTTAACCTGGGTTGATTTGGACTGAATATTGTTGCGGCTGGCTTTTTCTTGAGGCTTGTTTGATATTTTTGCAGCATGTAGGATATTGTTATTTTTTACACCTATATTATTTGTCTTCCAATAAAATAATTTTAAAAGTGAATGACCCTTTTTGTTTTAATATTCTGGTACTTATTACCACCACAATCGCTTGTGGACTACAGTTAGCACTCCACTCATAATCTAGCCTTGTATAGGGTAGAATCAATCACCCTACAGCACTAGTAAGATGTGTGGTACTTGGAGCATTTTTTTTTCTTTTTATGAAACCATATCAAGGTGATACATAGTTTTTGGCAAGGCTCCAGACAAACTTCTGCCTGTCAGATAATGAAGCAGCCAGACTTAGCACTACATTTCTCTTTTCTCCACCTTGCTTGTAAGACAACACATCACTTGAAGGGTAAAACAAAGCACCAGAGAACAGTTGGGTAGCTATAGAGTGACAAAAGAACTTCAGGTTCAGGCGAATGAGACCTGAGCTCTGATGTGGGTACATGAATGTGAGAGGAGCTGCAGGGCTAGGCTCTAATCTGAGATATGCTGTGAGCATGATGATGGGTATGGCAAAGTAGCTTCAGCGCTAGGGGTCTGATCAGATGTGGACATGTGGCTGACAGAGATACTTAAGTACTTAACAATAAGGAATGGGGAAAAGAAGAGGACAAGAAAGGGATTGATTAGCACTCTTTCCTATTACTAAAGTAACTAGGCTAAATATATCAGCTCTGAGAAGTGTATATATAAAGTAATTTAAAAATCTACACTTTAATTATTAATGAGTAAAACGGTAACACTATTACCCTTGAAATTCTCACACCCACTACCTAATACCTCTAAAAACAATAGACTAGAACTGCTGTATACTATCCCCCTGTATTCCTGTCCGATAGCTGGAATTGTCGGCTTCAGGTGCCAGGGATAGTAAAGTCAGAGGTCTAGCTAAATATGGATACAAACATGTGTCAGCCCCTCACATGGGCCTTTCTCAATATATATTTTATTATGGCAACAGACAAACCAAATGTAAAAGACTCAGGACTTTTAAACTATACACTGCCATTTTTGGACCAATCAGAAGGGAGAGCCCGATCACGCCTCCTTCCCAACCTATCAAATTGGTTCTATCTCCGTGTCATAGGGGCGTGGTATGGATTGTGTTTAGTTTAACGTGCTGCACTATTTGGCCAATGATCTCTTGTATAGCAGACACACCCTTACGCTTCTTTTCATTGCATTGGAGGCAATGTATGAGGGCATGAACTGAGTTATTGACTAGCGATATTATTTAGTACTATGTGCAACATTTAAAGATGAGTACTTCATGCGCATGGGGAACTATGACATGCACCTTTTCATATAGGCGATTGATATACAAATGTGTTATGAATAAGCTTATACTTAAATTACGTACCAATCTGATTATAAAGAACCATTATACCAAACCAAGTCGCATAATGCAGTGAATGATTCCCATAGATGTGAATCAAAACTGCTAGTGAAATATTGTTATCGTTATACATCCATTACCACCCACACATAATTATAACTTACTAAACCACAATTGACTATTGTATTAGTATAGTGCTGATATTGGGTAACAAACTTATTCCACCATATTCGGGGTGCATATCTTAGTTTTAAACTTTCTAGATAGTATAGTTATTGATGGGGCTATCAATGTAATTCATTATATTGATTCCAAATAGTGGCAAACAGTTATTTTGTGTGACTTCCCTTACATAAGAACAACAAAGAAAACTTATGACAAAATTATAACTATGGAGAGCAAATCAAAACAATCAAAGATATTGACAAACCACTGTGCATTATGTGCGAAAAATAAATGCATCTAGGATATCAAATACTTTAAATACGCTTGTAAGTCACAAAGGTGGCAACATAATTATTTCAACATTGTTTGAGTACCTCCATTAGTATAATGGCATACATTGATGTTAGTGTGATTCAAAGTGGAAAAAGGAATAATCATACCACATGTACGTCTGTAAATAATAAAGTTTACATAATCTGGACAATAAAGTCAATATGATAATAGCTCCTATTTCATATACTATTCTATAGAAAGACACAGAAGTTATTATTTTCATTCATGCCATAAGGCATGACGGATTGTAATTTAAAAATCAATTTTGCTTCTTTCTTTAAGAGTACTTTCTCTGTGTCACCTCCTCTAATACCTGCTTTATATGACTAGAAGCCCCAACATTTGAAAGAGCTAGTGCTGCCATTAAGGTGTTGCAAAAAAATGTCTGGCTACACTCGTAATCTTTTTCTTATTTTCCACATCTTTACGTGCAGTCCTGATATTGCTTAAGTGTTCTGTAATTCTGGTGCCCATACATCTGGTTGTCATTCCTACGTATAACAGATTACAACTGCATGACAAGCAATATATCACATTATTGGTTTTACATGTAATGTGACTGTTAATGGTCCATTTATTAGTGATCCTATCAATGATTATCTTTTTCTTAATCATGTATTGGCATACCTTACAATTGCCACACACTATAGACCCCTTGTATAAAGGTATTTTTTTTTAGCGAAGTGGCTAGCCATTAGACAATCGTTGAGATTATTGACACGTCTGTAGGTAAAGAGAGGTTTCATGGGAATCACCGACTGCAATTGTTCATCGGCTTGTAGAACATGCCAATGTGTACGTAATATGTTACTGATTTGTTTACTATGACCTGACAATGTAGATATAAACCTGAGGGGGTTAGTATTGTTTCCTCGTTTAGGAATTAGAAGCTCAGTGCCTTATGGTATGCTCTAGCAAGTAATTTCTTAGAATATCCTCTTTGAAGAAGCCTATTTCTGAGTTCACATGCTGCTGCATTAAATGATTTCAAAATGTTACAGTTTCTATGTAGTCTGAGATATTTACCTACTGGTAATCCCTTCACAGTACTCGAATGATGAAAACTACTGGCACATAGAATATTATTCGTGGCCGTGGGTTTTCTAAGGGTATCAGTAACTAGGTGATTATCTGTTTTCTGAATTACCAAGTCAAGGAATTTTATTTTGTTTTCGTTAGTAACCATATTTAGAAAAAGACCAGATGGATTTACAATAATCAATTGAATAAATTCATGCAGAAGGTCAATGGGGCCATCCCAGATAAAAAAAAGATATCATCTATAAACATGGACCAGTGGGAGATGCATCGAGTATAGTGTTTTAAGGTCTTATGAAACACAATTGTTTCCTCCCACCAGCCCAGGTATATATTTGCATATGTGAGGGCACATGAAGTCCCCATGGCAGTACCACACATTTGTAAATAAAATCTGCCGAATCTGCCGTCAAAAACAAAATAGTTGTGACATAGGACAAATTCCAATAATTCAATAAAGAATTCTTTGGTATTATTGGATAAATTGTCATTCTTAGCAAGAAAATAAGATACTGCTTTACACCCCCATTGCTTATCAATACTAGTGTAGAGTGATTCTACGTCGCTTGTCACAAGAATGGATTCAGTAGTTACTGATATTTTGTCTAGTTTGTTTAATATATGCATAGTATCTCTCGTATGTGATGGGAGTGAGTCAACTATATATCGAAGTCTGGCATCTATATATTTGCTTGCTTTCTCTGTTAGAGACCCAATGCCAGAGATGATAGGTCGCCCTGGCAGAGATGTTTGAGTTTTATGTATTTTGGGCAACAGATATAGCGTAGCAGTTCTTGGTTGCTTCACTTCTACAAATTTGTATTCTTTCTGATTGATTAGACCATCTGCAAGAGCTGAGCTTATCAACTTGTTATACAGTTTGTGAAATACTTCAGTGGGGTTATTAAAGAGACTTTTATAGTTTTTCATGTTATTCAGTTGTTTTTTGGCTTCATCTATATACATGTAAAAGTTTGGTTAAATATGTTTAAAGTGCTACTAAAAGGTTGTTTTGTAGCAGAATTTGGATACCCAAAGAATATGAGTGAGTCAATGGGTAAAATTAAATATGCAGTTTGATACAAAAGTGTAATTTCTCAGATTTCAGTTAACCACCGGAAATGAGATTGAATTCTAATTGAGGTTATCAGAACAGAATGACTTAACTTAGTTTAGTGGAAGTTAAGTATTAAATGTTTTAGTTAGGTATAAATAAGAACTAAGTTCATCAAGGAAAGAAGGCAGTTCTAGAATAGATACAATACATATCCTGGAAAAAGTATAGCATATGTTAGTAGGCAGACACAGTAAGCTTTTAATTAAAGTAAGCAATGATAGCACAGTCTTTTACTGCAACCAGACAGTATACTTGCAGTTTGGAGGATGAAGGCTGTTTGTCTGAGAACTGAAGATTCAGCTACTTGAATCAGAGGTGAGTTCCCAATTGGAGTATCCAGGGCAGCTTACGAGGAATCTGAAAGTAAAGAGACTTCTGTGCAACAGGGAAGCTGTGAGGAGTTCCGTAGCTGCTTAACGTGTAACCGTTGCAGAGCGCTTGGAGGCAGTTCAGTGACGTGACCGCTGCGCACACAGCAAGGAAAACGGTCACGTGAATTAGGAAAGGATGCGTAGAAGGTAACAGAGAGCTGTTACGAAAGCACAAAGGAGCTTGATTCAGTCCGGATAGCGGAAGTTGATTTCACAGCTGATCTGCAGGGGAAGTTCCACAAGGAGTTGAGAACAAAATAATCAAGCAAGGAAGTAATCACAAGATGAGGTTATATATGCCGGAATAAAGGAGGGGCTTGTAATGGAAGCATTACAATACATATTGTTAGGCAAAATGACATTATTGCCAACCTTATCACTTGATTTTATTTGGATATCAGTCCATTGTGTTATGGCCTTAAGAGCTTGTTTTTCATCATTAGTTAAGTTATCAGTAATAGTGTCTCTACCTTCAGTTAGAGTGAGGATATCTTTACATACCAAATCCACGAATGTTATGGCATTGTGTGATGTGCTGTTAGGGGGTTCAAAGAGTGATTTGGTTTTTAATATAGCACGCCAGTTACTAACTTGTGTCTCTAGATTTACCTCATTGGATTCCTCCAACAGACTGACTAAGTCATTAATTGCTGTCATATCTGCATTATCTAATGACTCTGTCTGGAAATTGTTAGCAAAAATATTTTTTGAGCAGTACTTTACTAATGAAGAGATGGACATCCTTAATAACTTCAAATTTTTCTGTAATGGAACTAGTTACAAATGACAAGCCTTTTTTGAGGACAGAAATTTGTGTGTCAGTAAGTTTCTTATCTGACAAGTTGATAATATTAAGTTCTGAAGTGTCTAAACAGATTATTTCTTTTTGTGTTGTTTTTTTTTTTTGTAAAATCGAACTTGCCTTCTTGTTCTGGGTTTGTTTGCACCTTCCCCTCTGGGTTCTCTGCCTAAAGGTAAATTCCCATTAGTATGGAGTTTAATCCTGATTTTTTTTTAAATGGGTTTAGGTCTTATCTCCTCATCAGAGTTTTCTACATCTGTAGTGTCACAATACTCAATGCATCTCCCACTGGTCAAGGTATATAGATGATATATTTTTTATCTGGGATGGCCCCATTGACCTTCTGCATGAATTTATTCAATTGCTTAATGTAAATCCATTTGGCCTTTTTCTAACTATGGTTACTAACAAACACAACATAGAATTCCTTGACTTGGTAATTCAGAAAACAGATAATCACCTAGTAACTGATATCTATAGAAAACCCACAGACACAAATAATATTCCATGTGCCAGTAGTTTTCATCATCCTAGTACTGTGAAGGGATTACCAGTAGGTGAATAGCTCAGACTATGTTGAAACTTTACCATTTTGGAATAATTTAATGCAGCAGCATGTGAACTCAGAAATAGGCTTCTTCAAAGAGGATATTCTAAGTAATCACTTGCTTGAGCATACCATAAGGCCTTAAATATAAACAGAGCTGAGCTTCTAACTCCTATACGAGGAAACAATACTAACTCCCTCAGGTTTATATCCACATTCTCAGGTCATAGTGAACAAATCAGTAACATATTACGTACGCATTGGCATGTTCTACAAGCCGATGAACAATTGCAGTCGGTAATTCCTATGAAACCTCTCTTCACCTAGTGTGTGGCAATTGTAAGGTATGCCAATGCATGATTAAGAAAAAGACAATCATTGGTAGGTTCACAAATAAATGGACCATTAACAGTCACATTACATGTAAAACCAATAATGTGATATATTGCTTGTCATATATACGTAGGAATGACCACCAGATGTATGGGCACCAGAATTACAGAACACTTAAGCAATATCAGGACTACACGTAAAGATGTGGAAAATAAGAAAAAGATTACGAGTGTAGCCAGACATTTTTTGCAACACCATAATGGCAGCACTAGCTCTTTCAAATGTTGGGGCTTAGAGTCATATAAAGCAGGTATTAGAGGAGGTGACAAAGAGCAAATTACAATCCGTCATGCTTTATGGCGTGAATGAACATAATAACTTCTGGGTCTTTCTATAGAATAGGAGCTATTATCATATTGACTTTATTGTCCAGATTATGTAAACTTTATTATTTACAGACGGACATGTGGCATGGTTATTTCGTTTTCCACTTTGAATCACACTAATATCAATTTATGCCATTATACTACTTGAGGTACTCAAACAATGTTGAAATAATTATGTTGCCAGCTTTGTGACTTACAAGCGTATTTAATGTATTTGATATCCTAGATGCGTTTATTTTTCGCACATAATGCACAGTGGTTGTCAATATGCTTTGATTGTTTTGATTTACTCTCCATAGTTATAATTTTGACATAGGTTTTCATTGTTGTTCTTATGTAAGGGAAGTCACACAAAATAACTGTTTGCCACTATTTGGAATCAATATGATGAATTACATTGATAGCCCCATCAATAACTATACTATCTAGAAAGTTTAAAACTAAGATATGCATCCCGAATATGGTGGAATAAGTTTGTTACCCAATATCACAGCACTATACTTATACAATAGTCAATTGTGGTTTAGTAAGTTATAATTATGTGTGGGTGGTAATGGATGTATAACGATAACAATATTTCACTAGCAGTTTTGATTCGCATCTATGGGAATCATTCACTGCATTATGTGACTTGGTTTGGTATAATGGTTCTTTATAATCAGATTGGTACGTAACTTATTATAAGCTGATTCATAACACATTTGTATACCTATCACCTATATGAAAAGGTGCATGTCATAGTTCCCCCTGCACATGAAGTACTCATCTTTAAATGTTGCACATAGTACTGAATAAAATCGCTAGTCAATAACTCAGTTCACGCCCTCATACATTGCCTCCAATGCAATGAAAGGAAGCGTAAGGGTGTGTCTGCTATACAAGAGATCATTGGCCAAATAGTGCAGCACGTTGAACTAAACACAATCCATACCAATCCATAACACGCCTCTATGACACGGAGATAGAACCGATTTGATAGGTTGGGACGGAGGCGTGATCAGGCTCTCCCTTCTGATTGGTCCAAACACGGATGTGTATAGTTTAAAAGTCCTGAGTCTTCTAGATTCGGTTTGTCTGTTGCCATCATAAAATATACATTGAGAAAGGCGCCCATGTGAGGGGCCGAAACACATTTGTATCTATATTTAGCTAGACCGCGGACTTTACTATCCCTGGCACCTGAAGCCGACAATTCCAGCTATCAGACAGGAATACAGGGGGATAGTATGCAGCGGTTCTAGTCTATTGTTTTTAGAGGTATTAGGTAGTGGGTGTGAGAATTTCAAGGGTAATAGTGTTACCCATTTTTTTCTTTATTAACAATTAAAGTTTAGATTTTTAAATGACTTTATATATACACTTCTCAGAGCTGATATATTCAGCCTAGTTACTTTAGTGATAGGAAAGAGTGCTAATCAACCCCTTTCTTGTCCCCTTCTTTTCTCCATTCCTTATTGTTAAGAGATACTTCAGTGCCAGGAATCTCATCAAATATTAGCTTTAGGCCAAAAATAAAAAAATAACATTTTCTCCTAAGGGAAGTACATATGAATTTAAAGTATTCCTCATGCGCCTTTGACTTTAGTTTGTTTAGCTTTGGTGATAAAATGAAAATACTTTCTTTAGCGCATCCCATAGAAGTCTATAGGGAAAGGGAGTTAACGTAGTCACTATATCCATATTTAGTCTCTCGCTCTCACACTAATTTTTTACTTTCAACTTGTAATACCAGCGCTAACATGGGTAAGCTATTGATTTATCTTGAGAACAATGAGCGCTCAAGTGCAATAAACAATTATTCCTCCATTTGTAATCTAGGCCTATGTCTATAAAACAAACCTTGCTGTAGTAGGCCTGATATTTATGCAGGACTCAGGGAAATGGACTGGAGCCAGCAGAGGAATACAATATAGACTATGCTTAGAATATTTAGAATTTTCAGAATATGTTTCTGTTTGGTGTAACTTATGAGTGTAATTTCTTTTAGAAATTGGCATTGTATAGAAATCCACTTACATCAGTCAAATTCTTTAAGATCCTTGTGACCTTGTGTAAAATTTTTATCAGTTATTTGTAGAGTGCCAACAGATTCTGCAGCTCAATAAACATAGGCGTGATATGCAGGTAACATTTATAGGGAACAAGAGGGTAGAGGGCTCTGCCAAGAGTTACAAATCAGCTCTAATGAGGGTGATCTGCAAACAGCTGGGCTCATAGACGTACATACTAATGGGGTTCAAGGGGATAACAAAGGAGTAGAAGAACTGAGGTTCGAAAAGGTTAGCTTATGTTGCATGTGTCCCTGAACAGGAGAGTCTTTAAAGAGCAATTGAAAATTTCAAAACAAGGGGAGAGTCTTGTGGAGCGAGTTCCGCAAAATAGGGGCCAGTCTTTTTTTATTTTCTGTAATACATGCTTTATGATGCCAAACTCATAAAATGATTTGAGAAATAATAATAAATGAATATTAATATTATGACAATTTAGTAATATCAAATGAAAATAAAAATAAAATACATCATAAGCAAACTGCTAGAAAATATTATAGATGAAAGATTAAGTGCTAACATGATTCCTCTAATAAAAAGGACATTTTACCAAGTGTTCTAGCACCAAGAGTTAGCAAATAAAGCTTAGCAATATATTTTTTGTTTGTTTTTTTTTGCACAAGATTGCCACTATTTGCAGTGAATAGTGCTGATCTGCTTGTGTACACTGTATTCATATCTTTGAATGTCAGGTAACCTAGAGTTCAAATGCATCAATGGTAACACCTCATGCACTCATCTGTGCTATTTTAGAGGTTGAAAACAAGACAAATAAACCATTTGATTTTAAAACAACATATATTTAAAAGTTGTTTAGCAAGCGGTTGATTGGTCTACATTATCTGTATTTCTCTGTCTCTGTGTCTCTGTGCTAAATCCTGTTTTTCAGGTGCTGCTCACTTTGGATTCCACTGATACATTTCATTGAAACTCTCAGACACTGGAAATGCTGAAAATTTGTAAATTAGTTGATTTTTTTGGTTATTAACTGTTAAACAAAGGTACTTTACCCTGTCTCATTAAATTGAAAAAAGATTAGCTAAACATTCAGCACAAAAGGCTGCACCGATCTTTATAAAATCTAGCATGCAAATAGATTTATTGTTTAGTATATGTTTTTTTTTGTTTAATGGAAAGCCAGCAGAGTTTGCTGAAATATAAAGGTTTAGGGGCATATTTATCAAGGTGCAATCAACCCAATCGAATACGATTGGGTTGATTGACACCCCCTGCTAGCAGCCGATTGGCCGCAAATCTGCAGGGGGCAGCATTGCACCAGCAGTTCACCAGATAATGATACAATGATAAATGCCGACAGCGATGTGCAGCGGACATGATACTTTACTTCGTATCATGTCCACTTGCACATTGTTAAATATGCCCCTATATATCAGCTGAACAAAAAAGTAAATGGACATATGTAGAGGAGTGTGGGAGTTATAGTCCCAAATATTGGTCTGTATAGTGCTGTAGCCATGAAGAAAGTGAGTAAAATAATAAAGGTAAATTCCGGTCAAAATTTAAATACACATAGATGAATTACATCTTTGAGTAGAAACATATTTGCAATATAAATGTATTGGCAAGAATGCTTCTAGTAAAGGTTATCACTCTTTTAGGGGGCAATTTATCAAGTTGAGACGGACAGGGGTGCAAATACGTGCCGCTGTCCACCGCAGCTGGCCTCTGGCGGGCTGAATTCCCCTGGCATGCAATCCCACCCCCTGCCCGCGCACAGCCAATCACGCGTGGGCAGGAGCTGTCAATCTCCCTGGTCAGACTAGACCAGGGAGATTGAAATTCGCCACCTAAGACGTGGCGAAATGATAGGGAAAAGTTAAATACAGTGTGCAGGTTCTCTTGTGAGAACCTGCAGTTGTAGGCAGACGAAAGCCTGCCGAAGAGGTTAATAAATCGACCCCTAAGTGTTAATGTTTTTCTCTGCATGTGCATGTAAAGCATAGCTAGATATTCTCAGTGTAACAGCATTTGTAATACTGCAGCTGCTTAGAACACCAGTGAGGCTTGTACCATGTCAGCACTAAAGAAATTAAGTAATTACCAGATGATACAAGCACTTTAGGCTTTCTGAGCAAGTGTTATGTTTAAAATGCTGGTGCACAGTGCATACTTAAATACACTGTTGAAACAGCTATAGCTTTTTTTAGAAGCATTTTTGCTAAAACATGAATATTACAAAAATGCTTCTATTCAAAACTGAAATTAATCCACACTCCAACATTATCACTTCCTAAAGTAAATACTATTCTACTATTACCCACCAGTACATTCCTGTCTTGCAGTTTATGTTTGCAACATTGCTGCCAGTCCGTATTCAAGTCCTTTATTAAACTGCATAGAGGTTTGGCTGTTGGTTGGTGAGGGAGATGGATATTTGATGTATTATCGTGCACCTATGCAGGTCATGCACAGAAAGCCATACTCCTCTTCTTTCCACCTGCGGGCAGCTGTTATGAGGCTCCCATTAGGATGAACTTTGTGGGTTTTCACAGAGTAAGTTTTGCAAACGTTGCATCTTCCAGTGTACAAAGTCCTTTTGAGAATGATCAATATAAAGTTTCTCTCTAATGAATGAAGAGTAGTATTTTGCATCTGTGCAATATTGACAAAATGAAGATATACAGAGTGAATCAACCTCCCCCCTGCCCGACTCATGACTGTTATATTAGGTTGGGAAGAGCGAGAGGGTTTTGAATAACAGGAGGAGACATTGGATCATGGTTTGTGTGAATGCGCTAGAATGTAGTACATATGGTCTGTGTTTGTTCTTGTATATGTATGAATGTATACGTTGTATAAACATGTCTGTGTACTCAGTGGCGTCACTAGGGTTGGTGTCACCCGGTGCGGTAAGTTATGGTGTCACCCCCCCCCCCCCCCAGAAAGCAGACACACACAAAAACACAGGCAAACACACATACAAACACTCAGACACACTTAAAACATACTCAGATGCACACACAAACACTCGGAAACACACTCAGACACACACACAAAAACACACACACAAAAACACTGAGACACTCACAAAAACTCAGACACACACATACAAAATATGTAAACTGCACTGCATTAATTATAAAGCTCATGCCTAGAGCTGCTCCCTGGCTCAGCAGAGCATCAAATGAAAGATAAACAGAGCACTCTAAAAATAAATCACTAAAGAAAAGTTTTAGGTGCAAACTATGAAAATTCTGCTCTCTGACTCTGTTCCAAGTCTGTCAGTGCACAGCCCCGGGCCGCGTGCCTACCACTTCTTATGGCCAATCACCTCTGCACTCTGCCCACCCCCAGACCCCCGCCCGCCCTCCTACCTGTTCAGTGTGCACTTAGTGTACCGTAACCATAATGGTCTGGTGGGCATCATACGTGGCTCCTTCACTTTAAAGACAGTGTCAAACAGTCATGCGGTCAGGTGCCAGGCATCCCCTCATGATTTGCCAGTTCCCGTTTAGAGAGACAGCACAGCAGTGAGTGACTCCACTGCTCCACATGTCACTGAGCAGTGAGCACAGATAGGCAGGCAGGTTTAGGCTAGCAGCGCAACTTTGCAAGCCCCACGGCATGCCCACAACATTCATAGCGAAATTGGGCAGGGGAGAAGCAAAGTACAAACAAGCAAAAGCAGCCGGGAAAACTATTTGTTGAAATTGCAGCACTGGCTCAAGGGGCAAAAAAATTGTGTGTCTACATCTTCCCCAGTCCCACCAATGTTCACAAATGCCAGCCCCTCTAATAAAAAAAAATATATGCATCTCAACATTGTATTTCTTTGAATTTCAATAAAATTAAAAAAAAAAAAAAATTTTTTTTTTTGGTGTCACCCCCTGGTGGGTGTCACCCGGGTGCGGCCCGCCCCCCCGCTCCCCCCTAGTGACGCCACTGTGTGTACTATATCTGTATAAATGTGTATGTGTTATGTTATATAAACATGTCTGTGTACTATATCTGTATAGATCTGTATGTGTATGAATGTATACATTGTATAAACATGTGTCTGTGTAGTATATCTGTATAGATCTGTATGTGTATGAATGTATACATTGTATAAACATGTGTCTGTGTAGTATATCTGTATAGATGTGTATGTGTATGAATGTATACATTGTATAAACATGTGTCTGTGTAGTATATCTGTATAGATCTGTATATGTATGAATGTATACATTGTATAAACATGTGTCTGTGTAGTATATCTGTATAGATATGTATGTGTATGAATGTATACATTGTATAAACATGTGTCTGTGTAGTATATCTGTATAGATCTGTATGTGTATGAATGTGTACGTTGTATAAACATGTCTGTGTACTATATCTGTATAAATGTGTATGTGTTATGTTATATAAACATGTCTGTGTACTATATCTGTATAGATCTGTATGTGTATGAATGTATACATTGTATAAACATGTGTCTGTGTACTATATCTGTATAGATCTGTATGTGTATGCATGTATACATTGTATAAACATGTGTCTGTGTACTATATCTGTATAGATGTGTATGAATGTATACATAGCATAAACATGTGTCTGTGTAGTATATCTGTATAGATGTGTATTTGTATGAATGTATACATCGTATAAACATGTGCCTGTGTAGTATATTTGTATAGATGTTTATGTGTATGAATGTATACGTTGTATAAACATGTTATTGTGTAGTATATCTGTATAGATGTGTATGTGTATGAATGTATACGTTGTATAAACATGTGTCTGTGTAGTATATCTGTATTGATGTGTATTTGTATGAATGTATACATTGTATAAACATGTGCCTTTGTAGTATATTTGTATAGATGTGTATGTGTATGAATGTATATGTTGGATAAGCATGTGTCTGTGTAGTAAATCTGTATAGATGTGTATGTGTATGAATGTATATGTTGTATAAACATGTGTCTATGTTCCAATCAGCCAATAGAATGCAAGCTCAATCCTATTTACTGGTTGGATCAGCCAATAGGATTGAAACTCAATCCTATTGGCTGATTGCATCAGCCAATAGGATTTTTTAACCTTTAATTCCCATTGGCCGATAGAATTCTATCAGCCAATCAGAATTCAAGGGATGCCATCTTGGATGACGTCCCTTAAAGGAACCTTCATTCTTCAGTAGCCATCGTCAGAAGAGGATGCTCCGCGCCAGATGTCTTGAAGATGGAGCCACTCTGCGTCGGAAGGTTGAAGATAGAAGATGCCGTATGGATGAAGACTTCTGCCCACCTGGAGGACCAATTCTTGCTGTCTGGATGAAGACTTCTCCCGGCTTCATTGAGGACTTCTTGCCGCTTGGATGAAGACTTCTCCTGGCTTCGTTGAGGATGGATGTCCGGTCTTCAAAAACTGTAAGTGGATCTTCGGGGGTTAGTGTTAGGTTTTTTAAGAGTTTATTGGGTGGGTTTAATTTTTAGCTTAGGGTTTGGGCTGAAAAAGAGCTAAATACCCTTTTAAGGGCAATGCCCATCCAAATGCCCTTTTCAGGGCAATGGGGAGCTTAGGTTTTTTTAGATAGGATTTTATTTGGGGGGGTTGGTTGTGTGGGTGGTGGGTTTTATTGTTAGGGGGTTGTTTGTATTTTTTTTTACAGGTAAAAGAGCCGATTTCTTTGGGGCAATGCCCTGCAAAAGGCAATTTTAAGGGGCATTGGCAGTTTAGTTTAGGCTAGGTTTTTTTTTTATTTTTGGGGGGCTTTTTATTTTGATAGGGCTATTAGATTATGTGTAATTAGTTTAAATATTTGATAATTTATTTTTTATTTTATGTAATTTAGTGTTTGTGTTTTGTAATTTAGCTAATTGAATTTAATTAATGTAATTTAATTGTAGTGTAAGGTTAGGTGTTAGTGTAAGGTTTTATTTTACAGGTACATTTGTATTTATTTTAGCTAGGTAGCTAGTAAACAGTTAATAACTATTTACTAACTAGTCTACCTGGTTAAAATAAATACAAACTTACCTGTGAAATAAAAATAAAACCTAAGATATATACAATGCAACTATTAGTTATATTGTAGCTAGCTTAGGGTTTATTTTATAGGTAAGTATTTAGATTTAAATATGAATTATTTAGGTATTAATTGTAATTTTTATTTATATTTATTTTAATTATGTTCAAGTTAGTGGGTGTTAGGGTTAGACTTAGGGTTAGGGGTTAATAACTTTAATATAGTGGCGGCAAAGTTGGGGGCGGACAGAAGATTAGAGGTTAATAAGTGTAGGTAGGTAGCGACGACATTGGGGGCGGCAGATTAGGGGTTAATAAATGTAGGTAGGTGGCGGTGATGTTAGGGGCGGCAGATTAGGGGTTAATAAGTGTACTGTAGGTGGCGGTGATGTCGGGGCAGCAGATTAGGGATTAATAAGTGTACTGTAGGTGGCGGTGATGTCGGGGGCAGCAGATTAGGGGTTAAAAAGTGTAATGTAGGTGTCAGCGATGTCGGGGGCAGCAGATTAGGGGTGTTTAGACTCAGGCTTTATGTTAGGGTGTTAGGTGTAAACATAAATTTTGTTTCCCCATAGGAATCAATAGGACTGTGTACGGAGCTTTACGCTCCTTTATTGCAGGTGTTAGGCTTTTTTTTAGCCGGCTCTCCCCATTGGAAATCGTGCACGAGCAAGTAAAACCAGTTCAAAGCAGCGTTGGTATTTGAATGCGGTATGGAGCTCAATTTTGCTCAACACTGCAATATTGCCTGCTAATGCCGGGTTTTTGCAAACCTGTAATAGCAGCGCTATAGGGAGGTGAGCGGTGGCAATAACTTGCAAGTTAGTACCGAGTCACTCATAACGCAAAACTTGTAATCTAGCCGAAAGTGAGTTATACTTTTATGTGCTGTGGGACTTTGTGTTCTTTTATGTATAAATATGTGCCTGTGTAGTATATCTGTATAGATGTGTATGTGTATGAATGTATACGTTGTGGCCTAGATTTAGAGTTTTGTCGGTAAGGACCCGCGTAGCTAACGCCGGCTTTATTCTGGCCGCACCATAAAAATAACTCTGGTATTGAGAGTCCACATAAAGGCTGCGTTAGGCTCCAAAAAAGGAGCGTAGAGCATATTTAACGCAGCTTCAACTCTCGATACCAGAGTTGCTTACGCAAGCGGCCAGCCTCAAAAACGTGCTCGTGCACGATTCCCCCATAGAAAACAATGGGGCTGTTTGAGCTGAAAAAAAAACCTAACACTTGCAAAAAAGCCGCGTTCAGCTCCTAACGCAGCCCCATTGTTTGCTATGCGGAAACACTTCCTACGTCTGCACCTAACACTCTAACTTGTACCCCGAGTCTAAACACCCCTAACCTTACACTTATTAACCCCTATTCTGCCGCCCCCGCTATCGCTGACCCCTGCATATTATTATTAACCCCTAATCTGCCGCTCCGTAAACCGCCGCTACTTACATTATCCTTATGTACCCCTAATCTGCTGCCCTAACATCGCCGACCCCTATATTATATTTATTAACCCCTAATCTGCCCCCCACAACGTCGCCTCCACCTGCCTACACTTATTAACCCCTAATCTGCCGAGCGGACCTGAGCGCTACTATAATAAAGTTATTAACCCCTAATCCGCCTCACTAACCCTATAATAAATAGTATTAACCCCTAATCTGCCCTCCCTAACATCGCCGGCACCTAACTTCAATTATTAACCCCTAATCTGCCGACCGGAGCTCACCGCTATTCTAATAAATGTATTAACCCCTAAAGCTAAGTCTAACCCTAACACTAACACCCCCCTAAATTAAATATAATTTTAATCTAACGAAATTAATTAACTCTTATTAAATAAATTATTCCTATTTAAAGCTAAATACTTACCTGTAAAATAAACCCTAATATAGCTACAATATAAATTATAATTACATTGTAGCTATTTTAGGATTAATATTTATTTTACAGGCAACTTTGTAATTATTTTAACCAGGTACAATAGCTATTAAATAGTTAAGAACTATTTAATAGTTACCTAGTTAAAATAATTACAAAATTACCTGTAAAATAAATCCTAACCTAAGTTACAATTAAACCTAACACTACACTATCAATACATTAATTAAATACAATATCTACAAATAACTACAATGAAATAAACTAACTAAAGTACAAAAATAAAAAAGAACTAAGTTAAAAAATAAAAAAATATCTACAAACATAAGAAAAATATTACAACAATTTTAAACTAATTACACCTACTCTAAGCCCCCAAATAAAACAACAAAGCCCCCCAAAATAAAAAATGCCCTACCCTATTCTAAATTACTAAAGTTAAAAGCTCTTTTACCTTACCAGCCCTGAACAGGGCCCTTTGCGGGGCATGCCCCAAGAAGTTCAGCTCTTTTGCCTGTAAAAAAAACATACAATACCCCCTCCCAACATTACAACCCACCACCCACATACCCCTAATCTAACCCAAAACCCCCTTAAATAAACCTAACACTAAGCCCCTGAAGATCTTCCTACCTTATCTTCACCATACCAGGTTCACCGATCCGTCCTGAAGAGCTCCTCCGATGTCCTGATCCAAGCCCAAGTAGGGGGCTGAAGATGTCCATGATCCGGTAGAAGTCTTCATCCAAGCGGGGCAGAAGAGATCTTCCATCTGATTGAAGTCTTCATCCAGGCGGCATCTTCTATCGACATCCATCTGGAGCGGAGCGGCAGCATCCTGAAGACCTCCGACGCGGAACATCCATCCTGGCCGATGACTGAACGACGAATGACGGTTCCTTTAAATGACGTCATCCAAGATGGCGTCCCTCGAATTCCGATTGGCTGATAGGATTCTATCAGCCAATCGGAATTAAGGTAGGAATATTCTGATTGGCTGATGGAATCAGCCAATCAGAATCAAGTTCAATCCGATTGGCTGATCCAATCAGCCAATCAGATTGAGCTCGCATTCTATTGGCTGTTCCGATCAGCCAATAGAATGCGAGCTAAATCTGATTGGCTGATTCCATCAGCCAATCAGAATATTCCTACCTTAATTCCGATTGGCTGATAGAATCCTATCAGCGAATCGGAATTCGAGGGACGCCATCTTGGATGACATCATTTAAAGGAACCGTCATTCGTCGTTCAGTTGTCGGCCAGGATGGATGTTCCGCGTCGGAGGTCTTCAGGATGCTGCCGCTCCGCTCCAGATGGATGTCGATAGAAGATGCCACCTGGATGAAGACTTCAATCGGATGGAAGACCTCTTCTGCCCCGCTTGGATGAAGACTTCAATCGGATGGAAGACCTCTTCTGCCCCGCTTGGATGAAGACTTCTACCGGATCATGGACATCTTCAGCCCCCCGCTTGGGCTTGGATCAGGACATCGGAGGAGCTCTTCAGGACGGATCGGTGAACCTGGTATACTTCAGCCCCCCGCTTGGGCTTGGATCAGGACATCGGAGGAGCTCTTCAGGACGGATCGGTGAACCTGGTATGGTGAAGATAAGGTAGGAAGATCTTCAGGGGCTTAGTGTTAGGCTTATTTAAGGGGGTTTTGGGTTAGATTAGGGGTATGTGGGTGGTGGGTTGTAATGTTGGGGGGGGTATTGTATGTTTTTTTACAGGCAAAAGAGCTGAACTTCTTGGGGCATGCCCCGCAAAGGGCCCTGTTCAGGGCTGGTAAGGTAAAAGAGCTTTTAACTTTAGTAATTTAGAATAGGGTAGGGCATTTTTTATTTTGGGGGGCTTTGTTGTTTTATTAGGGGGCTTAGAGTAGGTGTAATTAGTTTAAAATTGTTGTAATATTTTTCTTATGTTTGTAGATATTTTTTTATTTTTTGTAACTTAGTTCTTTTTTATTTTTTGTACTTTAGTTAGTTTATTTCATTGTAGTTATTTGTAGATATTGTATTTAATTAATTTATTGATAGTGTAGTGTTAGGTTTAATTGTAGGTAATTGTAGTTATTTTATTTAATTAATTTAATGATAGTATAGTGTTAGGTTTAATTGTAACTTAGGTTAGGATTTATTTTACAGGTAATGTTGTAATTATTTTAACTAGGTAACTATTAAATAGTTCTTAACTATTTAATAGCTATTGTACCTGGTTAAATTAATTACAAAGTTGCCTGTAAAATAAATATTAATCCTAAAATAGCTACAATGTAATTATAATTTATATTGTAGCTATATTAGGATTTATTTTACAGGTAAGTATTTAGCTTTAAATAGGATTAATTTATTTAATAAGAGTTAATTAATTTCATTAGATTAAAATTATATTTAACTTAGGGTGGTGTTAGTGTTAGGGTTAGACTTAGCTTTAGGGGTTAATACATTTATTAGAATAGCGGTGAGCTCCAGTCGGCAGATTAGGGGTTAATAATTGAAGTTAGGTGTCGGCGACGTTGTGGGGGGCAGGTTAGGGGTTAATAAATATAATATAGGGGTCAGCGGTGTTAGGGGACCTCGGTTTAGGGGTACATAGGTAGTTTATGGGTGTTAGTGTACTTTAGAGTACAGTAGTTAAGAGCTTTATAAACCGGCGCTAGCCCAGAAAGCTCTTAACTACTGACTTTTTTTCTGCGGCTGGAGTTTTGTCGTTAGATTTCTAACGCTCACTTCAGACACGACTCTAAATACCGGAGTTAGAAAAATCCCATTGAAAAGATAGGATACGCAATTTATGTAAGGGGATCTAGGGTATGGAAAAGTTGCGGCTGAAAAGTGAGCGTTAGACCCTTTTTTGAGTGACTCCAAATACCAGAGTTAGCCTAAAACCAGCGTTAGGAGCCTCTAACGCTGGTTTTCACGGCTAACGCCAAACTCCAAATCTAGGCCTGTATTTGTATAAACATGTGCCTGTGTAGTATATCTGTATAGATGTGTATGTGTATGAATGTATAGGTTGTATTTGTATAAACATGTGTCTGTGTACTATATCTGTATAAATGTGTATGTGTATGAAAGTATAAGTTGTATATGTATAAACATGTGTCTGTGTACTATATCTGTATAAATGTGTATGTGTATGAATGTATAGGTTGTATATCTGCCTGTTTAGTATATCTGTATAGATGTGTATGTGTGTGAATGTATAGGTTTTATTTGTATAAACATGTGTCTGTGTAGTATATCTGTATAAATGTGTATGTGTATGAAAGTATAGGTTGTATAAACATGTGTCTGTGTAGTATATCTGTATAGATATGTATGCATATGAATGTATATGTTGTATAAACATGTGTCTGTGTAGTATATCTGTATAGAAGTGTATGTGTATGAATGTATATGTTGTATAAACATGTGTCTGTGTAGTATATCTGTGAAGATGTGTATGAATGTATATGTTGTATAAACATGTGTCTGTGTAGTATATCTGTATGGATGTGTATGAATGTATAAGTTGTATAAACATGTGCCTGTGTAATAAATCTGTATAGATATGTAGGTGTATGAATGTATACGTTGTATAAACATGTGTCTATGTAGTATATCTGTATAGAAGTGTATGTGTATGAATGTATACGTTGTATAAACATGTGTCTGTGTAGTATATCTGTGAAGATGTGCATGTGTATGAATGTATACGTTGTATAAACATGTGTCTGTGTAGTATATCTGTATAGATGTGTATGAATGTATATGTTGTATAAACATGTGTCTGTGTAATAAATCTGTATAGATGTGTATGTGTATGAATGTATACGTTGTATAAACATGTGTCTATGTAATATATCTGTATAGAAGTGTATGTGTATGAATGTATACGTTGTATAAACATGTGTCTGTGTACTATATCTGTATAGATGTGTATGTGTATGAATGTATACGTTGTATAAACATGTGTCTGTGTAGTATATCTGTGAAAATGTATATGTGTATGAATGTATACGTTGTATAAACATGTGTCTGTGTACTATATCTGTATAGATGTGTATTTGTATGAATGTTTACGTTGTACAAACATGTGTCTGTGTAGTATATCTGTGAAGATGTATATGTGTATGAATGTATACGTTGTATTAACATGTGTCTGTGTAATAAATCTGTATAGATGTGTATGTGAATGAATGTATACGTTGTATAAACGTGTCTATGTAATATATCTGTATAGAAGTGTATGTGTATGAATGTATACGTTGTATAAACATGTGTCTGTGTACTATATCTGTATAGATGTGTATGTGTATGAATGTATACGTTGTATAAACATGTGTCTGTGTAGGATATCTGTATAGATGTGTAGGTGTATAAATGTATACGTTGTATAAACATGTGTCTGTGTACTATATCTGTATAGATGTGTATGTGTATGAATGTATACGTTGTATAAACATGTGTCTGTGTAGTATATCTGTGAAGATGTATATGTGTATGAATGTATACGTTATATAAACATGTGTCTGTGTAATATATCTGTGAAGATGTGCATGTGTATGAATGTATACATTGTATAAACATGTGTCTGTGTACTATATCTCTATAGCTGTGTATGTGTATGAATGTATACATTGTATAAACATGTGTCTGTGTAGTATATCTGTAAAGATGTATATGAGTATGAATGTATACGTTGTATAAACATGTATCTGCGTACTATATCTGTATAGATATGTATGCGTATGAATGTATACGTTGTATAAACATGTGTCTGTGTAGTATATCTGTATAGATGTTTATGTTAATGAATTTATGAATGTATATGTTGTATTTGTATAAACGTGTCTAGGTAGTATATATATATGTATAGATGTGTATGTGTATGAATATATTTGTTGTATAAACATGTGTCTGTGTAGTATATCTGCATAGATATGTATTTGTATAAATGTATGCGTTGTATAAACATTTGTCTGTGTAGTATATCTGTATAGATGTGTATGTGTATGAATGTATATGTTGTATATACATGTGCTTGTGTAGTATATCTGTATAGATGTATATGTGTATGAATGTATATGTTGTATAAACATGTGTCTGTGTACTATATCTGTATAGATATGTATGTGTATGAATGTATAAGTTGTATAAACATGTGTCCGTGTAGTATATCTGTATAGATGTGTTTGTGTATGATGTATACATTGTATAAACATGTGTCTGTGTAGTATATCTGTATAAATGTGTATGTGTATGAAAGTATAGGTTGTATAAACACGTGTCTGTGTAGTATAACTGTATAGATATGTATGCGTATGAATGTATACGTTGCATAAACACGTGTCTGTGTAGTATATCTATGAAGATGTGCATGTGTATGAATGTATACGTTGTATAAACATGTGCCTGTGTAGTATATCTGTATATATGTGTATGAATGTATACATTGGGGCCTAGTTATCAAGCCGTCAACCTCAAATACGCTGGAATTCCGCAGCGTATTTGTGGCGAGGCTGATTCGCCTTAGTTATCAAAGGCTTCAGACCGGCAAAAGTAGAATTTTGTGACGTAAACTTCGATCCGCCGGACTCCGTCCGACACAGATCGATTCTTACGTCACTCCAGATGTTCCGCACACAAGTGCGGCACAATCTCAATACTTTTGCTAGTTATCAAAAAACTAGCAGGTACGCTCGGCACTTTTAAGGCCCAGCGTACCTGGTTTTCAATCCGCCAGCCTGGAGGCGGCGGATCCCATAGGAATCAATGGGAGTCTGACCATAGCGAAAGTACAAGTTCGCTGCTGACAGACATCCCATTGATTTCTATGGGAGCTGTCTACACCTAACACCCTAACACGTACCCCGAGTCTAAACACCCCTAATCTGCCCCCCTACACCGCCGCAACTAAATAAAGTTATTACCCCCTAAACCGCCGCTCCCGGAGCCCACCGCAAGCTACTCTATCCCTATTAACCCCTAAACCGCCGCTCCCGGAGCCCACCGCAACTATAATAAATGTCTTAACCCCTAAACCGCCGCTCCCGGAGCCCACTGCCACCTACATTATACCTATTAACCCCTATCCTGCCCCCCCTATACTGCCCACCTCTGTAATAAAGTTATTAACCCCTATCCTGCCGATCCCGCACCTCGCCGCAAATAAATAAATAGTTTAACCCCTAAACCGCCGCTCCCTGAACCCGCCGCAACGTATCTTAAATTTATTAACCCCTATCCTGCCCCCCCTACACCGTCGCCACCTATAATAAATTTATTAACCCCTATCCTGCCCCCCACTACACCGCCGCCACTGTAATAAAATTATTAACCCCTAAACCTAAGTCTAACACTAACCCTAACACCCCCCTAACTTAAATATTAATTAAATAAATCTAAATCATATTTATATTATTAACTAAGTAAATCCTATTTAAAACTAAATACTTACCTATAAAATAAACCCTAATATAGCTACAATATAAATAATAATTATATTGTAGCTATCTTAGGATTTATTTTTATTTTACAGGTACCTTTCAATATATTGTAACTAGGTACAATAGCTATTAAATAGTTATTAACTATTTAATAGCTACCTAGCTAAAATAAAGAGAAATTTACCTGTAAAATAAAAACTAACCTAAGTTACAATTACACCTAACACTACACTATACTTTAATAAATTATTCCTATTTAAAACTAAATACTTACCTGTAAAATAAACCCTAAGATAGCTACAATGTAATTCATAATTACATTGTAGCTATTTTAGGATTTATATTTATTTTACAGGTAACTTTGTATTTATTTTAGCTAGTTAGAATAGTTATTAAATAGTTATTAACTATTTAATAACTACCTAGCTAAAAGAAATACAAAATTACCTGTAAAATAAATCCTAACCTAAGTTACAATTAAACCTAACACTACACTATCATTAAATTAATTAATTAAACTACCTACAAATAACTACAATTAAATACAATTACATAAACTAACTAAAGTACAAAAAATAAAAAAAGCTAAGTTACAAAAAAAAAGTTGCAAACATTTAAAAACATATTACAACAATTTTAAGCTACTTACACCGAATCTAAGCCCCCTAATAAAATAACAAACCCCCCCAAAATAAAAAAATGCCCTACCCTATTCTACATTAAAAAAGTTCAAAGCTCTTTTACCTTACCAGCCCTTAAAAGGGCCTTTTGTGGGGGCATGCCCCAAAGTTCAGCTCTTTTGCCTGTAAAAGAAAAATACAACCCCCCCCCAACATTAAAACCCACCACCCACATACCCCTAATCTAACCCAAACCCCCCTTAAAATAACCTAACACTAATCCCCTGAAGATCATCCTACCTTTAGTTGTCTTCACTCAGCCAAGCCACCGATGGAACTGAAGAGGACATCCGGACCGGCAGAAGTTATCCTCCAAGGGGCGCTGAAGAAATCTTCCATCCGATGAAGTGATCCTCCAAGCGGCGCTGAAGAAATCTTCCATCCGGGCGAGGTCATCTTCCAAGAGGCGCTGAAGAAGTCTTCTATCTGGGCGAGGTCATCGTCGAAGCCGGGTCTTGAATCTTCATCCCGCCGACGCGGAACATCCTCCTTTCCCGACGAACTACCGACGAATGAAGGCTTCTTTAAGGGACGTCATCCAAGATGGCGTCCCTTCAATTCCGATTGGCTGATAGGATTCTATCAGCCAATCGGAATTAAGGTAGGAAAAATCTGATTGGCTGATGGAATCAGCCAATCAGATTCAAATTCAATCCGATTGGCTGATCCAATCAGCCAATCAGATTGAGCTCGCATTCTATTGGCTGATCGGAACAGCCAATAGAATGCGAGCTCAATCTGATTGGCTGATTGGATCAGCCAATCGGATTGAACTTGAATCTGATTGGCTGATTCCATCAGCCAATCAGATTTTTCCTACCTTAATTCCGATTGGCTGATAGAATCCTATCAGCCAATCGGAATTGAAGGGACGCCATCTTGGATGACGTCCCTTAAAGGAGCCTTCATTCGTCGGTAGTTCGTCGGGAAAGGAGGATGTTCCACGTCGGCGGGATGAAGATTCAAGACCCGGCTTCGACGATGACCTCGCCCAGATAGAAGACTTCTTCAGCGCCTCTTGGAAGATGACCTCGCCCGGATGGAAGATTTCTTCAGCGCCGCTTGGAGGATCACTTCATCGGATGGAAGATTTCTTCAGCGCCCCTTGGAGGATAACTTCTGCCGGTCCGGATGTCCTCTTCAGTTCCATCGGTGGCTCGGCTGAGTGAAGACAACTAAAGGTAGGATGATCTTCAGGGGATTAGTGTTAGGTTATTTTAAGGGGGGTTTGGGTTAGATTAGGGGTATGTGGGTGGTGGGTTTTAATGTTGGGGGGGGTTGTATTTTTCTTTTACAGGCAAAAGAGCTGAACTTTGGGGCATGCCCCCACAAAAGGCCCTTTTAAGGGCTGGTAAGGTAAAAGAGCTTTGAACTTTTTTAATGTAGAATAGGGTAGGGCATTTTTTTATTTTGGGGGGGTTTGTTATTTTATTAGGGGGCTTAGATTAGGTGTAAGTATCTTAAAATTGTTGTAATATGTTTTTAAATGTTTGTAACTTTTTTTTTTTGTAACTTAGCTTTTTTCATTTTTTGTACTTTAGTTAGTTTATGTAATTGTATTTAATTGTAGTTATTTGTAGGTAGTTTAATTAATTAATTTAATGATAGTGTAGTGTTAGGTTTAATTGTAACTTAGGTTAGGATTTATTTTACAGGTAATTTTGTATTTCTTTTAGCTAGGTAGTTATTAAATAGTTAATAACTATTAAATAACTATTCTAACTAGCTAAAATAAATACAAAGTTACCTGTAAAATAAATATAAATCCTAAAATAGCTACAATGTAATTATTAATTATATTGTAGCTTTATTAGGGTTTATTTTACAGGTAAGTATTTAGTTTTAAATAGGAATAATTTATTAAAGTATAGTGTAGTGTTAGGTGTAATTGTAACTTAGGTTAGGATTTATTTTACAGGTAAATTTCTCTTCATTTTAGCTAGGTAGCTATTAAATAGTTAATAACTATTTAATAGCTATTGTACCTAGTTAAAATAAATTGAAAGGTGTCTGTAAAAAAAAAAAAATCCTAAGATAGCCACAATATAATTATTATTTATATTGTAGCTATATTAGAGTTTATTTTATAGGTAAGTATTTAGTTTTAAATAGGATTAACTTAGTTAATAATATAAATATGATTTAGATGTATTTAATTAATATTTAAGTTAGGGGGGTGTTAGGGTTAGTGTTAGACTTAGGTTTAGGGGTTAATAATTTTATTACAGTGGCGGCGGTGTAGTGGGGGGCAGGATAGGGGTTAATAAATTTATTATAGGTGCCGACGGTGTAGGGGGGGAAGGATAGGGGTTAATAAATTTAATATAGGTTGCGGCGGGTTCAGGGAGCGGCGGTTTAGGGGTTAATTTTTTTTTATTTGCGGCGAGGTGCGTGATCAGCAGGATAGGGGTTAATAACTTTATTACAGAGGGCGGCGGTGTAGGGGGGGCAGGATAGGGGTTACTAGGTATAATGTAGGTGGCAGCGGTGTCCGGGAGCGGCGGTTTAGGGGTTAATACATTTATAAGACTTGCGGCGGGGTCTAGGAGCGGCGGTTTAGAGGTTAATACATTTTTAATAGTTGCGGCAGGGTCTAGGAGCGGCGGTTTAGGGGTTAGTAACTTTATTTAGTTGTGGGGGGCTCCGGGGGCGGCGGTATAGGGGTTAGAGCAGTGTAGTTTAGTGTGAGTGCTTAGTGACAGGCTAGCAAGAAAGCTGTCAAACAGCCGAAGAGCAGCGAGATCGGATGAGTGATAACTCTCACAGTCCGCTGCTCATCGCCACGCAGCTTTTTGACAGCTTTTTTTGATAACTTAGGCGTATTTTTTCAGGTCCGCGGCGGCGAAGGTAGGCGAGCTTAGGCGGGCGTATTGGGCCGGCGAAGTCAGAAAAGTTGACGGCTTGATAACTACCCCCCATTGTATAAACATGTGTCTGTGTATTATATCTGTATAGATATGTATGCGTATGAATGTATACGTTGTAAAAACACGTGTCTGTGTAGTATAACTGTAGAGATGAGTATGTGTATGAATGTATATGTTGTATAAACATGTCTGTGTAGTATATCTGTATAGATATGTATGTGTATGAATGTATACGTTGTATAAACATGTGTCTGTGTAGTATATCTGTATATATGTGAATGTGTATGAATGTATATGTTGTATAAACATGCGTCTGTGTACTATATCTGTATAGATGTGTATGTGTATGAATGTATACGTTGTATAAACATGTCTGTGTAGTATATCTGTATATGTGTATGTGTATGAATGTATACATTGTATAAACATGTGTCTGTGTAGTATATCTGTATATATGTGTATGTGTATGAATGTATACGTTGTATAAACATGTGTCTGTGTAGTATATCTGTACATATGTGTATGAATGTATACGTTGTATAAACATGTGTCTGTGTAGTATATCTGTATAGATATGTATGCGTATGAATATATACGTTGTATAAACACGTGTCTGTGTAGTATAACTGTATAGATGAGTATGTGTATGAATGTATATGTTATATAAACATGTCTGTGTAGTATATCTGTATAGATGTGTATGAATGTATACGTTGTATAAACATGTGTCTGTGTAGTATATCTGTATATATGTGTATGTGTATGAATGTATACATTGTATAAACATGCATCTGTGTGCTATATCTGTATAGATGTGTATGTGTATGAATGTATACGTTGTATAAACATGTCTGTGTAGTATATCTGTATATGTGTATGTGTATGAATGTATGCATTGTATAAACATGTGTCTGTGTAGTATATCTGTATAGATGTGTATGTGTATGAATGTATACATTGTATAAACATGTGTCTGTGTAGTATATCTGTATATATGTGTATGTGTATGAATGTATACGTTGTATAAACATGTGTCTGTGTAGTATATCTGTATAGATGTGTATGTGTATGAATGTATGCGTTGTATAAACATTTGTCTGTGTAGTATATCTATATATATGTGTATGTGTATGAATGTATACGTTGTATAAACATGTGTCTGTGTACTATATCTGTATAGCTGTGTATATGTATGAATGTATGCATTGTATAAACGTTTCTGTGTAGTATATCTGTATAGATGTGTATGTGTATGAATGTATGCATTGTATAAATATGTGTCTGTGTAATATATCTGTATAGATGTGTATGTGTATGAACGTATATGTTGTATAAACATGTGTCCGTGTACTATATCTGTATAGATGTGTATGTGTATGAATGTAAATTTTGTATAAACATGTGTCTGTGTAATAAATCTGTATAGATGTGTATGTGTATGAATGTATACGTTGTATAAACATGTGTCTGTGTAGTATATCTCTGAAGATGTGCATGTGTATGAATGTATACGTTGTATAAACATGTGTCTGTGTAGTATATCTGTATAGATGTGTATGAATGTATATGTTGTATAAACATGTGTCTGTGTAATAAATCTGTATAGATGTGTATGTGTATGAATGTATACCAGGGGCGTATTTAGGTTTTGTGCTGCCCTAGGCACTGAAAATTCTGCTGCCCCCCCCCCCCAACCCAGGTTTAAGGCCTTTTTTTAGACATAATATTTTTGGGGCAGGGTGTAAAAAAATAAAAAAATAATGTCATTTTAAGTAGATGTTCACCAGGGCTTGCATTCACTCTGGTCACACACACACACACACACACACACACATATATATATATATATATATATATATATATACACATAAAGACATTATTTTGCAAGTCAGATGATTAAAGTGTTTATATCAGAAAAAAAATATCCTTCACTGTATGATAGTTTGTCAGTAGGTAGTTGTTTAACCATAAACATCTTCTTTGGTGATTGACAGTTATTTAAGCAAAATATCTGCTTGGATAAATATGTAATGAATATACAAACTGGTCTTTAAAAGTACTTAAAAAATACAACAGTAGTTATGATAGGTTTAGGAGTTGAATCCTAGGGGATAAAGTCACATGATACAATCATAATAAAGTATATACTTGTATTGTTTCTGAATGTATTAAATGCATACAACATATTTTCAGTTGTGTTTTAAGTCACATAGTTGTATAGATTCAGTAATAAATAATTATTCTTTGCATGTATGACAGATAGACAAACAGTAAATGTACAAGTATTTAGTGACTAATCCATTTAAGTATTTTAATGCTTAATGAAGATGTATTGAAGGGAGAAAGGCATATGTTGTTTCACAGTGGTCACGTTGTAGTGCACACTGCACTGTGTAGTCTGTGTGAGTCTCAATCACGCGGTGGAGCCAGGAAGAATACCGCATTTCCTCTCAGTCCAGGCCAGGCTACGCAAGTGAACTCCGCCTCCACTGTCACCACGTCATGCACACCCACATACAATCCCATAGGATAGCAATAGCCGGGCCAGCCATTTAAGTCATTTGTAATTGGTTGATTTAGCCACCCGGCCCTGAGTTCAGTAGAGTGGCCCTAGGGACTCAAAATTCTGCTGCCCCTTAAAAATCTGCTGCCCTAGGCACCGGCCTCGTTGGCCTATGCCTTAATACGCCCCTGATGTATACATTGTATAAACATGTGTCTATGTAATATATCTGTATAGAAGTATATGTGTATGAATGTATACGTTGTATAAACATGTGTCTATGTAGTATATCTGTATAGAAGTGCATGTGTATGAATGTATACGTTGTATAAACATGCGTCTGTGTGCTATATCTGTATAAATGTGTATGTGTATGAATGTATACGTTGTATAAACATGTCTGTGTAGTATATCTGTATATGTGTATGTGTATGAATGTATGCATTGTATAAACATGTGTCTGTGTAGTATATCTGTATAGATGTGTATGTGTATAAATGTATACATTGTATAAACATGTGTCTGTTTAGTATATCTGTATAGATGTGTATGTGTATGAATGTATGCTTTGTATAAACATTTGTCTGTGTAGTATATCTATATATATGTGTATGTGTATGAATGTATACGTTGTATAAACATGTGTCTGTGTACTATATCTGTATAGCTGTGTATGTGTATGAATGTATGCATTGTATAAACGTGTCTGTGTAGTATATCTGTATACATATGTATGTGTATGAATGTATGCATTGTATAAACATGTGTCTGTGTAGTATATATGTATAGATGTGTATGTGTATGAATATATTTGTTGTATAAACATGTGTCTGTGTAGTATATCTGCATAGATATGTATGTGCATAAATGTATGCGTTGTATAAACATTTGTCTGTGTAGTATATCTGTATAGATGTGTATGTGTATGAATGTATATGTTGTATAAACATGTGCTTGTGTAGTATATCTGTATAGATGTATATGTGTATGAATGTATATGTTGTATAAACATGTGTCTGTGTACTATATCTGTATAAATGTGTATGTGTATGAATGTATAAGTTGTATAAACATGTGTCCGTGTAGTATATCTGTAGAAAGAGATGTGTTTGTGTATGAATGTATACATTGTATAAACATGTGTATGTGTAGTATATCTGTATAAATGTGTATGTGTATGAAAGTATAGGTTGCATAAACACGTGTCTGTATAGTATATCTGTATAGATATGTATGCGTATGAATGTATACGTTGCATAAACACGTGCCTGTGTAGTATATCTATGAAGATGTGCATGTGTATGAATGTATACGTTGTATAAACATGTGCCTGTGTAGTATATCTGTATATATGTGTATGAATGTATACGTTGTATAAACATGTCTGTGTAGTATATCTGTATAGATATGTATGTGTATGAATGTATACGTTGTATAAACATGTGTCTGTGTAGTATATCTGTATATATGTGTATGAATGTATATGTTGTATAAACATGCGTCTGTGTACTATATCTGTATAGCTGTGTATGTGTATGAATGTATACGTTGTATAAACATGTCTCTGTAGTATATCTGTATATGTGTATGTGTATGAATGTATGCATTGTATAAACATGTGTCTGTGTAGTATATCTGTATAGATGTGTATGTGTATGAATGTATACATTGTATAAACATGTGTCTGTGTAGTATATCTGTATATATGTGTATGTGTATGAATGTATACGTTGTATAAACATGTGTCTGTGTAGTATATCTGTATAGATGTGTATGTGTATGAATGTATGCGTTGTATAAACATGTGTCTGTGTAGTATATCTATATATATGTGTATGTGTATGAATGTATACGTTGTATAAACATGTGTCTGTGTACTATATCTGTATAGCTGTGTATGTGTATGAATGTATGCATTGTATAAACGTGTCTGTGTAGTATATCTGTATAGATGTGTATGTGTATGAATGTATGCATTGTATAAACATATGTCTGTGTAGTATATCTGTATAGATGTGTATGTGTATGAATGTATATGTTGTATAAACATGTGTCTGTGTACTATATCTGTATAGATGTGTATGTGTATGAATGTAAATTTTGTATAAACATGTGTCTGTGTAATAAATCTGTATAGATGTGTATGTGTATGAATGTATACGTTGTATAAACATGTGTCTATGTAGTATATCTGTATAGAAGTGTATGTGTATGAATGTATACGCTGTATAAACATGTGTCTATGTAATATATCTGTATAGAAGTGTATGTCTATGAATGTATATGTTGTATAAACTTGTGTCTATGTAGTATATCTGTATAGAAGTGCATGTGTATGAATGTATACGTTGTATAAACATGTGTCTGTGTAGGATATCTGTATAGATGTGTATGTGTATGAATGTATACGTTGTATAAACATGTGTCTGTGTAGTATATCTGTGAAGATGTGTATGTGTATGAATGTATAAGTTGTATAAACATATGTCTGTGTACTATATCTCTATAGCTGTGTATGTGTATGAATGTATACGTTGTATAAACATGTGTCTGTGTAGTATATTTGTATAAATATGTATGTGTATGAATGTATACATTGTATAAACATGTGTCTGTTTAGTATATCTGTAAAGATGTATATGAGCATGAATGTATACGTTGTATAAACATGTGTCTGTGTAGTATATCTGTCTAGATGTGTATGTTTATGAATTTATGAATGTATATGTTGTATTTGTATAAACGTGTCTAGGTAGTATATATATATGTATAGATGTGTATGTGTATGAATATATTTGTTGTATAAACATGTGTCTGTGTAGTATATCTGCATAGAGATGTATGTGTATAAATGTATACGTTGTATAAACATTTGTCTGTGTAGTATATCTGTATAGATGTGTATGTGTATGAATGTACAGTATATGTTGTATAAACATGTGCTTGTGTAGTATATCTGTATAGATGTAAATGTGTATGAATGTATATGTTGTATAAACATGTGTCTGTGTACTATATCTGTATAGATATGTATGTGTATGAATGTATAAGTTGTATAAACATGTCCGTGTAGTTTACCTGTATAGATGTGTATGAATGTATATGTTGTATAAACATGTGTCTGTGTACTATATCTGTATAGATTTGTATGTGTATGAATGTATATGTTGTATAAACATGAGTCTGTGTAGTAAATCTGTATAGATATGTATATGTATGAATGTATAAGTTGTATATGTATAAACGTGTGTCTGTGTAGTATATCTTTATAGATATATATGTGTATGAATGTATACTTTGTATAAACGTGTCTGTGTAGTATATCTGTATAGATGTGTATGTGTATGAATGTATACGTTGTATAAACATGTGTCTGTGTACTATATCTATATAGCTGTGTATGTGTATGAATGTATACGTTGTATAAACATGTGTCTGTGTAGTATATTTGTATAAATATGTATGTTTATGAATGTATACATTGTATAAACATGTGTCTGTGTAGTATATCTGTAAAGATGTATATGAGTATGACTGTATACGTTGTATAAACATGTATCTGCATACTATATCTGTATAGATATGTATGCGTATGAATGTATATGTTGTATAAACATGTGTCTGTGTAGTATATCTGTATAGATGTGTATGTTTATGAATGTATACGTTGTATAAACATGTGTCTGTTTAGTATATCTGTATAGATGTGTATGTTTATGAATTTATGAATGCATATGTTGTATTTGTATAAACGTGTCTAGGTAGTATATATATATGTATAGATGTGTATGAATATATATGTTGTATAAACATGTGCTTGTGTAGTATATCTGTATAGATGTATATGTGTATGAATGTATATGTTGTATAAACATGTGTCTGTGTACTATATCTGTATAGATATGTATGTGTATGAATGTATAAGTTGTATAAACATGTCCGTGTAGTTTACCTGTATAGATGTGTATGAATGTATATGTTGTATAAACATGTGTCTGTGTACTATATCTGTATAGATTTGTATGTGTATGAATGTATATGTTGTATAAACATGTGTCTGTGTAGTAAATCTGTATAGATATGTATGTGTATGAATGTATAAGTTGTATATGTATAAACGTTTGTCTGTGTAGTATATCTTTATAGATATATATGTGTATGAATGTATACTGCCTGTGTAGTATATCTGTATAGATGTGTATGTGTACAAATCCATCTTGAACTCCTACTATTCTGCCCTTAATCTCTATAAGCAACATTACTTCTCTACTCTTATCTCTAATCTTTCTTCAAACCCAAAACGTCTATTCTCCACTTTAAATACTCTTCTCCGCCCACCCCCACCTCCTAATACAACTTCTCTGTCAGCTCAAGACTTTGCTAGCCCCTTCAATAACAAAATTGACTCCATCAGAAACAAAATCAGCTCTCAACATAATTTCATTCTCTCACCCCTCAAATGCTCGCAACCAACCATAACTCACATAGCCATAAACTTAGATCTTTCTCCCCTGTTACGGAGGAAGACATTTTGGGAAGTATACTGCACTCTCACCTCACTACCTGTCTCGTTGACCCTATCCCCTCATAGCTACTTCCCTCCCTCCCTCTCTTCTACCCTTACCCCTATACTCACACACATTTACAACATCTCCCTCAGCACCGGTATATTTCCCTCATTTCTGAAACATGCACTGGTCACACCTATCCTCAAAAAACCTTCCCTTGATCCAACCTCCCCATCCAACTATCACCCTATTTCCCTCCTCCCTCTTGCCTCAAAGAGTCTTGAAAAACTATGCCTATCCCATTTTCTTACATTAAACTCCCTCCTTGACCCACTGCAATCTGCATTTTGTCCCTAGTTTTGAAAGCTTCAAGCGCTCCCTAAAGACTCTACTGTTCAGGGATGCATACAACCTACACTGACCTTTATTTATACCAGTTCCTCTCCTCCATTGCTATCCCCTGAACCCCCTTAGCATGTAAGCCTAAGAGTCCAGCAGTTTGTAGATCACCTTCTTAAGAGCTGACTACAACAGTGCGACTCTTGGCAGAGCCCTTTACCCATTTAATCCCTATAATTGTTTTGTTGTACTCCCCCTTTGTTCATAGTGCTGTGGAATCTGTTGGCGCTTTACAAATAACCGATAATAATAATAATAAGTATGAATATATATGTTTTATATGTGCCTGTGTAGTATATATGTATATATGTGTATGAATGTATACGTTGTATACACATGTGTCTGTGTACTATATCTGTATAGATGTGTATTTGTATGAATGTATACATTGTATAAACATGTGCCTGTGTAGTATATTTGTATAGATGTGTATGTGTATGAATGTATATGTTGGATAAGCATGTGTCTGTGTACTATATCTGTATAGATGTGTATGTGTATGAATGTATACATTGTATAAACATTTGTCTGTGTAGTATATCTGTATAGATGTGTATGTGTATGAATGTATACGTTTTATAAACATGTGCCTGTGTACTATATCTGTATAGATGTGTATGTGTATGAATGTATACATTGTATAAACATTTGTCTGTGTAGTATATCTGTATAGATGTGTATGTGTATGAATGTATACATTGTATAAACATTTGTCTGTGTAGTATATCTGTATAGATGTGTATGTGTATGAATGTATACGTTTTATAAACATGTGCCTGTGTACTATATCTGTATAGATGTGTATGTGTATGAATGTATACATTGTATAAACATTTGTCTGTGTAGTATATCTGTATAGATGTGTATGTGTATGAATGTATATGTTGTATAAACATGTGTCGGTGTAGCATATCTGTATAGATGTGTTTGTGTATGAATGTATACATTGTATAAACATGTGTCTGTGTAGTATATCTGTATATATGTGTATGTGTATGAATGTATGCGTTGTATAAACATTTGTCTGTGTAGTATATCTATATATATGTGTATGTGTATGAATGTATACGTTGTATAAACATGTGTCTGTGTACTATATCTGTATAGATGTGTATGTGTATGAATGCATATGTTGTATAAACATGTGCTTGTGTAGTATATCTGTGAAGATATGTATGTGTATGAATGTATACATTGTATAAACATGTCTTTAGTATATCTGTATAGATGTGTATGTGTATGAATGTATGCGTTGTATAAACATTTGTCTGTGTAGTATATCTATATATATGTGTATGTGTATGAATGTATACGTTGTATAAACATGTGTCTGTGTACTATATCTGTATAGATGTGTATGTGTATGAATGCATATGTTGTATAAACATGTGCTTGTGTAGTATATCTGTGAAGATATGTATGTGTATGAATGTATACATTGTATAAACATGTCTTTAGTATATCTGTATAGATGTATATGAGTATGAATTTACATGTTGTATAAACATGTTTATGTACTATATCTGTATATGAATGTATATGTTGTATAAACATGTGCTTGTGTAGTATATCTGTGAAGATATATATGTGTATGAATGTATACATTGTATAAACATGTCTTTAGTATATCTGTATAGATGTGTATGTGTATGAATGTATGCGTTGTATAAACATTTGTCTGTGTAGTATATCTGTATATATGTGTATGTGTATGAATGTATACGTTGTATAAACATGTGTCTGTGTAGTATATCTGTGAAGATATGTATGTGTATGAATGTATACGTTGTATAAACGTGTCTGTGTACTATATCTGTATAGATGTGTATGTGTATGAATGTATATGTTGTATAAACATGTGCTTGTGTAGTATATCTGTGAAGATATGTATGTGTATGAATGTATACATTGTATAAACATGTGTCTGTGTAGTATATCTGTATAGATGTGTATGTGTATGAATGTATACATTGTATAAACATGTGTCTGTGTAGTATATCTGTGAAGATATGTATGTGTATGAATGTATACATTGTATAAACATGTCTTTAGTATATCTGTATAGATGTATATGAGTATGAATTTACATGTTGTATAAATATGTTTATGTACTATATCTGTATATGAATGTATATGTTGTATAAACTTGTATCTGTGTACTATATCTTAAAAAACTATACGTTTTGCTTGATTTCTCATCTCCATGCTATGAGTATATCTATGTTTCAATGATTGTGTGTAACTGTGCATGTGTGTCTGTTCAGCAATCAAAAGACAACTCCTGTTTTAAGCATTAGTCATCCTCATTAAAATGATTTATAAATATCAGATAGATAAAAACGCAGACTGTGGCACCATCTATTTAATATTATTTGCTTATGTTGGTTGTTAATGCTTTAGTATGTCACTGCTGAAGTGAACACTGCTAAGGTCAGTAGGGGATAAACATTACATGGAGTTAAATTGGGTAATAAATTATTTGTAATTTGTAAGTGAACATCTTAGTAGATTGCTGTCACTTTATGTTGTACACAAGAGATCAGCAATATTAAATGACTAGAATACTATGCCATAGTGAATGTAGTGAATTATGCTGAGTGCAGATTTAAATTCAACAGAAAAATGGTTAACGTCTAAAACTGCATATTGTAATGAAGAAGCAATGACCAAAAAAAATTGTATTTCATCTCAATATCTTGAGCGTGTATTCTCTTTTATAATACAATAAGTCTTAAATCAATAAATTACCCTTACAGCTTCTGAAAGGCAAGTTAAGAGTAAAGCAAGTCATCATTAGAAAATGTATGAAAATAAATTCAGAATTAGCAAAGTGACATGATTACAAATACAGATACACAAAAATCAATGGAATTTTCTTGATTTGTTTTTATTTTGTGAGCATATGGTTCGTTTTCATTGAGTGTATACTACATTAAATTGATGTGAGTGCCATTTGCTTCATAAATAATGCAATGCTTTAAAGGGTATGGTCAGTTATAGCATCTGACTGGCTGTAACCCCCACGCCAAGTCAAAATACAAAAAAATGTCTGTGTGAGGGGCTGGTTGGAAGCAACAGGAACCCATAAGGGCTGATTTATGAAAGTGCGAGCGGACATGATATAATGTAGCGTATCATGTCCGCCGCACATCGATAAATGCAGACAGTATACGCTGTCGGCATTTATCATTTCACAAGCAGTTCTTGTGAACTGCTTGTGCAATGCCACCCCCTGCAGATTTGCGGCCAATCGGACGCTAGCAGGAGGTGTCGATCAGTCCGATCATATAGGATCGGGCAGATTGATGTCCTCAGTATCAGAGCAGACAGACAAATTACGGAAGGCTAACGCGGAAACAGGGGCATCCAGCTCCATTTGGAGCTTGATAATTCGGCCCCATATGGTTAAAAAATATACTATGCACTGCTGATTTTTACTTCAGAATGCACCTCTAATATCAGTATAATCTTTTAAAAAGATTGTTGTGGTTATTATTGTTTTTCCACATTGCTATCATGTGTTGGACACCCCATGCAGTTATAGATATTAATGCCAAGAATGTCCACTAAGAAATCTGTGGAAAATATAGTTTAATCAATGCTCAATGAGTTTTGTACATAATCTGACCTTTACAGCGAGGTCCAGAACAGAAACACAGTCATCTATGAATTTCGCCCAATGGGTCCTGTGCTGAGTAAGAATTATTTCAAATTTTGTGATAACTATAAGCTGTTTTTTTTGCTATTTTTTTGCGGATTATCAAATATTGTAAAAATGCTTTTATGCATATCTAAAGTATGTGTTCTAATTTGCCTTTTATGTACCTTTAATCTATTGCTTGTTGCAATGTCCTGATGATACCAGGTGATTCTTTTTGATAAAATTAAAGGAACATGAAACCCAAAAAATTTCTTTCACGATTTAAATAGAACATACCATTTTAAACAACTTTCCAACTTACTTCCAGTATTTAATTTGCTTCCTTCTCTTGATATCCTTTGCTGAAAGGTTTATCTAGGCAAGCTCAGGTGCAGCAGAGAACCTAGGTTCTAGCTGTTGATTGGTGGCTGCATATATATATTGATTGTGATTGGCTCACCCATGTGCTCAGTTAGAAACCATTAGAACATAGCTGCTCCTTCAACAAATGATACCAAGAGAATGAAACAGATTAGATAATAGTAAATTAGAAAGTTGTTTAAAATTGTATTCTCTATCTGAATCATGAAATATTTTTTTTAGGTTTCATGTCCCTTTAATGAATTGCTTCCATATTTGTTTTACGATTTTAGGTGAGAAAATAGCTTCTTATCATAGCTGTGACATGCTTTTAACACGCATCTTCTGGGAAGCTAGGAAAACAAATTGTATATTATGTTTTGAGAAGCATGTAAAGGGTTCTCATCTGCTGCTGAATTAACAAGGACATGTTGTAATGTAATATTAGAGGGAGGCACATATTTTCTTTCCAGAGAACATTTAAGGGTGTGTGCAAATTATAAAGGCAGCCAAACTGCTTCTGAGAACATGCTAATCATTACACTATAGAAGGCTGTCTACATTACTGGTGAGATGGTAATCTGTTTGCCCTGAAACAGCTGATGTTTATTGATCAACTTCAGAAAGTCAAGGAAAATTATACAGGGAATCAAGCTGATGCCAACATTACAAAAAAAAAAAGAACTCAGGGTTTGACTATGGCAGAAAATGTACAGAGTTCTAGGACAATTATCTTTATGAAAAGGAAAAGTTAAGTCAAAGTAATGATATGTATTTTTAGATATGATATTATATTATTTCAATATTATATTATTATTTCCAAATATTATTTTGATAATATTATAATATTGATAAAAATTATTATGCCAATTAATAGAGAGTGCTTTGAGTTCCAAAAATATATGTGGATTATGTGAAAAAAGGTTGGTATATTAAGATTATTTACACTGATTAAATTCACCTATACTTAAAGGACCACTCAATGCAATAGAATGACATAATTAACAAGTACATAATAAAAAGACAATTAAATACTCAATTAAAGGGACATGAAACCCAAATTTTTTCTTTCATGATTTGGAAAGAGCATACAATTATAAACAACTTTCTAATTTACTTCTATTATCTAATTTGCTTCATTCTCTTGATATTCTTTGCTGAAAAGCATATCTAGATATACTTAGTAGCTGCTGATTGGTAGCTGCACATAGATGCCTCCTGTGATTGGTTCACCGTGTGCATTGCTATTTCTTCATTAAAGTATATCTAAAGAATGAAGCAAATTAGGTAAATTGGAATGTTGTTTAAAATTGTATTCTCTACCTTAATCATAAAACAAAATGTTTGGGTATAGTGTCCCTTTAAGCAGTAGATTTTTTTCAGACAAATTTATTTTTCCTCCCATTTTCCGGCCCCCTATATCATGTGACAGACATCAGCCAATCATAAACTAGTATACGTATACCCTGTGAGCTTGTCCACATGCTCAGTAGGATCTTGTTCACAAGAAAGTATGAATATAAAAAGACTGCAAAATTTGATAATGGAAGTAAATTGGAAAGTGTCTTCAAACCTCATGCTCTATCTGAATCATAAAAGCTTATTTTGACTTGAGTGTCCCTTTAATCATTGTTAGCTTTAAATGTATAACATAGTGCAAATATGGCTTAACAATAAACTGTTAGAACATGTAACTGCTGCACTACTGACTCTCAAACTCTATAACCCTTACAAAGGGGTTAACTTAAACACATTTTCAGTCAAAATTATAACCATACATGTGTAGCAAGTGTTTACCATTCTTTTATAAGTATGCATGCATATTTTAGAATTTTCTGACCGAAAAAATAGTAATTTGAGCATTAGCCTCTTTGCTGTAAGAGAGAGAGGCTCAACCCATTGCGTAGCTGGCAGCTAATGGGTTAAGCAGCTTCTATAAATTGGTTAATGGATCTAAAAAATGCAGTTTGTCTAGTTCATTTGGTAGAACAGTAGATCACCTTACACCCATTTGTGAAGTAGCTCAAGAAATTCCAAGACCAGCTGGCATCTCGTGCTAATGCAAGACCAAACCCAAGTGAGTTAATTTATGGCAGGTCACTGGAACATACTTCTGCTTTACAGTTAATGATCTGCTATTTTAGATTCTATTTTCTCAAACATAACAATTTTCAATCTAAATTTTATAAGCCCAGACTTTTTATATATCATCCTGAAATTCAGTATGCCATTGCATCTTTGTATATATTATTTAAAAGAAACATATCAAGTAACTTGGGACTGCAGTAACTTCACTTTTTATTCAATATTTAGTCATGTAAATTGCAAAATCAGATTGCTACTTTCTCAATCATATAATTGCCAAGTACTTGAAATATAATTGTTTGACAGTTTTAAAAGCAATTCAGACTTGTCATGAAGACAGATAGATTTCCTATGCAATACTACTGATACTTCTTTTAAAGAAGACATGGCACTTCATGGGTTCCATTAATGTATAATAACGGAATACAAAGAGAATATTTGGTATGCTACACATGGTAGAACCTTAAAGGGAACTAAAATCCTGGTTTAAACTCATCCACCAAATCCATTTTAAATTGTTGGTTATAAATTCCACTAGTTGCCGTGACACACCAATATGTTTTCAAAATTCAAAACCAGAGAAGATGGATTTCCAAAGAGGAATTACCCACACAGTACAGGAAATATAAGCACAACACATTGGTATACTCACAAAAACAAAGCATCTAAAACCTGCCCCCAATGTATTCCCCAGCTATCTGAACCAGGTTAACATAGTCCGTTTAAGATTGGCCAGACAGATACTGCCAGACATCTAAACCCCTGCTAACATTTATCATTCAACCCCGGTCAGACAAGTCTGAAGGGATTGAAAAATGCCTAAATGGAGTTGGCGTAGTAGGTTAAAAACAGTGGTCTGATGACCGCTGCTTATTCACTATTGGCTGCAGGCTCTTTTTCGCACCCACACCTTCTTAAATGGAGTCCATTGTCTTTAATCACTCTTAAAGGGATATAAAAGTGCAAAAAAGAAAATGCCATGCATTTTATTATTTCACTATTGCTTGTATACAACTGTCTGTTTAACCTCTGCTTAGTGGTGAGAAAAAATGTTAGCGCTATGGGGAATTTTTCCGCTCAATTACAAGTTGAAAGTAAAATATTAATGCAACATCCTATGATGCGCTAACATCCCTCACATAATAGACTTTTATGGGGGCGTGCTGAAAACTTCATTTAGGCTATCCCTCAAATGCTAAGCCAAAGGTGCGCTAACCCCGGGGAAATAGGGGAGTTCTTTACTAAATTTAAAACTGCTTTCCTAGTGAAATACAAAGGTTTTTTTTTATTGAAATAAATAGGAATATGGTATTTTTGGAAAGGGCTCAAAGGTGTGTATGTATGTCTGTGTATTTGTATGTGTGCACATATTGGGCTTCGTTGTCACCTGAATGCAGAAGAAGGCAGACACTTGTAGCATTCTGCTCTTTTCGGAGCCGGCTTCCTTCTTGTGAAAGTGCAACACACTAAGATCTGTGGAAATTCAAATCTTAGGGAAAGATTTATTAATGGTCGAGCATATCATGATACGCTGTAGCGAATCATGTCCACTTGACTTCATACACTCTGTCAGCATTTAACATTGCACAAGCATTTCTGGTGAAATGCTTGTTTAATGCTGCCCCCTGCTCACTGGTGACCAATTATCCCAATCGGATCGGTATGATTTCAGTCCGTCACCTAAAAGTTGGCAGAGACGTTAGGGGGCACTAAATGTTTTAAGGGGACCTGAAATTATGAAGTATCGGTGCAGCATCCGCTGCTTAATAAATCTACCCCGAGTGTGTTGTACTTTCCCAACATGAAATCCGTTTTAGAAAAGAGCTAAACACCACAAGTGTCTACCTTCTTCCGCATTTAGATTCTAACGAAGCCTCTGAAATGCCCATGCCTAGTAGATATATGTGTGAATGTAAACTTCTATATTACAGCAAAAATAAAAAGAGATAATACAGCAGCAGAGTAATATTGTTTTACGACAAATAAAATAAAAGTCACTCTCACTTGTTTCAGAGCTATGATCAGCTCACTTAGTCTGATTTTGAGACTCATATATCACCTAACATCAGCTCTATATTTTAGGCTATTGATCCAAACCCACATTGTACAATATTGTCCAAATATCCTCAGAATTCATGCTGTGCAAAAAATTTACTTATTAAGTTTATTTGTAATCAAATGTCTTCTCAAGCAGAGCACAAGACCGAACTGCCTGCAGCATCTGCAGCACTAAAACTACTTGTCACCTTTTGGGTGTTTTTTTAAAACTGATTTATTGGTTACTGTTAGATAAAGATCTTGCTGAATCTTAACTTTTTCTGCCCACTCACAAACCACAGTTTAAATTGTCTAATTATAAATAAACTTACTATTGTTTCAAATAAAATTCCTACTTATTTTATTATTAATTATATTTATATGTTTATATGTGTGTACAGATGTATTTATATGTGTATATAGGTATCTACAGACATATATACACATATAGCAAAAAACAACAGATGAAGGTGGCACACTTTCAATAAATGAAACCTTTAATGGAAGAGCAACATTCTGGGACTCCTGTCCCTTTCTCAAGAGCTTGAGAAAGGGACAGGATTCCCGAAACGTTGCTCTTCCATTAAAGTTTCATTTATTGAAAGTGTGCCACCTTCATCTGTTGTTTTTGCTATTTTTGGAGGTCATCAGAGGGAGGCCTGGAATATTTTTAAAGTATTTTTAAATAGATATTTATATATATATATATATATCTGTGTATATTTATACCTATATATAATCATATATACTGTATATATATATATATATATATATATATATATATATATATATATATATATATATATATATATATATATATATATATATATATATAGGTATAGATATAGATATATAACACAATTCCATCATATATATGTAGAAATATGTATTTATTAATAAATAGAACATATTCTTCTATGTGAAGAACATTGGAATGGGAAATATTCATATTTTCATGTCGGGTTAGCGCACTTGAGAATATGTGATCAGGTTTTCCACTTTTCTTGTTCCATTGACTTCTATGGGGGAATACCTTAATGCGGTTGCGATATTGTAACTTCTGCTTTTTGCATGCATCAGGTTAGCGCGCAAGCAAAACTTTTTACTTTCAACTTAATTCAACGTAATATGAGCGCTATCCGAGACTCGCAAAAAGTGTACTTCTCGCAGAGTTAGCGCGTAAGCAGGAGTGATAAATACCGCTTCACACATAATCTGTCCCTTGTCAGGTGAAAAATAACGCAAATACATACATAAAAGTGGCAAAATATAAAGCGATGCATCATATATCTAAGTAGGAAAGCCTTAAAGTGACAGTGTACACCAGAATATTTATTGTTTTAAAAGATAGATGATCCCTTTGTTACCCATTCCCTAGTTTTGCATAACCAATACAGTTATATTAATACAGTATTTACCTCTGTGGTTATCTTGTATCTAAGCCTCTGCAAACTGCCCCTTATTTCAGTTCTTTTGACAGACTTGCATTTTAGCCAATCAGTGAGGGCTCCTAAGAACTACACGTGCGTGAGCACAGTGTTATCTATATGAAACACATGAACTAACACCCTCTAGTGGTGAAAAACTGTTAAAATTCCCTGAGATAAGAGGCGGCCTTCAAGGGCTTAGAAATTAGCATATGAACCTCCTAGTTTTAGCTTTCAACTTAGAATACCAAGAGAACAAAGCAAAATTGGTGATAGAAGTAAATTGGAAAATTGTTTAAAATTATGTGCCCTATGAAACATGTGACATCAATCTCTATATATGCAATACCTCTCAAGTTCTACCTGTCAATCAAGTAGGAAAGCATTAACCCTTCAGATAGATAATGGCAATAAAAGCTATGATATTCATCTCTATATGTGCAATACATCTGAAGTATTCAACCATATATTTTTAAATAATGCATAGCGCACATGATGAAAAGAAAACAGTTTATTTTATAGCAATGCATCATTTTTACTGTCCTTACTTTAAACATATGTACTATGTGAGACTGATTAGTCTCCAATGTGAATCTACCATTTATGCATTTTATGAACACCATTAAGGCATGTACTGAGGGCCAAAACAAGGTGTCTAAAAGGGGCATTAAAAACAAAACACACTTCATGCACCTCCCTCTAATTATGAGTGCCATATAAGCATAGTATTGGGGTTATCTTCCGCATACCTCTAATCACGGGTGCAGCCATATTGAAATCTATGTTTATAAAATGTATTTAGTGTTTAATGTCCCTATAAAAAGCATTTAAATATATATATATGTAGCGCTGCGGAATCTGTTGGCACTCTACAAATAACTGATAATAATAATAATAAAAAAAAAAAAATATATATATATATATATATATATATATATATATGCTGTATACATATATATATATATATATATATATACATACAGTGGAGGCTCCTCCATAGGCGCACGTGAACAGTGACGTGCATTCATTAGAGGCAGGTGAGGCAGTGCCTCCCCTGGCCAATGTGGGAATTACATCTAGTTTTTAATAATAAAAAAAAATAAAATAAAATGTTTTTTTTTTTCTTATTTTTTTTTTTTAACATGTGAAAGGTGACCCCCCCTACCCCCCCACCCCTCCACCAAATTATGCTTCTTACAATTTTATTTTTTCCGTTTCCTCCGTAATTACTATTGCATTCATATTGCGCAAGAAGGTAAGAGGCCAGCTGTCCTTCCATTGCGCAATATGAATCTAATAGTCTGTTATGTTATGGGCTGCTTTAGAGACTGCCACCCAGTGGGGAATAATAACTAATGCAGCAGTCTCTAATGCAGCCCATAACTGCTCCCACCGGAGGCTAGCCTCGGGAGCCCTGAGCCCTGCCTGCCCGGCCGCTCAGCCAATCAGGCATCAGTATGTCTGAGTCTCTAGGCTGAGTTGCCGGGCGGGAAATTGTTGCGCAGCCGCATTGGTGGTCAGGTTGATGCGCAGTCAGTGTCACGTGCGACCGGCGTCAGAGCAGAGATTGAAGACGACGGACCGGACGTGCTGCTGCAGTTCTCCCAGTCTCTGTCTCAGAGCGTGACCTAGGCCAGCCCAGTTGTTTGGAGGAGTCTCAGGAGTGAGTCGGTCGGTGACGTTCAGGAGCGGAGCAGGAGTGTTCTGTGTTGGAGTCAGGAGGTGTCACTGTCAGCCGGAGGACTGGAGCCTGGAGGTGGAGGACTAGGAGCCCAGCCGGAGCGTAGCTACTAGCCAGGAGGTAGGTGAGGGCTGTCGGCTGAGCTCAATGCAGCAGTCAGTGAAATTGCTATTGCTCTTGTGGCTGGCTGGTCAGGAGGACTCAGGAGGTGTGAGGGTGACAGTTCACACGATCGTCGGTCAGTGCCAGTGAGTGGTGGGTCGGGTGGCTAATAACAGGAGTGTACTACTCCTCCTGTTATTAGCCACCCGACCCACCACTCACTGGCACTGACCGACGGTCGTCTGAGTGACCTGTCACCCTCACCTCCTCCTGAGTCCTGACCAGCCACAGTAACTGTAACAGAGAGGCAGAGTCCTCCAGTCCAGACCCAGTGAGACTGTGTGTTTTACTGTTGTTGTCTCACTCACCGCTCACGAGGACTGGACTGGAGTGTTAAGAGCTTTTTAAGCTGCTTAGTTTTTTCAGTTAACTTTTACTAAGTGCGCAACGCCGCCATGACTGTCACAGTGACAGTCATGGCGGCGTTGCGCACTTAGTCTCTGATGATTCCGATGATCACAGGCTCGCCTCACACAGCTTCCTTTGAAGTTTATTTACTTGAGTCTCGAGAACACTTAAAGAATTTCTCTCCTCCAATACCTCCATAATATCATAATTCAGGCTCTTCCACTCCCTTCCTTTTCCTCATCAAACTTGGAAGACAAGTGATGAGGAAAAGGACTGGAGTGGAAGAGCCTTGAAGTAGGTGATATTATGGAGGTATTGGAGGAGAGAAGTTCTTGAATTTCAAGTAAATAAACTTCCAAGGAAGCTGGAATGGAAAGAAGCTGAGTCAGAGTCCACAATTGCGGTAATTGACCAGGCAGCACAGCCGCAGTTTCCGGCTTCCAGGCCAGCAGGCTGCTGCAGGATTCCCTATCATTCTCCTTTTGTGTTGTTTTTCCCTTTTCCTCCCCCATTTATATATGCTCTCTGTGTATCTAACTATCTCTCCTTTTATCCCCCTCCTAACCCAAACGTCCAATGTCATGTTTCATCTGCTCCCACCTTCCACACTTCACTGCTTTTGCACTTTTTAATCTTTGCAGGTCCACACAGTAGCTTGTTATCTTTTACTCTGAAATGTCTGTATTCTTTCAGTTACCCCTCTGCTCAGACCAATCCCTCCCCTCTCTAGTCAATCATATTTCCACCACTAACTCCTATAATATGCTTGTTAGTTTTGCTATTATCTTATTGACCCTTATTGCTTAACTTGTTCTCTTTGGGCATACCATTTTCTATACTTCCCATTTCCCTTTACTTTAAGATACTGTTACCTTTACTGTTAAAATTTATTGTAAATTTCTACAACTCCTTTTCACTATCCCTTTCCCACTTCCCACTCTCTCCTTGAATATTGCCCTCTTACCTTTCAAACACACTTATCTCCAAGCCACTCTTACTCCTCTCCCTGCTTTTACACGTCCTACATACTACTTTATTATTCCTTCTAGTCACCATCATTCCAAGTTTCTCAGCCCCTTTCCACAACTACTCCCTCCAGGCTAACCCCAAGAGAATATATATATATACACACACATTAATTAGCCAATTGACTCAAAGTGATTTAAACATACCATTGAAATAACTGGGTGCAATTGTGTCTCCTCCACCAAACAGAAGAGAATCACTTTTAAAGCTCAGTGGGTCTATCTGACTGTCCCAAGAGTGGACCCCTGAACTTAAGGTATCCCAAGTAATCCCAGAGTCCTGTAGACAGAGGTAAGAGATTGAAGGATGGTAACAGTAGAGAGTAATACAGGCAACCTAAGTATAAATAACATACACTTAAGTTGTGTTTCTATACAACATCACTCCAGTCACTTGTGTAGAATTAACAGCTTTTAAAGGTTCATTCAAAGGCTAATTAATAGATATGGACACAAGCTCTAAACAGGCTGTCTGCTACTTGAAACTGCTTAGCCCTTCAACAAAAGACCATGCAACGATAAGCAGCATCAGCGTGGAGCCTCAACACTGAAAGGGGTAGTAGGAATGTGCTAAAAAAAAAAGATTGGAGAAAAGGGCTGAAACACAGGGAACAAATATGAGAAGGGAGATGAGATAATGAGAGAAATCCAATCAGCAGTGCTAGTCACATGACTCAGATGTGTAACTAGCACTACTGATCGTATCAGCAACGCTGCTCAGGACCAGCAATGGTCTGCGGGTCCTGAGTTGTACTTCTACTGGGCGGGGGTTAAGTACACAGTAGTGCCGGGTTGATAGTCTTAAAATGACATGCTCTAATGAATCAGAGAATGTCATTTTTCCACTATTATGGTTTTTTTAACATTTCTCACCTTGCTGGTCTTTGGTTCCATACTGTTCTCACTCAGACAGTGTAACATGTGTTCCTGATCCTCCAGTGAATATGGGTGGGAAAGGCTCTCCATAAACAAATCTGCAAGTAACAGCAGTGGTTTATTGTGAGTATAAACTGGCCTAACTGAATTGTTGCTCTACAGTCAGACAGGAACTGAGTGACATCCCAGCCCAGGCGCACTCGTAATTAGCCATTGTCATATATCACCCCCCATGGTCTGCCGCTGCCGCTCTACTGTGACTGAGTGTCAAGTCTAGAGGAGATTAGAAGAATTGAGAGACTGTGAGACAGACAGTCACAGCGCACACACAGTCACAGTGTCAGTGAAAGAGAGACTAAGGGAATAAGCTTTAGTTTAGACTCTGGACACAGAGACAGGTAGGTTATGGTATTATTGTATTATTGAAAAATAATAGTTTATACTGACACAGACAGGCAGCAGCCTCATCCTCTAATACATTCCTCACTCATAGGAATACTTTACTAGGAGGTTCTTTATTATAAAAGTAATTTTATAAAATGATGCATCATTTCACACAAAAAGTGACAGTCCACTTCCATGATGTTCCAACAGTTCCATCCATCATTAGGTAATGATTCCTTCCTTCTATTCAATATATTTAGTCTGTTGCACAATTTTTTTATTCTCCTTTAAAAAATTGGCATAAAAATACCTTTTTTATTTTTATGCCAATTTTTTAAAGGAGAATAAAAAAATTGTGCAACAGACTAAATATATTGAATAGAAGGAAGGAATCATTACCTAATGATGGATGGAACTGTTGGAACATCATGGAAGTGGACTGTCACTTTTTGTGTGAAATGATGCATCATTTTATAAAATTACTTTTATAATAAAGAACCTCCTAGTAAAGTATTCCTATGAGTGAGTGAGTCATGTATTAGAGGATGAGGCTGCTGCCTGTCTGTGTCAGTATAAACTATTATTTTTAAATAATACAATAATACCATAACCTACCTGTCTCTGTGTCCAGAGTCTAAACTAAAGCTTATTCCCTTAGTCTCTCTTTCACTGACACTGTGACTGTGTGTGCGCTGTCTGTCTCACAGTCTCTCAATTCTTCTAATCTCCTCTAGACACAGTGTGATCCTGACGCTAACTAATGGTAAGGGCATGAGCTTTAAAATGACTAAGTAAGTTGAACATCAATAGTTTGCCAGGGCTGTACTGCTGTAAAGCAAAAAAAGCTTTATTGGTCAATGCATAGACAAAGCCTGTGTACACAGTGCGCAGAGAATACTTACTCTGTGTGTTTGTACTTAGATCTGCTCCTCTGATGCCCTGCATGTAGATCTAAACAGCCTTGTCTGGCATGCTATCAACCTTGTTATGTCCCTTTAATGAATGGTCTCCATGCAATAACATGGAAGATGATGAGACTGGGAACTTTGGATAGGCTGTTAGTGAATCAAATCTGTCTCTCTTGAAGAAGTGCAGAATTGGGTAGTAGGAGTTATATTAAAAGAGGTCTCATAGGCTGAAGTTGGACATTCTGGATATAACGGCATACATATCAGTGAGTTCAATTTAAATCATCTGTTTTTAATTTTGGGCTTTACATTGCATTAAGACACATATGCTCAGCCTGTGATCGGAATCATCAGAGACTCATGTCATCAAAATTGCAAAATATACCTGCTTGAATGTGTGTGTGGGAACAACAAGGTGACCTTATTAACACTATGAAATGGGGGAAAATAAATTAAAACATAACTTTTAATAATATGCAGATAATATCTGCATATGAAAAGTAATGTTTTAATTTTTTTTTTCCTCTTTCATATAGTGTTAATAATGTCACCTTGTTCCCACATACATATTCTTAATATGGCTTGAATATGTGTGTGGGAACAAGGTGACCTTATTAACACTGTATGAAAGTGGGGAAAAATAATGTAAAACATAACTTTTAATATGCAGTTCTCCCTCTCAGCGTGACCTAGGCCAGCCCAGTTGTGTGAGGAGTGAGTCGGTGACGGTCAGGAGGAGTCGGAGTGGACTGTCTGTGTTCTGTTGTGGAGTCGTGTGGAGCAGGAGTCAGTCGTGTCAGGTGTCAGCCGGAGTTGGACGTCAGGAGGACTAGGAGCCCAGCCGGAGCATAGCTACTAGCCAGGTAGGTGAGCTGAGGGCTGAGCTGAATCAATTCAAATCAATGCAGCAGTGAAATTGCTAGCTTGCTTGACTGTTGACTCTAGTGGCTGGTCAGGACTCAGGAGGTGGTGACAGGTCAGACCGTCGGTCAGTGCCAGTGAGTGGTGGGTGGGGTGGCTAACAGTACAGTAACAGAGAGGCAGAGTCCTCCAGACCCAGTGAGAGTAGTGTTACTGTGTGTTGTTGTTTAGTCAGTGTTAGAGATCATGACTCACTCACGAGGACTGGAGTGCTAAGAGCTTTAAGCTGCTTAGCTGCCGCTGCCTTAGTTTTTTAAGTTAGTTTACTAAGTGCGCAACGCCGCCATGACTGTCACAGTGACAGTCATGGCGGCGTTGCGCACTTAGTGTCTCTGATGATTCCGATCACAGGCTCGCCTCACACAGCTTCCTTGGAAGTTTATTTACTTGAGAACTTCAAGAACTTCTCTCCTCCAATACCTCCATAATATCACCTACTTCAAGGCTCTTCCACTCCCTTCCTTTTCCTCATCACTTGTCTTCCAAGTTCTATGGAACTTGGAAGACAAGTGATGAGGAAAAGGAAGGACGTAGCAAAATTGCAAAATATACCTGCTTGAATGTGTGTGTGGGAACAACAAGGTGACCTTATTAACACTATGAAATGGGGGAAAATAAATTAAAACATAACTTTTAATAATATGCAGATAATATCTGCGCATGAAAAGTAATGTTTTAATGTTTTTTTTCCTCTTTCATATAGTGTTAATAATGTCACCTTGTTCCCACATACATATTCTTAATATGGCTTGAATATGTGTGTGGGAACAAGGTGACCTTATTAACACTGTATGAAAGTGGGGAAAAATAATGTAAAACATAACTTTTAATATGCAGATAAAGATTAAAACTGGAATCACTTTATTAAAAACACACTTAGGATTTATCATTAGGTATGTACTGTTGCATAGTAAAGGTAATAGTGTGCTTTAGGTGCTTGGTTAAATCACATAAAACTGACGTATTGCCATTTGGGTATAGCAAGTTAAGGTAAATAACATGAGATTGTCTAAATAGCAGAATTGACATTGACATTTCTGCTATTTAGACATTCTCATGTTATTTACATAAAATTGCTATACCCAAATGGCAATACGTCAGTTTTATGTTATTTAACCAAGCACCTAAAGCACACTATTACCTTTACTATGCAACAGTACATACCTAATGATAAATCCTAAGTGTGTTTTTAATAAAGTGATTCCAGTTTTAATCTTTATCTGCATATTAAGTTATGTTTTAATTTATTCCCCCCCCCCTTTCATATAGTGTTAATAAGGTCACCTTGTTCCCACACATATTCAAGGTATATTTGAAATTTTGAGACCTCCTCATTTTTTACTTAAAGGGACATTAAGCCACAAAATTTACTTTCATGATTCAGATAGAAAATACGATTTTAAACAACATTCCTATTTACTTCTATTATCTAATTTGCTTCATTCTTTTGTTAAAGAAATAGCAATACACATGGGTGAGCCAATCACATGAGGCAGCTAAGTGCAGATACCAATCAGAAGCTACTGAGCCTATCTAGATATACTTTTCAGGAAAGAATATCAAGAGAATGAAGCAAATTAGATAATAGAAGTAAATTAGAAAGTTATTAAAATGGTATTCTCCATCTGAGTCATGAAAGAAAAAAAATGGGTTCAATGTACCTTTAATCCCATGAGTGCTGTTAATGTAGTCCTTCCAATGTGTGTTTTATCTGACTGTTCTGTTCTGCTCTTTTCATGCTACGGAGAATAATGATACACGCATGAGGCCATAAGCATACAAAACAGCAAAGTCATTTTCAGAAGCGCTTGAGCTAAAAAAAATAAATAAATAAAAATCAATTTGTGCCAGTTTAGCATGTTTATATATAGACCCTCCCCATAGTGTTAATCAGTCACTTTAACAATGATTACCAATACAGCTCTGCAACTTCTGCAAGTACATTATGGTCCTGCAAAAAATACGCATGCAGCCCCCATCTGCTCTACCTACAGAAGATCATGCAATGCATGATAAACATGGCTATTATTTACAATGTGACGCTCCCATTGAGGTGAAGCAAACGTACAGTTGTTAAAAACAAAAAACTATACAATTGAGACATTATCTGTAAAAGATCCACCCTGTACATCAGTCTTTTGCTTAACTTGCAGTGTGAAGTGAAACTGCACTTTATTTAAATGTTTATGTGTTGTTCAAAAAATTAATGTTGAAAAATATGTGCTAGAATTCTGTTTGATATATGGTACCATGACCCATAAGGGGGTTTGTTTTTTCAACTACAAGATTCCAAATTTGTAAAAAATCACCCTGTAACTCTGTATATTTATAAAATGTTATAAAATGCACCCTAGCCCTGTGGTTTGTCAATCGTATAGTGACACTTGTGTATGTATCTGTCACACGACACTCCATTTGCATAGTCCAGGTACTTGGCACTCTAGGAGTTACATTAAAGGAGAACTGCTCAACTCCACCTACCCAAATATTTAATAAAATAACTCATATTCTAGTCTTTAGAACAGCACAAAAGACAGAACTCACACATTTTTATAATAATGTGTGAGTTCTGTGCTGTTCTAAAGACTAGAATATGAGTTATTAAATATTTGGGTAGGTGGACTTGAGCAGTTCTCCTTCAATGTAACTCCTAGAGTGCCAAGTAAGGTACCTGGACTATGCAAATGGAGTGTCATGTGACAGATACATAACTCACAATAGTCTAGATCGAATCCATAGATGCCCATATGGTTACCAAGCAGCTTTGATGTAAAAATGACATAATCACAAGTGTAGCATCACTTCAGACTCCAGCTAGGTAGAAACTTAGGTAAAGGGACAGTCTAGTCAAAATTAAACTTTCATGATTCAGATAGGGCATGCAATTTTAAACAACTTTCCAATTTACTTCTATTATCTAATTTGCTCAATTCTTTAGATATCCTTTGTTGAAGAAATAGCAATGTACATGTGTGAGCCAATCACACAAGGCCTTGATGTGCAGCAACTAATCAACAGCTACTGAGCAAATCTAGATATGCTTTTCAGCAAGTGATATCAAGAGAATGAAGCAAATTAGATAATAGAAGTAAATTAGAAAGTTGTTTAAAATGACATGCTCTTTCTAAATCATGAAAGAAAAAAATTGGGTATCATGACCCTTTAAGGCATTAAATTCTCTGTTCTGTTCCATCACGTGTTTACTGAGCCCAACCGGTTGCATTCAATTCTGAAGAGCTTCATGTTTGTATTATTTTGCTAATGGGAATATTAACTAAATTAGCATTGCAAAGTAAACCAACAAACCATTGCTTTGTGTTTGGCCTAATGCCTTGTATTCTAACTTTCTTCCTAATCATTGACATTTTCAAAAGAAATGTGTTTTGGTTTTATTTTTTGTTTTTTTATTTTTTGTTTTTCTTGCTTACAAGAGAATGAGATACCATGAAATCAATCACATATAAATGCTGCAACAGGTGACAGTTATATGGTTTATGTGTCAGTGTCTATCTACTCTACAGTATTTATAGAATTCTAAAAACCCTGTGTGGTTAGCTATCACTATGAGATTTTCTGGTTTGTTGGTTTTTCTGTCACGCCTGGCAATTTAGAGTTTGATTGGAATTCTGTAATGTGAATATAAAAATGACATGCTGTAACAGTTTTTTAAAAGGTCAGATTCATGTCATACTGTTGTTTATTACTGATATGGAATGGATATGACTGCTAGATTATGCTTTTCTGTAAATAATATTCTTTGTAAAACTGTAAATAGTGCATTGTTTTGCCTAATCTGTATCACGTTTTAGTAATATGCACAGTTGCCCGCTGTAATTCTATGTCACCATATGTGTATTCCGACAGTGACCAGTTCATTTCAACAGTACGTTTAGAAGTTCAGGTTAGTGACTGTACTCAGAATCAGATTATGTGCATTGTTGATATCATATCATATAATATGTATACTATTTTCTGCTAAGTACCTTTTATTCACCTGATGATACAGCAGCAGCTACACGAGTGTATCATCAGGTGAATAAATAAAAGGTACTCAGCAGAAAATAGTCTACATATCACCAGTGCACATAATCTGATTCTGAGTACAGTCACTAACCTGAACTTCAAAATGTACTGTTGAAGTGAACTGGTAGTGGTAGGTCAGGTCTGAGAGTGCAATGGCAAAGATGAAAGATGAACTGGTCTGGTAGATCAGGTCTAATGAGAGTGCAATGGCAAAGATGAAAGATGTAGCAAATAAAAATAGGACTGATAAGTTTGCACAATTCAGATTCAGAAACATGCTATAATTATGCAAACTGATCATCAGTTGGATACAATATTGGGATGAAATGTCCCTTTAAACTTAATACCAGACTGTATGTGAGTCATGTATTGTCTTGTCTGTATATAATTATACTGTGTAAAAAATGTTTTCTTTTATCTTGGCTGCTGCTGTCATTTTTGGAGAATTGGTGTAGATTGTATTCTTTTTGATGTTTGTTTTTGTACTTGAGGTACAAATCTTTTAAAAAATTGTATTTGTTTTGCGGATTTGCTATTAAACCGCGCAGAGAGGTTAAACACATAATCAAAACTTTACTCTTAAGTCGGTTACCTCTTGGCTCACCTGATGTGTTCTGCTTGCTCCTAGTAGTGCATTTCTGTTCCTTCAACAAAGGATACTAACAGAATGAAGCAAATGTTATCAAATAAATTGTGAAGTAAGCATTGCTGCTCAGTCTGAATCATGAGCATACATGACTGTGTTTTGTGTCTTTTTAAGACTAGACTGATGTTATTGTTTAGCAACAAAACAGAAATGTCTTGTAATAACAAGTTGTTTACTGTTCCCTTTAAAGGCAGATACCTTCTTCGGTATTAATAAAGTTTAGAGGATAGAAAGCTAGATTTGTGTGCTTTTCTTTACCCCATAATAAGGTTATTTTAAAAAAAATAAAAAAAATAAAAAATTGGGCGGTTTTGACGTTAGTGAAAATATATCTACTGAAACCTGTAAGTTCCCACTAAGCAATGTCATCTGCTATCTTATGTGACAGTCTACATATGTTTATCCATCTTAGTGTTTTTTACTGTGGTGTATTCAAATTCCTTTTGACCTTTACCTCGTGTTGTTGCGCATGCGTAGATAGCTATTCAGAATCTGACTGCCGTTTAAAAGATATCAGCTCCCATATCGCAATAAGGACAGGGCTACACTACACAGAGCATTTCTAGATGTTCTTTATCCAAAAAACCAAGTAAGTTGTTTGTTGTTTTTTACACAATATGTTTATTTTTAGATTTACTTTTATTAACTCTAGTTCTCTCCTTCTGATTTCTCTTTTTTTTTTTTTTTTTTTCTCTGTTGCCAGGTGTTCTGTTCAGTATTCAAATTTTTGCAGAATGGAAAACACTATATCCAGCCTTAGAAATTTCTCAAGATTGGACTTTCCCGCAAAAAAAGAAGTAATAAATAAAGGAAGACCAATGCCTGAGCTGAAGGACTTACTTCAAAAAGACAAAACGATGACACGTACATTCCAAATTGAATGGTATCAAAGGAAAGAATGGCTGTGTGGCTGTGCTACAAAGAATCGCCTATACTGCTTTCCGTGTATTTTATTCTCCACTACAGATAATGTTTGGACAAATGCTGGATTTGGAGATTTAAAAAATCTATCAAGGGGCACTAACAAACACGAGAAATCGACCAGTCACATTCAAAACCAATTTGCTTGGAAAACCTTTGGATTAGCGAGAAGGATAGATACTGCTTTAAATGAACAGCGGAGATTAGATATCATCAACCACAATGCAAAAGTGACTGAAAACCGTGAGATTTTAAAAAACCTTATTCAAGCAACCTTCTATCTAGGCAAACAGGAAATAGCATTCCGTGGTAACGAGGAGGGTGCAAAGTCCTCTAATCGTGGCAACTATGTGGAGCTATTGCATATGTTTGCATGGAAAGATGCAACTTTTGCAAGACATTTGCAAACATCCACTGTGTTTTCTGGATGTTCAAATAGAATCCAGAATGACTTAATCGAAGCAGTAGCTGATATAGTGAGAGATGATATAAGAAAGGAGATTAATGCAGCCCCCTTTGTTGCTGTGGAAGTAGACGAGACAACCGATGTTACAAACATAACACAAATCTCTGTAATTTTGCGTTATGTGGCTAAAAGTGAGCTGAACAGTGAGATAATTGTGAAGGAGGCGTTCTTAGGATTTGATGAAGTGGTTGACAGACGAGCACCAGCTATTGCCGACTATGTATTGGGAGTGTTGGAGAAATATAATTGTCTTGAAAAGCTGGTAGCTCAGACTTACGACGGAGCCTCTGTGATGGCATCAGCTATTAATGGGGTGCAAGCAAAGATTAAAGAAAAAGTACCTGAAGCAACTTTTATTCATTGTTATGCACACAAGTTAAACCTGGTGCTCTCTAATTCTGCAAAATCTATAGAAGAGTGTAAAGTATTTTTTTCTACACTTGAGGGAATGGCTACGTTTTTCAGTAAATCGACAAAGCGCACCCACCTACTGGACGATATGGTGAAGAGACGTTTACCGAGAGCAGCACCCACCAGATGGAGTTCAAATTCCAGACTAGTGCAGACGGTCAACATGTATCAAAGTGATATACGTGCTATGTTCCTGTTTCTCAGAGAAAATCCAGATGGTTGGGATCATGAGACCTTGATGATGTCTGAAGGATATTACTTCTTTCTGAATAAAGCATCAACCTGCTTCTTGCTTATGACATATGAGGCCATTTTCATACAAACTGACGCACTCTTTCGATTGCTGCAGAGTAAAGTGATGGATGTTGGATTCTGCTGTCGGAGAATTGCTGATACCATGAAATTTCTTGAAAATCACAGACAAGAGTTTGACAATTTGTATGGTACATTTGAGGCGGATTGCATCAGAATGGGGCTGACAGACAATGTAAGGAGTAAACAGCCAATAAAAGATGTGAGGAGAAGGTTGTTTTACAACATTATGGACAATGTAAACGTTCAAATGAAAGCTCGGTTTGACCATTTTGCTGAGCTAGAATTCCTTTGTTTGGTCGATTGCACTAAATTGCTTGAGATGTCCAAACATATTGATGACCAAAAACTGCAGAGCCTAGCAAGATATGGCAAATACTTTGACTTAGTTCGATTAAAATCTGATCTAATTGGATGTTATAGTTCAGAAATGGTGAGAAATGATTGCAAATCACCTACAGATCTACTAAACTTTTTGGCCAACAACGATCTCATGAAGACTGTTCCAGAGGCAGTGAAATTACTGAAGCTGGTTCTCACAATACCAGCTACAACGGCCTCTGTTGAGAGGTCCTTCTCTGCTTTAAAGCGCATAAAAACTCATAGCAGGAATCGGACCAGTCAAGGACGACTTTCCTCTTTGGCTGTTTTAGCTATTGAGAGAGAAAGACTGGTACAGTTGCATGAAAAGAACTGTGAAGATTTTCTTAATAAAGTGATTGAAAACTTTGTTAAAAAAGATAGAAGGATTGACCTTGTCTACAAATGAGGGAAATGAACAAGACCAGTCACAGTAAAAAAGTTTTGATTGTTAATATGTTAATATTTGTTAGATGTTTTATAATATAAGTTATTAAAGACCTATTTTAAACATAACAAAATGTTTTTTTCTTTTCTTTAAAGTTAATTTGCAATACCATATTCTGGTATTGCAATATATGATCAAACTTTAAAAAAATGCTTTATTCTCAAGGTCAACAGATTGCAGTTGAACTGGTGCTTTAGTGCAATGTTTCTTAACCGTGGCCCTCAAGTAGCCTCAACAGGCCAGGTTTTCATTATAGATGAACCAGTGCACAATTGAAGTGCTCAGCTTAGCAGCAGTAATACCATGGATGGATTGTTTACTAACCTGCTATCAACCATCAGCTGATTATTTCACCAATGCAGCACTGGTTCGGCTGTAATGAAAGCCTGGTCTTTTGGGGCACTTGAGGACTTCAGTTGAGAAACAATGCTTTAGTTTAAATGCCTAATTTTACATTTTAATTTCAAAGGGACTTGCAGAAAAATTTCATTATCATCATAGAAAGTGGAGAAATTGCTGTCTCTGAGAAGGTAAGACCATGCACTCTTATTTTTTCATTTGTATAAATAGTGACCTTGTTGTCCTTCACTACGGTCTTTACTTTGTAAAATGTCCGTCACAGCCTTTGTCTGTACCTATCCCTGTAATCACAAGCTTCCACTGGATCACAACATTTTTATATTTACTGAATAATGAAGGAATCTATAAGCATAATTTGCAGCATTGAAGTAAAAAAGTATGTTTGAAACATATTTTAATGGGCCTGGATTTCTAGATCTCATAATCAGAGCAAGCATTTTGTTATCTGGCAAGAGTTTCTGTTACAATCCTTTAGACTAAAAACAGATGTTTACTAAGTTGACCAGTTTTCAAAGACACCATTGAAAGGGAGATGAAACCCATATGTTTTCTTTCATGATTTAGAAAGAGCATGCAATTTTAAATAACTTTCAAATTTACATCTAATATCTGATTTTTTTTCATTCTTTTGATATCCTTTGATGAAAAGCATATCTAAATATGCTTAGAAGCTACTGAGCTTATTTAGATATGAATTTCAACAAAGGATATCTGTTTTTCTTCATTCTTTTGATATCCTTTGTTGAAAAGCATATCTAAATATGCTCAGTAGCTAGTGAGCATATTTAGATATGATTTTCAACAAAGGATATCTGGTTTTCTTCATTCTTTTGATATCCTTTGTTGTAATTCATATCTAAATATGCTCAATAGCTTCTAAGCATATTTAGATATGCTTTTCAACAAAGGATATCAAAAGAATGAAGAAAACCAGATATCCTTTGTTGAAAATCATATCTAAATATGCTCAGTAGATACTGAATGGTGGCTGCATATAGATATTGGCTCGCCCATGTGCAATTGCTATTTCTTCAACAAAGGATATCTAAAGAATGAAGGCGTATCCGATTCCTAGACACTGCCTCACCAGCCTCTGAAGTCACCGCACATCACTGCACGTGAACCCGAACGTGACAAAAGAAGAAAAACATTTTTTCTGCTGAATAAAATATAATTTTTCCAATAGCGCTCCCAATTTTTTTTAACCGTATGTGCGGTAGAGCATAGATGCCTGGCATACTCCGTCTGCAGTTTATTCATGTGCCTGCAGGCGCCGCTCCAACCCAGTCACTATACTATATATAGTATATATATATATATATATATATATATATATATATATATATATTTATAACAAATTTCCCTTTGTCGTATTTTTTTAATTTTGTATTATATGCAAAAGGAGGTCTAACTTTCTATGTAACATGCCATATAACATCATGCAATTTGGAGCCTATTTCAGTCCATGAACTTCCTCATATTTTGCTTAGTTCAATGCAATTCCAATAAATCATCCAAAAAGAGCTCCTCTCCACCAGCAAATGTGATATGTTTTAAAGCAACTTATGAGAGGAGACATAGTCTTAAAAATTGTAAAATCCAACCTTATTCAATATCCATAAAAGGACACAAAAAGTGCACTGACTTCAGACACGCCCCCAGATTTGCGGTACCTGATGCGTTTCGGCTAAACACTGTAGTCCTAGCTTAACCATTTGCTATACACCTGCATATTAAACAGACTAAAGCAAAATGTAAATTCAGTTTGGCTAATCATAATCAATGAGGGGAAAAAGAAAAGGTCTGTACAATGCATAAAATATGTAAGAAAAATGATAATAATAATTAATTGTCAAGATATTAATGAATACTAAAAAATACAACTAACTTCTAAATAAGAAAAATGAATAAGGTCAAATTCAGAATTTAACCCATTTGGCACTCTTGTGTCTTATTTCAGAATTCAGGAGGAAAGTAAAAAGATATTGGTGCGCAAATCTTACCCCTGCATATACACTACTCTGTTCCCAAAATACAGTGTGGATAAAGATACAATTTTTAGAAAAATCGTGTAAATGCGCTATACAGCACGGGGATGTTTATAAACAGGAAAAAATGACAATACCATGTATGTGCTTGCCTTAAATTTTGGATAATACTGGTTCTATTTTATGGATGGGGAGTTACATACTATGTATGATTGAATGGTGATATAATCCCCTATTTCAAAGAATCTACCAACCCCTAATAGGAGTATGTAGAATATAACAAAAAAGAAATTGCTTGAATACTATAAGGTTTTCAGAAAACCTCTCTCATAAAAAAACAACTTTTCACATGATTTCTGTACTTTATTATTGTAAACATCTTCAAACTCTTGGTAACTCATTTTGTCATTTGACATATTTTATACTTGCTCACATAGATAATTCATGCATGCTTATTACACACATTATTTCACACATTAATAAATATGATTCTTTATTTGTTTACCCAAAATGATAAAACACTTTTAACCTTTTAAAGCCGTTATGCCGTTCTATTCCATCATAATTAGACTGGGCTTTAAAGCCGTTATGACGGAATAGAACGTCATAACTAACGGCTGTCCTGAAGCCTTCTGTGCATCGCGGTCTTGGGGGCATTCCTAGGGTTGTAGGGATGACCCCCAGACACAATAGAATAATTGAAATCTTGCGATCGTCTGCACGATCGCGTGGTTTCAATTTGTCTATGAGCCCGATCGTATAGGATCAGGTGGATTGCAGACTGCAGCCTCAGAGGCAGCGGACCAGTTAAGGATCAGCGGTTAAGACCGCTGCTTCATAACTGCTGTTTCCGACGAGCCATTCGGAGCTTGATAATTCGGTCCCTTTGGCTAAAATAAAAGTTGCACAAAACACATCAAATACATATTAAAATAAAGGAGTACACTCCCCTTATGCATCTTAATAATAATATAAATATATAAAAATAATTCTACATTTATTAAAAGTTATTTAAAGGGATATGGTATTTGACAAGATGTTGGACTGGGAAAGGCTCAAAACTGTTTATATATATTTATGTGTTTGTATTTGTATGTGTACATATAAATGTGTATCCATGCATATATTTGTGCATATATACATGTACATATCCACACATACATGCACACACACACACATATATAAATATATATATATACACATACACACATATATATATATACACATACACACATATATATATATATATATATACACATACACACATATATATATACATATATATATATATATATATATTATGACCATCAATGTTGATAATAGTTATAAATTACTTTTAAACATATTCAAATCTTAAAAAACAAATAATGCACCTTAATATAAATCCTGTTGGGTGTAGCGCACATAAAGAACATAGAAATGTCGATAGAAGCACCTAAATTCTGCATGTGTGCTACACCTGACAGGAGTTATACTGTATAAGGGTGCATTGTGTATTTATTTCATATACAATATTTAAAAATATTATTAATAAATATAAATAATTAATTTTGAGATTCTTAAAAATCATAATAAATCATTATAATAATAATCAGAATAATTAATTTCTGTATCTGCACTAAACCTGAGAGGAGTTATATTAAAGTGTGTTAAGTATTTAATATAAAATATAAAAAAATATTATCCGCAATAAGCCGGCACAAGTAAAATAAATCTTTATGCACACTAAGCAGACAGGAGTTATTTATGGATTGATACACTATATATACATAGGGATAAATGGCGGAACATAGCAGGAGCCCACCCAAATAACTAGACAGACTAGCATTCAGGTGAAACAAGAACTGTGTTTATTGGAAAAACACACAGTTTATATACACAATCTCCTCAAGATTAGAGCCTTATTAGTCCCATAAATCTCACGCCATTCCCGCCCCTCTAGACAGGCTGGCACCATCCCTAAAGTCCATTGTCCCATATTGTCCAGTGGTATAAGGATGGTGGTTCCAGGGTGATCCCGGGGGAGTGGCGGCACTTCCAGGGTGTCGATCGAAAGCCCTGGGTCCCTAGATGCTACAGCGACATGATCCATGGCTGGGGGCCAGAGCTATGGGTGATTGAACATACACCGGGAAGGCCACTGGGGAGTGGGGGTTGTAGAGAGCGGTCCGGAACCTCTGGTTCCCAAGGGAGCTCCACTCCGGCAATCACTCCACCTCTTGCCCTACCCAAGGGGTACCAATCCCCAAAAGAGCAGAGCTCTGGGTCAAGGGGTAGCTGGAGCAACCTGGGGTGAGGGACACCGGGTATGCAGGATGATGTGGCCGACCGGCAGTTCCAGGGACCCGGTCGGCTGGATAGGGACTGGGCGGTCAAGGACCAGCTCTTTTCTGATGATTTGTAACCCATAAACAAAGTAAATCCAAGATCTGGGAGATCGGGGTGGCTCTCAAATAGACCAAATCTGCTAAGAAAATGGAGGGGGTGGGGTAGTAGGGGGTGGAGGTTTAATCCGTGACAGCTCCCCCCTTCCAGTTTAGCAGACATGGCTAGATCCACACACGGGTCGGCCTGGGGCTGTCCAGGGAGCTATTCCATTTCAGTTTGCCGGGAAATTCCATCAGCGTTTCCATTGCTCTTTCCTGGCCTTTGGTGGGGTCAGGAGCAGCTAGAACAGGGGCAGAGATCAAGGCAGACTTGAGGCTCTGGAAGGCAGTCTCACATTCTGGGGACCACAGGACCTGTCGGAGGAGTCGCTTACATGTTAGGTCGGTCAGGGGCTTGGCCAGGGCACTGTAATTGGGGACAAATTTACGGTAATACCCAGAGGTTCCTAGAAAAGCTAGGACTTGTTTTTTGGTCTTGGGGGTTGGCAAGTTCACCACTGCCTCAATTTTGGCTGGCTCCAGATGCTGCTTTTCACAGCCCACTCGGTGGCGCAGGTACATGACCTCTGACATCCTATGATGCATTTGTCTGGCTTCAGGGTCAGACCGGCAGCCCTGATGCGATCTAAAACGATGCAGAGGTGGACCAAATGATCCTACCAGGTGTCGCTATAGATGACGATGTCATCCAGGTATGTGCAGGCATAGTCCTTGAGGCCATCCAGAAGGCGATCCACCATCCTTTGGAAGGTAGCTGGGGCATTCTTCATCCCAAACGGCATGACCTTAAACTGGTAGAGACCGAAGGAGTTGATGAAAGCAGACTTAGGGATGGACTCAGGGTCTAAAGGGTTCTGCCAGTATCCCTTGCAGAGGTCGAGGGTGGTCAGGAAGTGGCCACAAGCGATTCTTTCTAATAGGTCATTGACTCAGGGCATAGGGTAGGCACCCGTTGTGGTTCTGTCATTGAGCTTACGGTAGTCAATGCAGAACCAGGTAGTCCCATCCTTCTTGGGTACCAGCACCACTGAGGAGTCCCAGGGACTGTTGGACAGTTCAACAACACCTAGGTACAACATTCTCCTGAACTTGCGGTGCATACTGTCCCTGACTGCCTCTGGGATCCTGTAGGCTGCCTGTCATAGGGGGGCCTGTCCTGGGGTGTCTACTCAGTGTATGGCTGCTGCGGTGTACCCAGGGACAGTAGAGAACATATCTTGTCTGTCTTTGAGGAGTCGCCAGACTTGCTCTCTCTGTCCAGTCTCTAACCTCTTGTCTAGGGGTATCTCAGCTACTCCTTGGGGGGGTCTCATTTTGCCCGGGGAGCTCCGGCATGGGAAGACTCTCAGATTCCTCCACAGCTGGAGCACAGATGGCGGCCACCTCCTGGGTCCTTTCCAGGTATGCCTTTATTATGTTCACATGAAAGGTCAGGCGGACTCAGTCATCTGAACATTTGGCTACCAGGTAGGTGGTGTCATTAAGCTGTTCCACCACCAGGTAGAGCCCCTGCCAGGAGGCCTGTAACTTGTCTGCTTTGACATGCTTCAGAGATAATCCCTCCTCCCCTATGGTCAAGGTCCAGGTACGAGCATTTCGGTCATACCACCATTTCTGTTTTCTTTGAGCGACCTGAAGGTTCTCTCGCACCCTGTCAGCAAGGTCCTTCAGTCGGTCCCTGAGTTGGAGGAAGTACTCCACAATGGATAGTCCTTCCTCTTCTGTGGGCCACTCCCAATGGGCTCTCACTAGGTGTAGGGGTCCCCTTTTCTTCCAGCCATACACTAATTTGAATGGGGAGAAATCGGTGGATTCCTGGGGCACCTCTCGGTATGCAAAGAGGAGGTGCGGTAGAAATCTTTCCCAGTCCTTATGAGTGGATGAGAAAGTCCTGAGCAACTGCTTTAAGGTCCCGTTAATAATAATGTGTTAAGAGAAATTAGGAAAGAAAATAGTAAAGACTCAACATTCCATATTTATAAGGAATGTAACAAAGCATGCAAAAAAGCAATCAAATTAGCAAAAAATCTAAGACAATATAGGTACATTAAAATGCGTGGAGGGTAACATGATTAACAGTGACAGGGAGAAGGCTGAGGTACTAAATCATTTTTTTTCTTCAGTAGACACAAGAGAGGAACCATTGGATGATACTTTGAAACAAAATAGAACATGCCAGCCCATACCATTAGCTGGGTTATCTATAGAGGATATCAGTAAAAGATTGGATAATATTAAGGTAAATAAAACTCCAGGCCCAGATAGAATACACCCAAGGGTGTTAAGGGACTTTAGCACTGTTATAGACAAACCTCTACTCTTAATTTTTCAAGACTCATTATCCTCAGGCATGGTACCCAAGGATTGGCGTAAAGCTGATGTGGTGCCACTCTTCAAAAAGGGAAGCAGGGATGATCGAGGAAGCTATAGACCAGTTAGTCTGACATCAATAGTGGGGTAGATATTTGAAGGGATTATAAGGGGTTATATTGATGAGCATATTTGTGTAAACAAGATTATGGGTTCTAATCAGCATCGTTTTATGAGAAATAGATCATGTCAAACTAATCTAATTAGATTCTATAAGGAAGTAAGTAAAAATATAGATAAAGGGGAAGCAGTTGATGTGATATACTTAAATTTTGCAAAGGTGTTTGATACAGTGCCACATGAGAGATTAATGCACAAAATTAAGGGACTGGGAATAGCTGAACATTTTAGCTCATGGATAAATAACTGGATAAAAGATAGGGAGCAACGAGTAGTAGTAAATGGATCATACTCAGATTGGACAAAGGTAATCAGTGGAGTCCCCAGGGATCAGTACTGGGCCCTGTTCTTTTTAATATTTTTATAAATAACTTGGAACAAGAATTAAATAGCAACATCTCTATTTTTGCAGATGATACTAAGTTAAGTAAGGTCATTAGGTCAGACCAGGATGAACTTTTGTTGCAAAGGGAGCTACAAATATTAGAAGTATGGGCAGGTAAATGGAAAATTAGATTTAATACAGGAAAATGCAAGGTTCTACATTTTGGAAGTAAAAATAAGCAGGCAACGTATTATTTAAATGGGACAAGACTTAGCCAAACAGAGGAGGAAAGGGATTTGGGAGTAGTAATAGATAACAAGCTAAAGATAGGTGCACAATCCAGGGCAGCAGCTTCAAAGGCTAATAAGATACTAGCATGTATTAAAAGCAGCATTGATTCAAGGGAGGATAGCATAATTCTGTAACTATATAAAGCCCTGGTAAGACCTCACCTTGAGTATGGAGTGCTGTTCTGGGGACCAAAAAAGATATTGCAGAACTAGAAAAAGTTTAGAGAAGGGCCAAAAAGATAATATGGGGATTGGAGAATTTAAGCTAGCCAAGCTAGAGGCTAGCCAAACTTGGTCTGCTTTATTTAGAAAAGAGGTGCTTGAGAGGTGACATGCTTACTTTATATAAATATATTCAAGGCCCATATACAGAGATTGCAGAAGTTCTGTTTATTCCAAGAAAATTGTTTGTGACAAGAGGTCACAATTTAAGGTTGGAGGAAAGAAAATTTAATCTCCTGCAATGGAAACGTTTTTTCACTGTAAGAGCAATAACATTGTGTAACTCATTACCAAAGGAGGTAGTGAATGCCAATACTCTAGATACATTTAAAAATAGTTTGGATACATTTCTGTCTATAAAAAAAATTCATAGATATGATTGGTAGTATTAAATGGGTCACCTTTTAGTTGGATTATTTAAGTTTAACTGGAGCCTGTAAGTATTTTAGATTTGTATAGGTTGAACTTGATGGACTTCGGACTTTTTTCAACCTCATCTACTATTTTACTATGTTACTATGTTAAACCGCTCGCATAGACCATTAGTCTGGGGATGATATGGAGCACTGTGGGTTTTTTTATCCCGCATAGCCTCCAGAACTGCTGGCTGATCTCCGCAGTGAATTGGGTTCCCTGGTGAATATCTGGAGCATTGCATCTGTCACTGTCTCCACTTGGATATTGGCCAGGGGGATTGCCTCCAGGTATCGGGTAGCATAGTCAACCAGTGTAAGTATATACTTCTTCCCAGTGGGGCTAGGTCAGGCCAAAGGTCCAATTATGTCTACTGCTACTCTACTGAAGGGCTCATCAATAATGGGAAGGGGATTCAGGGTAGCTTTAGTGTGGTCTCCTGTCTTCCCTACCTTCTGAAACACTGGGCAAGTTTTACAGTAGTCATTAATGTATACTGAAATCCCTGGCCAAAAGAAGGTCTGGGTCAGGCGGTGGTGGGTCCTGGACTTTCCTAAATGTCCAGCTAGGGGAATATCATGTCCTATCTGCAGTAGGTTAGACCAAAACTTCTTCGGTACAACCAGCTGGCATTTGGGCACCTGACCTTTTCTCCTCTCTGAGATCCGGTACAGGAGCCCTCTCTCCCACTGGAAACGTTCCTCCCTGGGGCCCTGGGGGTCAGTACCTACTCGGTCTAGGTAAAGGGCTAGGGTTGGGTTGCTCAAGGTATCCTGGGCAAAGTTGGAGGGGGATGCCCAGGAGGGTTGGTCAGGGGGTAGGGTTGGAGTCAGAGCGGAAGGTCAGGGTAAGGTAGGAGTCAGGGTGGAGGGTTGGGGTAAGGTAGGAGTCGGGGCAGAATGTCTCACCTGGGTCCCCAGATCGAATGTGGTGGCTTGACGTCTGGATTGCTGGCGGGTGGTAACTACAGCAATATCCTGGGGTTTATTCCCTACAAAAGCCGAGGCAAGGTGGCCGAGGTCGTTTCCCAGTAAGACCTCAGCTGGCAAGTGGTTCATGACCCCTACTTCTACAGCACGGGGCCCAATACCCCAATCCAGGTGCACTCGGGCTGTGGGGATCCTTAGTACGGCACTTCCAGCCACCCCAACAGCAAGTATCTTTCCTGTATGGCTGGAGGCGGGGGCTAGGTGGGGTTGGACCAGGGTGACTGTAGCTCCAGTGTCCCTTAGTCCCTGGGCCACCTGCCCATTGACCCAGATGTCCTGGTGATGGTGTTGGCGATTGTCGCCAGTTGCGGGGTGCACTTCATTTATGATTGATAGGTGGCGCATAAACTGCTGTTCCCACAATTTAAAATATAAATAAAAGTAAAAAATTAAATTCAGGTGAAAAATTCAAGAAAAATTTCCAATACGTAATAGGTGTATTCGTATACCTTTTATATATATATACTAATTTGATGATGCTAGATACCTTAAATAACACACATATATATGTCAGATCAATGTTTATTGCTGTACTTTTGATTAAATACCCCTGGTATTAATCAATTAAAAATAAAAATTAAAATTAAAATAGGTGTTATATTTAAACAATCAAATACGATGCAGATAATAATACGAAGCAGACAAAAGTTAAAAATAGACACCGGTGTCATACTGTTACTTAATATCTTAAAAACCAATAAACTTATGCTTTAAACAATGTATTACTTTCTAAACAATATCTTACTTTCTAACAGTGTATCACTTTCTAAACAATGTCTGGGTAATCAGGCTTATGTTTGAAATAACCGCCTGCTGTAGTCCGATCTTATGGGCTGGTGGATATATCTGATACCAGTCTTATTGCATGTTTATTTAAATAATGATTTTTTGTAGCTGGTTAATGCTAATAGCGTGGAGGTAAATTTATAGATAGTTCCCAAAAACCATGTATGACTTACGTGGATCTTCAGCCTATGTGGCCAAAAAAGTATCTTCGGCGGATAAGGGGTGTTTTACTGCTCTCCTCGATGTTAGTTCAGAAGTCACTCAACAGTGCACTGTTTTCTGGATGTCCTCCTTTCCTGGCGGTGAGTGTGATGGTTTACCAGTTTCCTTGTTAAAAGCGCTAGGATCTTTATCCGTTCTGTTGACAAATTTCGGTCTTTGGTCTCCTCCTGTGTCCACACGTACCGGGTAAGCGTATACTCGCATGCTTCGTTTCCCGGATGAGTCGCCTCCTCTCCTTCTGTTGGACCAGCAGTCGGCTGGTATAGTTAACAGGTTCCTCCTGTGTCCACACGTACCGGGTAAGCGTATAGTCGCACGCTTCGTTTCCCGGATAAGTCGCCTCCTCTCCTTCTGTTAGACCAGTAATCGGCTGGTATAGTTATCAGGTTCTATGCATTTCAGCTTACAGCATTTAGGGGACTTCATGCAGGACTCCCACTTCTTCAGCCAAGCCAGTGTAGTTGGTGGGGTCCTCGGTGTACAGGCAGTGGGCCACAGCTTGGCAGCTCCTGACAGGAGTGCTGGTCCACTGAGCTGGAGAATAATTTCTTGGCCTCTGCTCTGGGCATTCTCTTCTTATGTGGCCTGCTTGTCCGCACTCATAGCACACCTGGTATGAGCTTGGGGCTCGAGGGGCGGACAGGCGTCGGCCGAGTATGGGGATACCGAATAGGTGCCTGAGTGCGAGCAGGGGTGGGAGCAGAGTGGGTCACCGGTTGGGACTTAGGGGTGACCTGGTGTCTGGCATCCAAATACTGATCAGCCAGGGTGGCCGTCTGGTCGGCTGTTGTAGGCCCCTTATCTTTTGACCCAGTCCCGGACCTCCCCTAGAAAGTTGTTATAAAAATTTTCTAGCAAAATTAGCTGGTTAGCATCTCAGGGAAGATACACGGCAGCCCGCAAACCTGGTCCCCTGGAGGTACAGTATGAAAGACGTCCAGAGCTCAACCGGACAGCTTCCCAAGCAAGATGGATACTTGGTCGGTGGAGGTGAAACCTTGCAGATCACACTGGGTCTCGAAAAGTTGGAGATAGCTGTCAAACTCCTCATCATCATCTTTAAAGGCTTGAAAAGCCTTGTGGGGTAGCTTCCTTGGCTGGGGAGATAGTTCCAGGGGTGCCGGCACGGCTCCCCCATTGATTTCTGGAGCTCCAACATGTGGACCCGGGTGGCCTCTTTTATCATCTGCGTGATAATCTCTGCAGGTGGGTAGATCCCATAGAGGCTAGCCACCACTGGATATCCCTCTGGAGGTCTGACGTTGTAGTGTCCGGGGTTGAGGCCTTGCTGGGCAATTCCCTGCTCTTGCTACTACCGGCCTCACTACCTGGCTTGCTAGCCCGACCGCCCTCCATCAGTTCCTTGATGATGGCTGCTTTAGACTAATGGCTGGAAGTTTTCACCCGAGCTTCCAGCAGATCTTTCAATGTTTCCTTTCAGAGTCCAGTATAATGTTCCATCCGAAGGAGTCTTCAGTTGGTGGTTTGGACGTTCCAGGTAAATAGAAGCATCCCACCGCTGGCAACCAATGTGACAGAACCTGGCTACCCCGACTGGGTAGCTCCATCAAAGGATCTTTCCAACACCTGGAACTTGCCGCTATGCAGCAGAAAAGAGTGATTATAGCAGGAGCCCACCCAAATAACTAGACAGACTAGCATTCAGGTGAAACAAGAACTGTTTTTATTAGAAAAACACACAGTTTATATATACAATATCATCAAGATAAGAGCCTTATCAGTCCCCTAAATCTCTTGCAATTCCTGCCCCTCCAGATAGACTGGCGCCATCCCTAGAGTCTATTGTCTTATAGTGTCCAGCGGTATAAGGATGGTGGTTTCAGGGTGATCTCGGGGGAGCGTCAGAACTTCCAGGTTGTCGTTTGGAAGCACTCGGTCCCCAGCTGCTACAGTCCAAAAAGCGACATGATCCATGGCTGGGGGCCAGATTTATGGGTGATTAAACGTACACCGGGAAGGCCACTGAGGAGTGGGGGTTGTAGAGAGGGGTCCGGAACCCCTGATTTCCAAGGGAACTCCCCTGGGGTAATAGACACTGGGTATGTGGAATGATGTGGCTGACCGGCAGTTACAGGGGCCCGGTCTGCCGAATAGGGCTGGGCGGTCAGGGACCAGCTATTTTCTGATGATGTATAACCCATAAACAAAGTAAATCCAAGGTCTGGGAGATCATGGTGGCTCTCAAATAGCCCAAATCCGCTTAGAAAATGGAGGGGGTGAGGTAGTAGGGGGGGTGGAGGTTTAACCCCTGCAGCCCGGTATCCGCGATAAGCTGTATTACTTACTTTTATTTGCTTTAGGTACACATACACATATACATATATAGTTTAATTAAATATACACTTATGGAAAGTTAGAGAAATTTGTCTATCAGCGCTAGACTGGAATAACTATCTGCGGCTCCTAAAGCTAAGGGTCCTTAGCTGACCCTAGAGGAAGATATGTATGTAAAATAACGCTAAGGAGCGCCAAGGTAGGCAGAGATAGTATATATATAAAACAATGTATATTTAATAAACAATGCAATTGCCAAAAAGATAATAACAATAACAATAATAAAAATTATATAAAACATATAATAATATACAATTCATGGATCCATGATAAATAGGTATTAAAACATATAAAATTTACTTTTTACACACATTGTTTTTATAATTTTTTATATATTTTTGAAATTTTCCACATTTTCCACAGGATCACACGATTTTATCAGTACATTTTTCTCACTATATTTAGGGATTCATATGTTGTTTTTATCCATGGACTAACGATCCATTGTATTTATAATCTGATTTGTTCACTTTTTTTTTTATACCGCTACCAGTGTTTGTACCGCATCACCTTGGTTTTATTATTAGTGTATTATTAATATATGTTATATGTTTTAATACCTATTTATCATGGATCCATGAATTGTATATTATTATATGTTTTATATAATTTTTATTATTGTTATTGTTATTATCTTTTTGGCAATTGCATTGTTTATTAAATATACATTGTTTTATATATATACTATCTCTGCCTACCTTGGCGCTCCTTAGCGTTATTTTACATAAATATACACTTATAACTACACAATATACAGCTGCACACACACACTTTACAGCATCTTACCCTAACAGTATTAATATTTCCTTTCACTTGACCTTTTAACTCCCCCAAACAGAACAACTTTATTTAACTTTCCCCTTGTCTTTTTCTTTTATTTCAAAACTTTTTATTTCTTTTATTTTTTCCTTGTACTGGTTTTGTTTTGACCGGTGATTCTCTAAACCCCTCAAATATTTTTTTTTCCTTCTTTATTTTAAAAATGTATTTTCCATAAGTGTTTTTTGTTAGGAGTTTTGTGATTTTTCTTTTTTACTGTATTTTTTTTTGCCTTTTCATTAAAACTATCTATCCTTGTGTGTTTATGCATTTATTTGTTCATTGGGGTAATTTTTTTTGCCTTGTTTTTAGAAAGAAGAGTATTTTTTAGTAGGTTAAATTTAGGGATTAGGTAATGTCTTTTGTGTTTACTTATGAATAGCAGTAGAGGAAAGGGTGGAGAGAGGGGAAGGACCAAATGGGAGGAAGGAAAGAGTTAGAGTGCCTCCGCCTAGGATTGGAATATCTAGAGTAGGGACAGATGAAGGGAGGAATTGGTCTGTAGAGGGTGGGGGAGGGGTTAGGAGGACTTCAACCATAGGGACAGATCAGGGAGAGAGTGTTGGTCCCTCATAACAGGTGGGAGGGCACAAGTCTGCTGGGCAAACTCAGAGGCCCAAGAGGAGGGAGGAGCAGTATAGTGTGGATGAGAAATTGGGGCATATGTATCAAGCTCCATATGGAGCTTGATGCCCCGTGTTTCTGGCGAGCCTGCAGACTCGCCAGAAACAGCAGTTATGAAGCAGCGGTCACAAAGACCGCTGCTCCATAACCTGTCCGCCTGCTCTGAGCAGGTGGACAGACATCGCCGGAAATCAACCTGATCGAGTATGATCGGGTTGATTGATACCCCCCTGCTGGCGAGAGTCTGCAGGGGGCGGCGTTGCGCCAGCAGCTCTTGTGAGCTGCTGGTGCAATGCTGAATACTGAGAGCGTATTGCTCACCGTATTCAGCGAGGTCTGTCGGACCTGATCCGCACTGTCGGATCAGGTCCGACTGACCTTAATAACTAGAGGCGATTGGCATGCTTACAAAGAAACCCACAATCCGAAAGTCTGATTTGGCCAGCAATATTCAAAGAAGGCTATGGGAGGAAATCAGCAAGGCATGTGCAAGAGTGGCCAAATTAAAAATTGGTGCAGAAACTGCCAGCGGGTAGTCAAAAAGAAGCTGCAAATGGAGGAAGAGCGGGTACATCAACCAGTAAGCCCATGCACAGTCTATAGTGGTTGGAAGGAGCTGCTGAGGTGTAGAATGACTGCAGCTGTAAAGCCTGAGCAAGAGATCCCAGGAGGAGATAATGCGACTGCTGCATCTTTTGAAAGGCAGTCGTGAAAGTCAGAGGCGCATTTTGGCCTAGGCAAACAAGGCACTTGCATAGGGCAGCAGATTGGGGTGGGGGCAGCAGTTTTTGAGTCTCTGATGGAAGCAGCAGGTGACTTAAAGGGATATTTCAGCCAAAATTGGAATCCACGTGGATGTATTTCAGTTTTGAATCGAAGCATTTTTGTAATATACATGTAGATGCAAAAATGCTTCTAATAAAAGCTCTAGCTGTTTCAAAAGTATGTTTAAGTATGGACCGTGCACCAGTATTTTAAACACATCACTTGTTCAGAGAGCCTAAGGTGCTTCTTGTACCATCTGGTAGTGTCTCAGTTTGTTGTTGTTTTTTATATATATATATATATATATTTATATATATATATATATATATATATATATATATATACACACACAGAGAGAGAAGTGCACTCACAGGAATGAACAACCAGCTCAATACCATTGTTAGCCTGTTCTATGGCGATTTACCACCAGGGTGCAACTTCTATTATCCAAATAATGCTTTTCACAGAGTAGAACTTTCCTGTAGTATATCAGTCTGATTCAGCATATTACGGTCAGTCCAGTGCCGAAATACCAGGCAATTCCACTCTGAACAAGGAACACAGCAACCCCAGACGATCGTTTCGGCCTTCATTGGGCCTCGTCAGTGAGGTGTAGCCATATTCCTCTAAGCACACTGAGCAAGGAGTCCACGTCTGGTTGCTCCTTTTTCCCATAGGGAGACTAAATACACACAGAGAGAAGTGCACTCACAGGAACGAACAACCGGCTCAATACCATTGTTAGCCTGTTCTATGGTGATTTACCACCTGGGTGCAGCTTTATTTATTTATATATTTTAAATGATCTAGTTTTAAAGGGATTTTGTATTGCACATAAATTATAGTAGGAAAATTATGGAAAGGTGATTACATATTTAGTCATCCTAAAAAAGGCATGTAATTGAAAATATAAGTAAAATACTTAAATTCTCATGATTTATATAATTATATAGAGAAATAATTCCCTTCAATCATATTTCATTAGTACTATTGTTATGTTCTTTTAAAGTACCTACCTAACAATGGTGTCACATAAGGAATGTATGTTTGTTATGTAACAAAGGCTACTAATGGTATACATTACATATTACAATGATAAGGACAACACTGTTCATATGATTTAGAGGGACACGTCTATAAGCTTATTAAAGAATTCATTATTTTTGGTTTTAAAGAGAAACATGTTTTTTTTTTTGCAATTAATATTCTCAAACACTACTGGTCCCTTGCTGAAAGTGCAGATGAATAAATCAGAAGTGCTAGTCACATAGTTCAGCTGCGTGACTAGTGCTACTGATTGGATCAGCGGCAGTTTCCACTAAGGACAAGCAGTTTTATGTGGGTACTGGGGGATTCTTCTACTATGTGCTTAAACCCTTTGCTTGATTAAAGCATAGAGTTTCAAAGTTTCCCAATTCTATACTTACATGCTCAAACAATTGTGGTTAAATTTGCACTGGAAAAGATGCCTACTCCCCAATTCAATTACATAAATTAATCGACTATCACCTAGATTATGAGTTTTGAGTGCTATAGGGAAAGTAAAGAATGCCACAAAAGTTGCGTTAATTAACCCCCTATAGCGTTTCCATTACAAGTTTTAAAAAACCCAGCTTGTGCGGGCAATATGGCTGCATTGAGCTCCATATCGCACTAAAAACAAGCACTGTTTTGACGTGCTTGTGCACGCATTCCCCATAGACATCAATGGGGAGAGCCGGCAAAAAAAAGTCTAACACCTGCGATCACGGAAACAAAAGCTCAGTAACGCAGCCCCATTGATGACTATGGGTAAAAATAAAATACAGTTTAAACCTAAGACCCTAACATAAGCCCTGAGTCTAAATACCTCTAATCTGCCGCCCCCGACATCGCCGACGCCTGTCTACAGTTATTAACCCCTAATCTGCCGTTCCTAATATCACCGCCACCTAAATAAGATTATTAACCCCTAATCTGCCAATCCTGATATCGCTGCCACTGTACTAAAGTTATTAACCCCTATTCCGCCGCACCCCAACATCGCTGCAACTATATTAAAGTTATTAACCCCTATTCCGCTGCTCCCGATATCCCGGCACCTAAATAAAGCTATTAACCCCTAAACCTCTGGCCTCCAACATCACTACCACTAATTAAACCTATTAACCTCTAAACCACCAGCCCCCCACATCACAACAACCTAACATAAACTATTAACCCCTAACCCTAACGTAACCCTAACTCTAACACCCCCTAACTTTAACATAATTAAACTAGATCTAAATTAAGCTTACAATTATTAACTAAATAAACATATTAACCCCTAAACCACCAGACCCCCACACCGCAACAACCTAAATTAAACTATTAACCCCTAACCCTAAATCTAATCCTACCCCTAACCCTAACATCCCCCTAAAATAATTAAAATAGATCTAAATTAAATTTACAATTATTAAATAAATAATACCTAGTTAAAACGAAATACTTACCTGTGAAATAAAACCTAAGCTAGCTACAATATAACTAATAGTTATATTGTTGCTAGCTTAGGTTTTAATACCTAATATAAACTTATAATATTGCGGTCGATAAAAACAACCCGTTTTTGGCTCTGCTTCTTACTTCCTGATCAAGTTTTTGTGTTGCCCAACTGAAATTCTGGCCGTTAGGTGGCCGTGAAACAACTTCATCGCCCTATTGGTGGATCTGCGCATGCGTTACATCTACTATGTTTACTTTCTGGTTGAATGCGCGTGGTTGATTCGCGCATGCACAGATAATTTTGGACTGAATGGGCATATGTTGCGAAGTCAGATAGACGCATGAGCTTTGGAGACCGACTGTAGTGAGAATCGCATGTGCATTGGGGTTAGAATAGTTGAATCGCGCATGCGCAATAGTAAGGGACCTTGTGAACGCGCATCTCTGATACGTATAGGGTGGGTGCGCCCGCTTTATACGTAAACACACAAAAATAACGGAAATAGAAGATGGGAAGAGTCAGAAGGAAAACGGTACAAGTATAATGTTATAAAACAAATGCCAAAATCAATAGTTTTATTTGAAAAAAATATAGCGATTTTGTTATTGTACATGGAGACAATGCGGTAGTGTGTTCAAACGGTACCAAATTTACTTTCACTTTAACTATTTACTAACTACCTAGTTAAATTAAATACAAACTTACCTGTGAAATAAAACTTAAGCTGCCTTACACTAAAACCTAACATTACAAAAAATAAAAAACCTGTCCACACGTACCGGGTAAGCGTATAGTCGCACGCTTCGTTTCCCGGATAAGTCGCCTCCTCTCCTTCTGTTAGACCAGCAATCGGCTGGTATAGTTATCAGGTTCTATGCATTTCAGCTTACAGCATTTAGGGGACTTCATGCAGGACTCCCACTTCTTCAGCCAAGCCAGTGTAGTTGGTGGGGTCCTCGGTGTACAGGCAGTGGGCCACAGCTTGGCAGCTCCTGACAGGAGTGCTGGTCCACTGAGCTGGAGAATAATTTCTTGGCCTCTGCTCTGGGCATTCTCTTCTTATGTGGCCTGCTTGTCCGCACTCATAGCACACCTGGTATGAGCTGGGGCTCGAGGGGCGGACAGGCGTCGGCCGAGTATGGGGATACCGAATAGGTGCCTGAGTGTGAGCAGGGGTGGGAGCAGAGTGGGTCACCGGTTGGGACTTAGGGGTGACCTGGTGTCTGGCATCCAAATACTGATCAGCCAGGGTGGCCGTCTGGTCGGCTGTTGTAGGCCCCTTATCTTTTGACCCAGTCCTGGACCTCCCCTAGGAAGTTGTTATAAAAATTTTCTAGCAAAATTAGCTGGTTAGCATCTCAGGGAAGATACACGGCAGCCCGCAAACCTGGTCCCCTGGAGGTACAGTATGAAAGACGTCCAGAGCTCAACCGGACAGCTTCCCAAGCAAGATGGATACTTGGTCGGTGGAGGCGAAACCTTGCAGATCACACTGGGTCTCGAAAAGTTGGAGATAGCTGTCAAACTCCTCATCATCATCTTTAAAGGCTTGAAAAGCCTTGTGGGGTAGCTTCCTTGGCTGGGGAGATAGTTCCAGGGGTGCCGGCACGGCTCCCCCATTGATTTCTGGAGCTCCAACATGTGGACCCGGGTGGCCTCTTTTATCATCTGCGTGATAATCTCTGCAGGTGGGTAGATCCCATAGAGGCTAGCCACCACTGGATATCCCTCTGGAGGTCTGACGTTGTAGTGTCCGGGGTTGAGGCCTTGCTGGGCAATTCCCTGCTCTTGCTACTACCGGCCTCACTACCTGGCTTGCTAGCCCGACCGCCCTCCATCAGTTCCTTGATGATGGCTGCTTTAGACTAATGGCTGGAAGTTTTCCCCCGAGCTTCCAGCAGATCTTTCAATGTTTCCTTTCAGAGTCCAGTATACTGTTCCATCCGAAGGAGTCTTCAGTTGGTGGTTTGGACGTTCCAGGTAAATAGAAGCATCCCACCGCTGGCAACCAATGTGACAGAACCTGGCTACCCCGACTGGGTAGCTCCATCAAAGGATCTTTCCTTGGGTAGCAGGAGCCCACCCAAATAACTAGACAGACTAGCATTCAGGTGAAACAAGAACTGTTTTTATTAGAAAAACGCACAGTTTATATATACAATATCATCAAGATAAGAGCCTTATCAGTCCCCTAAATCTCTTGCAATTCCTGCCCCTCCAGATAGACTGGCGCCATCCCTAGAGTCTATTGTCTTATAGTGTCCAGCGGTATAAGGATGGTGGTTTCAGGGTGATCTCGGGGGAGCGTCAGAACTTCCAGGTTGTCGTTTGGAAGCACTCGGTCCCCAGCTGCTACAGTCCAAAAAGCGACATGATCCATGGCTGGGGGCCAGATTTATGGGTGATTAAACGTACACCGGGAAGGCCACTGAGGAGTGGGGGTTGTAGAGAGGGGTCCGGAACCCCTGATTTCCAAGGGAACTCCCCTGGGGTAATAGACACTGGGTATGTGGAATAATGTGGCTGACCGGCAGTTACAGGGGCCCGGTCTGCCGAATAGGGCTGGGCGGTCAGGGACCAGCTATTTTCTGATGATGTATAACCCATAAACAAAGTAAATCCAAGGTCTCGGAGATCATGGTGGCTCTCAAATAGCCCAAATCCGCTTAGAAAATGGAGTGAGTGAGGTAGTAGGGGGGGTGGAGGTTTAACCCCTGCAGCCCGGTATCCGCTATAAGCTGTATTACTTACTTTTATTTGCTTTAGGTACACATATACATATACATATATAGTTTAATTAAATATACACTTATGGAAAGTTAGAGAAATTTGTCTATCAGCGCTAGACTGGAATAACTATCTGCGGCTCCTAAAGCTAAGGGTCCTTAGCTGACCCTAGAGGAAGATATGTATGTAAAATAACGCTAAGGAGCGCCAAGGTAGGCAGAGATAGTATATATATAAAACAATGTATATTTAATAAACAATGCAATTGCCAAAAAGATAATAACAATAACAATAATAAAAATGATATAAAACATATAATAATATATAATTCATGGATCCATGATAAATAGGTATTAAAACATATAAAATTTACTTTTTACACACATTGTTTTTATAATTTTTTATATATTTTTGAAATTTTCCACTTTTTCCACAGGATCACACGATTTTATCAGTACATTTTTCTCACTATATTTAGGGATTCATATGTTGTTTTTATCCATGGACTAACGATCCATTGTATTTATAATCTGATTTGTTCACTTTTTTTTTTATACCGCTACCAGTGTTTGTACCGCATCACCTTGGTTTTATTATTAGTGTATTATTAATATATGTTATATGTTTTAATACCTATTTATCATGGATCCATGAATTGTATATTATTATATGTTTTATATAATTTTTATTATTGTTATTGTTATTATCTTTTTGGCAATTGCATTGTTTATTAAATATACATTGTTTTATATATATACTATCTCTGCCTACCTTGGCGCTCCTTAGCGTTATTTTACATAAATATAAACTTATAACTACACAATATACAGCTGCACACACACACTTTACCGCATCTTACCCTAACAGTATTAATATTTCCTTTCACTTGACCTTTTAACTCCCCCAAACAGAACAACTTTATTTAACTTTCCCCTTGTCTTTTTCTTTTATTTAAAAACTTTTTATTTCTTTTATTTTTTCCTTGTACTGGTTTTGTTTTGACCGGTGATTCTCTAAACCCCTCAAATCTTTTTTTTTCCTTCTTTATTTTAAAAATGTATTTTCCATAAGTGTTTTTGTTAGGAGTTTTGTGATTTTTCTTTTTTACTGTATTTTTTTTGTCTTTTCATTAAAACTATCTATCCTTGTGTGTTTATGCATTTATTTGTTCATTGGGGTAATTTTTTTTGCCTTGTTTTTAGAAAGAAGAGTATTTTTTAGTAGGTTAAATTTAGGGATTAGGTAATGTCTTTTGTGTTTACTTATGAATAGCAGTAGAGGAAAGGGTGGAGAGAGGGGAAGGACCAAATGGGAGGAAGGAAAGAGTTAGAGTGCCTCCGCCTAGGATTGGAATATCTAGAGTAGGGACAGATGAAGGGAGGAATTGGTCTGTAGAGGGTGGGGGAGGGGTTAGGAGGACTTCAACCATAGGGACAGATCAGGGAGAGAGTGTTGGTCCCTCATAACAGGTGGGAGGGCACAAGTCTGCTGGGCAAACTCAGAGGCCCAAGAGGAGGGAGGAGCAGTATAGTGTGGATGAGAAATTGGGGCATATGTATCAAGCTCCGTATGGAGCTTGATGCCCCGTGTTTCTGGCGAGCCTGCAGACTCGCCAGAAACAGCAGTTATGAAGCAGCGGTCACAAAGACCGCTGCTCCATAACCTGTCCGCCTGCTCTGAGCAGGTGGACAGACATCGCCGGAAATCAACCTGATCGAGTATGATCGGGTTGATTGATACCCCCCCTGCTGGCGAGAGTCTGCAGGGGGCGGCGTTGCGCCAGCAGCTCTTGTGAGCTGCTGGTGCAATGCTGAATACTGAGAGCGTATTGCTCACCGTATTCAGCGAGGTCTGTCGGACCTGATCCGCACTGTCGGATCAGGTCCGACAGACCTTAATAACTAGAGGCGATTGGCATGCTTACAAAGAAACCCACAATCCGAAAGTCTGATTTGGCCAGCAATATTCAAAGAAGGCTATGGGAGGAAATCAGCAAGGCATGTGCAAGAGTGGCCAAATTAAAAATTGGTGCAGAAACTGCCAGCGGGTAGTCAAAAAGAAGCTGCAAATGGAGGAAGAGCTGGTACGTCAACCAGTAAGCCCATGCACAGTCTATAGTGGTTGGAAGGAGCTGCTGAGGTGTAGAATGACTGCAGCTGTAAAGCCTGAGCAAGAGATCCCAGGAGGAGATAATGCGACTGCTGCATCTTTTGAAAGGCAGTCGTGAAAGTCAGAGGCGCATTTTGGCCTAGGCAAACAAGGCACTTGCATAGGGCAGCAGATTGGGGTGGGGGCAGCAGTTTTTGAGTCTCTGATGGAAGCAGCAGGTGACTTAAAGGGATATTTCAGCCAAAATTGGAATCCACGTGGATGTATTTCAGTTTTGAATCGAAGCATTTTTGTAATATACATGTAGATGCAAAAATGCTTCTAATAAAAGCTCTAGCTGTTTCAAAAGTATGTTTAAGTATGGACCGTGCACCAGCATTTTAAACACATCACTTGTTCAGAGAGCCTAAGGTGCTTCTTGTACCATCTGGTAGTGTCTCAGTTTGTTGTTGTTTATATATATATATATATATATATATATATATATATATATACACACACAGAGAGAAGTGCACTCACAGGAATGAACAACCAGCTCAATACCATTGTTAGCCTGTTCTATGGCGATTTACCACCAGGGTGCAACTTCTATTATCCAAATAATGCTTTTCACAGAGTAGAACTTTCCTGTAGTATATCAGTCTGATTCAGCATATTACGGTCAGTCCAGTGCCGAAATACCAGGCAATTCCACTCTGAACAAGGAACACAGCAACCCCAGACGATCATTTCGGCCTTCATTGGGCCTCGTCAGTGAGGTGTAGCAGTATTCCTCTAAGCACACTGAGCAAGGAGTCCACGTCTGGTTGCTCCTTTTTCCCATAGGGAGACTAAATACACACAGAGAGAAGTGCACTCACAGGAACGAACAACCGGCTCAATACCATTGTTAGCCTGTTCTATGGTGATTTACCACCTGGGTGCAGCTTTATTTATTTATATATTTTAAATGATCTAGTTTTAAAGGGATTTTGTATTGCACATAAATTATAGTAGGAAAATTATGGAAAGGTGATTACATATTTAGTCATCCTAAAAAAGGCATGTAATTGAAAATATAAGTAAAATACTTAAATTCTCATGATTTATATAATTATATAGAGAAATAATTCCCTTCAATCATATTTCATTAGTACTATTGTTATGTTCTTTTAAAGTACCTACCTAACAATGGTGTCACATAAGGAATGTATGTTTGTTATGTAACAAAGGCTACTAATGGTATACATTACATATTACAATGATAAGGACAACACTGTTCATATGATTTAGAGGGACACGTCTATAAGCTTATTAAAGAATTCATTATTTTTGGTTTTAAAGAGAAACATGTTTTTTTTTTTGCAATTAATATTCTCAAACACTACTGGTCCCTTGCTGAAAGTGCAGATGAACCAATCAGAAGTGCTAGTCACATAGTTCAGCTGCGTGACTAGTGCTACTGATTGGATCAGCGGCAGTTTCCACTAAGGACAAGCAGTTTTATGTGGGTACTGGGGGATTCTTCTACTATGTGCTTAAACCCTTTGCTTGATTAAAGCATAGAGTTTCAAAGTTTCCCAATTCTATACTTACATGCTCAAACAATTGTGGTTAAATTTGCACTGGAAAAGATGCCTACTCCCCAATTCAATTACATAAATTAATCGACTATCACCTAGATTATGAGTTTTGAGTGCTATAGGGAAAGTAAAGAATGCCACAAAAGTTGCGTTAATTAACCCCCTATAGCGCTTCCATTACAAGTTTTAAAAAACCCAGCTTGTGCGGGCAATATGGCTGCATTGAGCTCCATACCGCACTAAAAACAAGCACTGTTTTGACGTGCTTGTGCACGCATTCCCCATAGACATCAATGGGGAGAGCCGGCAAAAAAAAGTCTAACACCTGCGATCACGGAAACAAAAGCTCAGTAACGCAGCCCCATTGATGACTATGGGGAAAAATAAAATACAGTTTAAACCTAAGACCCTAACATAAGCCCTGAGTCTAAATACCTCTAATCTGCCGCCCCCGACATCGCCGACGCCTGTCTACAGTTATTAACCCCTAATCTGCCGTTCCTAATATCACCGCCACCTAAATAAGATTATTAACCCCTAATCTGCCAATCCTGATATCGCTGCCACTGTACTAAAGTTATTAACCCCTATTCCGCCGCACCCCAACATCGCTGCAACTATATTAAAGTTATTAACCCCTATTCCGCTGCTCCCGATATCCCGGCACCTAAATAAAGCTATTAACCCCTAAACCTCTGGCCTCCAACATCACTACCACTAATTAAACCTATTAACCTCTAAACCACCAGCCCCCCACATCACAACAACCTAACATAAACTATTAACCCCTAACCCTAACGTAACCCTAACTCTAACACCCCCTAACTTTAACATAATTAAACTAGATCTAAATTAAGCTTACAATTATTAACTAAATAAACATATTAACCCCTAAACCACCAGACCCCCACATCGCAACAACCTAAATTAAACTATTAACCCCTAACCCTAAATCTAATCCTACCCCTAACCCTAACATCCCCCTAACTTTAAAATAATTAAAATAGATCTAAATTAAATTTACAATTATTAAATAAATAATACCTAGTTAAAACGAAATACTTACCTGTGAAATAAAACCTAAGCTAGCTACAATATAACTAATAGTTATATTGTAGCTAGCTTAGGTTTTAATACCTAATATAAACTAATAATATTGCGGTCGATAAAAACAACCCGTTTTTGGCTCTGCTTCTTACTTCCTGATCAAGTTTTTGTGTTGCCCAACTGAAATTCTGGCCGTTAGGTGGCCGTGAAACAACTTCATCGCCCTATTGGTGGATCTGCGCATGCGTTACATCTACTATGTTTACTTTCTGGTTGAATGCGCGTGGTCAATTCGCGCATGCACAGATAATTTTGGACTGAATGGGCATATGTTGCGAAGTCAGATAGACGCATGAGCTTTGGAGACCGACTGTAGTGAGAATCGCATGTGCATTGGGGTTAGAATAGTTGAATCGCGCATGCGCAATAGTAAGGGACCTTGTGAACGCGCATCTCTGATACGTATAGGGTGGGTGCGCCCGCTTTATACGTAAACACACAAAAATAACGGAAATAGAAGATGGGAAGAGTCAGAAGGAAAACGGTACAAGTATAATGTTATAAAACAAATGCCAAAATCATTAGTTTTATTTGAAAAAAATATAGCGATTTTGTTATTGTACATGGAGACAATGCGGTAGTGTGTTCAAACGGTACCAAATTTACTTTCACTTTAACTATTTACTAACTACCTAGTTAAATTAAATACAAACTTACCTGTGAAATAAAACTTAAGCTGCCTTACACTAAAACCTAACATTACAAAAAATAAAAAACCTACCATTGCAAAAAATAAAAAAACCTACCATTACAAAAAATATTCAAAAAAATTAAGATTATTCCTATTCTAATACCCTTAAAAAAAAACAACCCAAAATTAAAAAAACTAATCTAGAATATACTGCCAAGGGCCCTTAAAAGGGCCTTTTGGGGGGCCCTTAAAAGGGCCTTTTGTGGGGCATTGCCCTTAGATAAACAGCTCTTTTGCTCCAAAAAAATACAAATACCCCTAACACTATACAAACCACCACCACCCAAACTACCAAGGGCCCTTTAAAGGGCCTTTTGGTTGGCCCTTATAAGGGCCTTTTGTAGGGCATTGCCCTGAGATAAACAGCTCTTTTGATCCAAAAAAATACAAACACCCCTAACACTATAGAAATCCCCACCCCCCAAACTACCAAGGGCCCTTAAAATGGCCTTTTGTGAGGCATTGCCCTTACATAAACAGCTCTTTTGCTCCAAAAAAATACAAACACCCCTAACACTATACAAATCCCCACCCCCCAAACTACCAAGGGCCCTTAAAATGGCCTTTTGTGGGGCATTGCCCTTAGATAAACAGCTATTTTGCTCAAAAAAAATACAAACACCCCCTAACACTATACAAACCCCCACCCCCCAATCTACCAAGGGCACTTAAAAGGGCCTTTGGGGGCCCTTAAAAGGGCCTTTTGTGTGGGTTACCCTGAGATAAACAGCTCTTTTGCTCCAAAAAAACATAATTTATGTAAGAACTTACCTGATAAATTAATTTCTTTCATATTAGCAAGAGTCCATGAGCTAGTGACGTATGGGATATACATTCCTATCAGGAGGGGCAAAGTTTCCCAAACCTCAAAATGCCTATAAATACACCCCTCACCACACCCACAAATCAGTTTAACGCATAGCCAAGAAGTGGGGTGATAAGACAAAAGTGCGAAAGCATAAAAAATAAGGAATTGGAATAATTGTGCTTTATACAAAAAAATCATAACCACCACAAAAAAGGGTGGGCCTCATGGACTCTTGCTAATATGAAAGAAATGAATTTATCAGGTAAGTTCTTACATAAATTATGTTTTCTTTCATGTAATTAGCAAGAGTCCATGAGCTAGTGACGTATGGGATAATGACTACCCAAGATGTGGATCTTCCACGCAAGAGTCACTAGAGAGGGAGGGATAAAATAAAGACAGCCAATTCCGCTGAAAATAATCCACAACCAAAATAAAGTTTAAATCTTATAATGAAAAAAATACTGAAATTATAAGCAGAAGAATCAAACTGAAACAGCTGCCTGAAGAACTTTTCTACCAAAAACTGCTTCAGAAGAAGAAAACACATCAAAATGGTAGAATTTAGTAGAAGTATGCAAAGAAGACCAAGTTGCTGCTTTGCAAATCTGATCAACCGAAGCTTCATTCCTAAACGCCCAGGAAGTAGAAACTGACCTAGTAGAATGAGCTGTAATCCTTAGAGGCGGAGTTTGACCCGACTCGACATAAGCATGATGAATTAAAGATTTCAACCAAGATGCCAAAGAAATGGCAGAGGCCTTCTGACCTTTCCTAGAACCGGAAAAGATAACAAATAGACTAGAAGTCTTTCGGAAATTCTTAGTAGCTTCAACATAATATTTCAAAGCTCTAACTACATACAAAGAATGCAATGATCTCTCCTTAGAATTCTTAGGATTAGGACATAATGAAGGAACCACAATTTCTCTACTAATGTTGTTAGAATTCACAACCTTAGGTAAGAATTTAAAAGAAGTTCGCAACACCGCCTTATCCTGATGAAAAATCAGAAAAGGAGACTCACAAGAAAGAGCAGATAATTCAGAAACTCTTCTAGCAGAAGAGATGGCCAAAAGAAACAAAACTTTCCAAGAAAGTAAATTAATGTCCAGCGAATGCATAGGTTCAAACGGAGGAGCTTGAAGAGCCCCCAGAACCAAATTCAAACTCCAAGGAGGAGAAATTGACTTAATAACAGGTTTTATACGAACCAAAGCTTGTACAAAACAATGAATAACAGGAAGACTAGTAATCTTTCTGTGAAAAAGAACAGAAAGAGCAGAGATTTGTCCTTCAAGGAACTTGCAGACAAACCTTTATCCAAACCATCCTGAAGAAACTGATAAAATTCTAGGAATTCTAAAAGAATGCCAAGAAAAATGATGAGAAAAACACCAAGAAATGTAAACCTTCCAGACTTGATAATATATCTTCCTAGATACAGATTTACGAGCCTGTAACATAGTATTAATCAGAGAGTCAGAGAAACCTCTATGACTGAGAATCAAGCGTTCAATCTCTATACCTTCAAATTTAAGGATTTGAGATCCTGATGGAAAAAAGGACCTTGTGATAGAAGGTCTGGTCTTAACGGAAGAGTCCACGGTTGGCAAGTGGCCATCCGGACAAGATCCGCATACCAAAACCTGTGAGGCCATGCTGGAGCCACCAGCAGAACAGACGAGCACCCCTTAGAATCTTGGAAATTACTCTTGGAAGAAGAACTAGAGGTGGAAAGATATAGGCAGGATGATACTTCCAAGGAAGTGACAATGCATCCACTGCCTCCGCCTGAGGATCCCTGGATCTGGACAGATACCTGGGAAGCTTCTTGTTTAGATGAGAAGCCATCAGATCTATTTCTGGAAGTCCCCACATTCGAACAATCTGAAGAAATACCTCTGGGTGAAGAGACCATTCGCCCGGATGTAACATTTGGTGACTGAGATAATCCGCTTCCCAATTGTCTATACCTGGGATATGAACCGCAGAAATTAGACAGGAGCTGGATTCCGCCCAAACCAGAATTCGAGATACTTCTTTCATAGCCAGAGGACTGTGAGTCCCTCCTTGATGATTGACATATGCCACAGTTGTGACATTGTCCGTCTGAAAACAAATGAACAACTCTCTCTTTAGAAGAGGCCATGACTGAAGAGCTCTGAAAATTGCACGGAGTTCCAAAATATTGATTGGTAATCTCACCTCCTGAGATTCCCAAACCCCTTGTGCTGTCAGAGACCCCCAAACAGCTCCCCAACCTGTCAGACTTGCATCTGTTGAAATCTCAGTCCAGGTTGGAAGAACAAAAGAAGCCCCCTGAATTAAACGATGGTGGTCTGTCCACCACGTCAGAAAGTGTCGAACAATCGGTTTTAAAGATATTAATTGAGATATCTTTGTATAATCCCTGCACCACTGGTTCAGCATACAGAGCTGAAGAGGTCGCATGTGAAAACGAGCAAAGGGAACTGCGTCCAATGCAGCAGTCATAAGACCTAGAATTTCCATGCATAAGGCTACCGAAGGGAAAAATTGAGACTGAAGGTTTCGACAAGCTGAAACCAATTTCAGACGTCTCTTGTCCGTCAGAGACAGAGTCAAGGACACTGAATCTATCAGGAAACCTAAAAAAGGTTACCCTTGTCTGAGGAATCAATGAACTGATTGGTAAATTGATCCTCCAACCATATTCTAGAAGAAACAACACTCATAAAAGACTGGAAAGGTTCTTTCTAGTGAAAATGAGCAAAGGGAATTGAATCCAATGCCGAGGCCATAAGACCTAAAACTTCTATGCATATATAGCAACTGAAGGAAATAATAGAGACTAAAGGTACCGACAGACGGAATCCAATAGAATTATCCCTTGTCTGATAGAGACAAAGACAGTGACACAAACTTTCTGGAAACCTAAAAAAAGGTGACCCTTGTATGAGGAATCAAGAGCTTTCGAAAAAAAGATCCTCTAACTATGTCCTGAAGAGCAAGTGAATCATATGAGATTCCGCATCCTCAGAAAATAATCTGAATGAAAACAGAAAAATGAAAATATGCATTTATTGTATCTAATGAAAACAAATAATGCTATCAATGACCATAGAAAGGCAAAATAGTTTGAATAAAACTCCAAACCCGGTTCCTAAAAAAGGAACTGGAAGAAATACCCCAGAAGATTCCAGGTCTGAGCAGCGCTTGAACCCCATGGGTGCCCAGCCATGCTTCAACAGTACCCAAAATATATAGGACAGAAACACACTTAAAGAAAGTGTTAGCCTTACTGGAATAAAATCAAAGAAATTTGGACAAAATAGAACCAAATAATTTTCAATGAAGTCTTAACCTGCCCCTTACCAGCCAAGCTGGAATACGGCACGTACATCGCAATATTAGGGAGCTGATTTCGAACCCCAATTACAAACATGTTACTTGGGAAAGAACTCAGGAATTCGTTCCTTAATAAGAACAATTAAACTAGTATAAGCTTAAAGTTTTAGTCTTAGAACTCAATCTTGAAGCCCAGAGTAACAGTTAAGAATTGAATCCAATTATAAAAACAAATAATTGATTATCTTAGAACAAAATTCTTCTAGCTAAAATAGCTAAAGACATAGATTAACCCTCATTTGCAAAAATATTCAATAAAATGAAGACACAAATGGAATTATTAGCATGATAGTCCAGTTTAAAGGACCAGTCAATACAGTGGACTTGCATAAACAATAAACTGATTTGTGGGTGTGGTGAGGGGTGTATTTATAGGCATTTTGAGGTTTGGGAAACTTTGCCCCTCCTGGTAGGAATGTATATCCCATACGTCACTAGCTCATGGACTCTTGCTAATTACATGAAAGAAATACTAACACCCCTAACACTATACAAACCCCCACCCCCAAACTACCAAGGGCCCTTAAAAGGGCCTTTTGGGGGGCCCTCAAAAGGGCCTTTTGTAGGGCATTGCCCTAAGTTAAACAGCTCTTTTGCTACAAAAAAACACCCCCTAAAAATATACATTACACAAAATAAGAAACTAAATTATCCAAAATAAAAAAGAATTACACCTCATCTAACAGCCCTATCAAAATAAAAAAGCCCACTCAAAATTAAAAAAAAACCCTAGCCTACAATAAATTACCAATGGCCCTTAAAAGGACTTTTTTTGGGGCATTGCCCCAAAGATATCAGCTCTTTTATCTGTAAAAAAAAACACAAAGACCCCCCAACAGTAAAATCCATCACCCAAACAACCCCCAAAATAAAAAACCTAATTCTAAAAAAACCAAAGCTACCCATTGCCCAGAAAAGGGCATTTGTATGGGCATTGCCCTCAAAAGGGCATTTATCTCTTTTACTGCCCAGAGCCTAAACTAAAAAACACCCAAAAAACCCTTAAAAAAGCCTAACACTAACCCTCTAATGATCCACTTACAGTTTTTTAAGTCCCACTTGAACAATCTTCATCCCGGAGTTCAAGTCCTGATCCAGGCGGCGAGAAGTCTTCATCCAGACGGCCTCTTCAATCTTCTCAACGGCGGCGAAGTCCTGATCCAAGCGGCGAAAGTCTTCATCCAGGCGGCCTCTTCAATCTTCATCCAGACGGCATCTTCTATCTTGATCCAGGAGGCGCGGAGCGGGTCCATCCTGAGGACATCCGGCGTGGAGCATCCTCTTCATACTGTCGCTGCTGTACACTGAATCTTCAATGCAAGGTACGCGATCCAAGATGGCGTCTCTTGCATTCCTATTGGCTGAAAATTTTGAATCAGTCAATAGGAATTAGAGCTGCTAAAATACTATTGGATGTTCAAATCAGCCAATAGGATATAAGCAGCTCTCATTCTATTGGCTGATTCATCATCCAATAGAATTAGAGCTGCTTAAATCCTAGTAGTGTTAGAATTTTTTTAATGTGTAGTTTAGTTTAATTTAATTGGTAGTTAGTTTATTTTAGTTTAATTATTATATTAGTTTAATTGTTAGTTTAAACTTTGTTTTTTTAATTTGACAGGTAAGTTTTAATTTACTTTAAAGGGCCATTATACACTCATTTTTTCTTTGCATAAATGTTTTGTAGAGGATCTATTTATAAAGCCCATAAAGTTAGTTTTTTTAAAAAATTTATAATTTTGCTTATTTTTAAAGAACATTGCTCTGATTTTCAGACTCCTAACCAAGCCCCAAAGTTTTATTTGAATACCGTCAGCTACCTTCTCCAGCTTGCTCCTGTTTGTGTAAAGGGTCTTTTCATATGCAAAAGAAGGGGAGGGGGGAGTGTCTTATTTCCCACTTGCAGTGGGCTTTCCAACTGCCTTTTCAACAGAGCTAAACTGAAAGCTTCTAAGTACGTTTTTAACACATTTTATACTGGATTTTTATATCAGTATCTGTGCATCTTATTCTTTATAGTAGTGTCTATTACATACAGTTATATGAAAATGAGTGTATACTGTCCCTTTAAGCTAGGGAAATTTTAATTTTAATATAAAGTTAGGGGGTTGTTAGGTTTAGGGGTAAATAGTTTAGTTTAGTATATTTTGTTGTGGGGGGGCTTGCGGTTTAGGGGTTTATAGGTTTATTATAGTGGTGGCGGTGTAGGGCCTAATAACTTTAGTATAGGGGGTGCGATGTGTGCGGATGGCAGATTAGGTGTTAATAATATTTAAATAGTGTTTGCAATGCAGAGGGCAGCAGTTTAAGGGTTAATAACATTAGTATAATGGTGAGGATGTCAGGGAGCGGCAGAATAGGAGTTAATAATTTTTTTAAGTGGCAGCGATATTGGGAGTGGCAGATTAGGGGTTAATACATTTACCGGTATTATAGTGTTTGCGATGCAGGAGGGCCTAGGTTTAGGGGTTAATATGTAGTTTATGGGTGTTAGTGTACTTTTTAACTCATTAGTTATAAGTTTTATGTTACAGCTTTGTAGGGTAAAACTCATAACTACTGACTTTAGATGGAGGTACAGATCTTATAGTTTTAGGCTGTAACACTCGCTTTTTAGCCTCACTGCAAAACTCGTAATACTGACACTGAGGGAATCCCATGAAAAAACATCATTTTTACGAGTGCGGTACTGGCATTGCGGTACAGGCTAAAAGGTTTGCGGTACATCTATACTGACGAGACTTGTAATGACTGCGTTAGTGAAAATTATGCATTATGTCAGTATAGATGTATGAATCAAATAGCAGCGTTGTCGCCCATAATTTATGGGCGACAACGCTGCTATTTGATTCATAACGCAAAACTTGTAATCTAGCTGATTGTGCAGTATAATTTAGATTTATTACTTTTCTAGGATTTGAAACATTTTTCTGGTTTCTATAAATGTATTTATTATGTGTTCCTTTATCTTAAAGTGAAGATTTATGTATAATTTTAACATAACTTTAGATTGTATTTCTCTTTTTCATGCAGCATCACAAGATCAGGGTGAAGAGTCCATGAGGAGGAACCTCAGGCCGAAGAGGATTGGCCCACCCAGTGAGGGTCTTTCTTGTAAATCCTGGAGATAGATGGGGAGCAAGCCTGTAGCCCTCTGATCTGGAGATGATTATGCCCTGCTCACCCTGGGACAATATTCTGCATGGGCCCTTTCCCATCAGTCCTTGGACCTCTCCCAACCCGCATGCCCCCCCAGCATTTCCCAACACCTCCACCACTACCCACTTTAAAGGTGCCTCACACCCCACCCATGCTCTACCCCACAACACTACTTCGTGCAACACCACCTCCACAGGCTACACCACCTCCACAGGCTGCACCGCCACCACAAGATGCACCACAAGGGAAAGGCGCAGATAGAGAACATATGATGGCCGTAATGTCTGCTTTTACATTGTACACCTGCACAAGTTTCCTGGTGATATGGTGAGAGAACTGTGTTGGAGCAACTGGTGGTGTGTCTGCAACTACAGAGGGGCTCCAGCACCACAGAGCACACCTCCCCTGATGTAAAAGCAGATATTACGTCCCCCCATATATTTTCTGTCTGCTTCTTCTCCTTGTGGTACAGACATTTAAGAGTCAAGTCTTATATATTGCATAAATATTCCATCATGCCAATTATATTCTAGAACATATGCTTTTAAGAGGCTGGATATTTAATGGCACAACATTTTATTCTTGTTGTTTAAAACTGTAAAATCCATGCAAATAACTTGGCATCATGGACTGTGTCTTTTACTGCTGAGCAATTAACTCCTTGTATGGCCTATGGACCAGTTTAATGCCATATGTGTGTTTCAGTCACGGTAAGTGTCACTAATTGCTCAAAAAACAACCTCCTTGTATGGATTATGGACCGTTTAATGGCATACATGAGCTACCATCATGAACTCTGTCTTTAATTGCTCAAAAAACAACATCCTTATATGAATTATGGACTGTTTAATGGTATAATTGTATGCTTCAATCATGGACTGTGTCTTTAATTGCACAACAAACAACCTCCTTGTATTGGTTATGGACTGTTTAATGGCATATGTGTGCTACCATCATGGACTGTGTCTTTAATTGCTCAAAGAAATATCCTCCTTGTATTTTTATGGACTGTTTAATGGCTTATGTTTGCTACCATCATGGACTGTGTCTTTAATTGCTCAAAGAAATATCCTCCTTGTATTTTTATGGACTGTTTAATGGCTTATGTTTGCTACCATAATGGGCTGTGTCTTTAATGGCACAACAAACAACCTCCTTGTATTGGTTATGGACTGTTTAATGGCATATGTGTGCTACCCTCATGGACTGTGTCTTTAATTGCTCAAAGAAATATCCTCCTTGTATTTTTATGGACTGTTTAATGGCTTATGTTTGCTACCATAATGGGCTGTGTCTTTAATGGCACAACAAACAACCTCCTTGTATTGGTTATGGACTGTTTAATGGCATATGTGTGCTACCCTCATGGACTGTGTCTTTAATTGCTCAAAGAAATATCCTCCTTGTATTTTTATGGACTGTTTAATGGCTTATGTTTGCTACCATCATGGGCTGTGTCTTTAATTGCTCAAAGAAACAACCTCCTTGTATGTCTTATGGACTGTTATGCCATTCTCTAGCACACACACTTGCTCTCATGGAGTGTTTTTGTTTTAACTCTATGGGGGACAGGTGGCTGATCCTACAAAGTAAATTGACATATGTTCTGTCAATGCGAGGGTCCCATGCAACTTTATCCTGATGTTTATTAAAGGGAAAGTAAAGTAATAATTAGACATTCATGATTTAGACAGATCATACAATTTTAATCAACTTTCCAATTTACTTCTATTATTTAATTTGCTTCCTTCTCATATTATCCTTTGCTGAAAGGTTTATCTAGGAAAGCTCAGGAGAAGGACCTAGGTTCTGGCTGCTGATTGGTGGCTGTATATATATACTGATTGTCATTGGCTCACACATGTGTTCAGTTAGAAACCAGAAGTGCATTGCTGCTCCTTTAACAAATGATACCAAGAGAATGACACACATTTGATAATAAAAGTAAACTGTAAAGTTGTTCTACCTAAATCATGAAATAATTTTTTTTTGGGTTTCATGTCCCTTCAAATAATGATCTATTTAAAAAAATTAAATTTGATATAAAGTGCTGGTGGTAACATATTAATGAATTGTGGCGATTCAAAATAATTAACCTATGGTCAAATGAAAGGTATTATTTAATGGTGGTGTTCACATGTTGGCTCACTAGTGGTGCTGGAGCACTTCTGAATCTTGCCTACATTCACCATGTAATATATGTACTACTATAATTATATATGTGGAGGTGGTGTGCATATCTCTTTTCAATTTTTTTCTCTTGGCTTTTCACTCATTATAATTAAAGAGACGTACTTTAGAACAGGGGTCGCCAACCTTTCGGACCTCAGGGACCACTAAACTCACAATTATGAATCCCGTGGAACACTAACATGATTTTTTTTAAAAAAAGGTACAAACCTCTATAATGTGTGTGTGTGTGTGTATATATATATATATATATATATATATATATATATATATATATATATATATATATATATTGTAGCAAACAAATGCACTCTCAGGTCTTCTTTATACAAACACACACACATACTGTAAATAACTAGTATAACCATAGCTAAGCCTATAGACATGATCCGATATTGTTGATCATGTCCGCCACACATCGATAAATGCCGACAGCATATGCTCTCTGCATTTATCATTGCACCAGCAGTTCTTGTGAACTGCTGGTGCAATACTGCCCCCTGCAGATTGGCCGCTAGCAGGGAGTGTCAATCAACCCAATCGTATTGGATTGGGTTGATTTCCGGCGATGTCTATCCGCCGCCTAAGAGCAGGTGGACAGGTTATGGAGCAGCGGTCGCCAGAAACATGGCACATCAAGCTTCGTACGGAGATTGATAAATATCCTGCTATGTATATATTTACACATTTTTAAGAATTATTTTGTGGAATTAACTAATTAAATGACAGAACTGAGAGAATACTTCCAAATGACAGATGAAGGGTGAGTGCAAACTTTTGAGCTGGAAACAGAGATGCAGAAAGTGGGAAAAAATAATTATGTTTAAAAGGACCACAAGACTTCCATGTTACCTCTCCAGTTAGGAATTATTCAAAAATTCTTATGATCATAGACAGACATCGGAATCATAAATTAAGTTTATATCAGAAAACTCTCAAAATGGATGTGAGCTAACCACGACTGATATTTCTGGCAATTACTATAATACCGGTGGGATATGGATGTTCTGCTGTATGGCAATTTCTGTAATTCAGGTGGAATAAAATTATAAGAATGAAAAATAAAGAAAATAAATGAAATATAAGAGAATTTTTTTTTAAGATTTTATTTTCTTATATACTTCAATTCCACTATTTCAAGTCAAGCCTATACCAACGTCTGCTGGCTTTAGAATGGAAGCATCTAACTCTGACCAGCACGCCGGGTGAGAGGAGTTAAAAATACAATTTAGCTAAGCAAGTTGCGCAGTACTACGCAACATGCATAGGGAGATTGTTATTTAACTCCCCCGTTGGTTTTCACTGATCTCCAGCCAGTCACTGTAAGGAGTTGCGGCACGACGGGGGTGACACCATCAAAGGAGATTAATTCCTGCTTGATGGTGTCAAGGACCACCAAACATCTTCTCGTAGACCACGGACCACTGGCTGGCTACCTCTGCTTTAGAATTCCATGTGTTCCATGTAATATGGATTAGTAATACAATTACAGTACTGTAAAGAAAACATATTCTGAATATAAACATTTGACATGAATCTTGTGTCATCTACTTCATTTAAATGTGTTCTGAAAAAAGATTTGACATGCAACTTATGTTGTCATCTTATGTAAATGTATTAATGTATTAATTTAAAAACTTGAAAGTATTTTGGTGTTGTCATATTTCTCATTTATATGTCTTAATAAAAAGATTTAACGATTCCTGTGTTTTTTTACATTTGTTTTATTAAAATGTCTTTACATGTGACACATACATTTTAAACAGTATGGTCCTAACACTTTTCCACCTTTGATTTAAAGCCTTCTTTCTTTCAAAAATATTTCAAACAAGCTGTGATTGCCTGGTAAGTTATGAGTTAAAAAAAGATGGCTTATATACAAGTAATTCAATTAAATAGAGCGTTAAACAAAAAATTCCCATATATATACAGTATATATAAAATACCCATTATTCTCTGTCACCCTATAAACTGCTGATGCATATTTCTGCCATTCAAAGGGATTAATAAGATCACTGTTATGTATGTTACAGGCAGTGGTGGCATTTCTAAATTTTAGGAACAGGTTCTGGTGGGATTCAAAAATTTTAGCAACAGGTTCTCTAACTTCTCTATAATACAGAACCTTTACACTTTCTAAATTTTAGGAACAGGTTCTTAAGAACTGGTGAGAACAGGCTGAATCCCACCACTGGTACAGGTATTCAAAGGGTTAAAAAGATTATGGCTCGGGGGGCAGAGACAGCAGCCGAAGTAATAAGATGTGTGGCCTGTGAGCTTCTGTTCATCGATTACATATAACACTGTTGTGTGCAAGTGAAAGAGTCTTTTCTACGAGCTTCCAACCATCTAAGTCCTAGACTGCAGGACAATCTATTTGTGTCACTTGTACAAAGAGATGGAAGCAATAAATCAACGTTCAGAAAGCTGTCTGCGTTGGAGGAACAGCGCGAACCGCCATCTTAGATCATACTTACAATTCATAGCCACTTGTAGGAACTTACAAATTGCTCCACACACTTCGACTTCGGATACATCTAATTCACTCCCCCCCCCCCCGGTCTACCGGGGTAACAAGCGCACAATTTATATGAAATAACCTTACCTTTAAATATGGAGATGCAAATCATAAGCCTACTACGCAACCTAATAACATCGCTGGACAACCACCAACAGGTCCTAATCCGGGAGCTGAGAGCAGCTACTGACCCAGTACAAAAAAACGCTGGTAGACAACGAGTTGGAGAATTCAGATAGTTACAGCTCCCCAGACACATGGCAGCAGACGGGAGATGCGGCTCAAAGTGCAGTGACCATCTTCATCGATGCCCAACATAAGAAAGTAGAGCATTTCAGCTGGCCTATATCTAAAGATCTATGGCAAGTCTCCGAAATTCTACCCATGGAGAACTCACTGCTCTGGCCTGATCTCTCCTACGGAACTGAAACTCCAACCCTGCGCCTCTCCTTACTCGAGGATCTGATGTATGCTATAATGGGTAATTGGTTAGAAGAGAGGTTTAGCTAGCATCTCAAAATAACTAAGGTGGACATATATTCCCTTCAATGCTGTGCTCCCCACGCCTTATAGTATATACCTTATGTATGTTTAGGTCGTCTGAGAATGGGATTACCACTCTGAATCATATTATTAGTATATGGGAGTGTATAGTAGGTACAGCAATAACAAGTGACATTAACCATGGGTATAAATACTAAAAGAGTCTATAATCTAACCACACTACAGCTGAGTTTGCTACCATGCTTTTATATTTTGCACAAAGTTATGTCTATTTTGTATTGTTAAAGGGACACTCATGTTTTATTAAATTTTCATGATTCAGATACAGCATGTAATTTTAAACAACTTTTCAATTTACTTCCATTAAAAAAAATGTACACAGTCTTTTATATTTACACTTTTTTTTTGTCACCAGCTCCTACTGAGCATGTGCAAGAACTCAGACTATACGTATATGCATTTGTGATTGGCTGATTGCTATCACATGGTACAGGGGGAGTGGAAATATACATAACTTTGAAATATGTTAAAAAATAATCTACTACTCATTTGAAATTCAGAGTAAATGCTATTGCATTGTCTTGTTATATTGCATTTGTTGATTATGCAAATCTGCTGTGTTTACTGGTCCTTTAATCATAGACACCTATTATACCTAAAGTTTATCGGTACATTTTGTACTTTCCTTTTGCTTAGGGCACCAATAACCTCAATGCTTATGCATAACCCCTAGAATTACTCTATTTACATTTAGAGGCAGTTAAGGTACACTATACTACTCTCTAATACCTGTCACTAGTGGCGCTTTTGTCAGCGGCCAAGACACTAGGGTCTACCCTGCTGTGTTTAGTTTTGAGTAGCCTCACGCAAACAGAAATTATTTCCTGTCATCGTAAATATCAAGTATCTATTGCCTCATTTGAAAAGAGATGTAAAATGTATTGTAAACTTGTTATATTCCCAGACAGTCATCTTACAGTAACTTTTATCAGTAGCAGCCCACCCCCCTTCTATTCCCTATGAGCTTTATTTTTTGCCAGATTATGTAACAGAAATCTCCACAGCTTATCTAGAGCATATATATTTCATATTATCAAGATTGCTTAAGCTTATTGGGTGTAAGTTGACAATTGATGATATAGCCTGTAACTCCCCTCTATGGTTTAATTGTTTATGAGCTTTATTTGTGATTAGTAACTAAGGTAAAACCCACACAGCCGCAAATGTATGTATTTCTCTGAACTATACACCTGTGTCAGTGATTGATTATTACTGTATATGCTGCAATTTATTTACCTGCAGTGCCCTTGGTACCATTCAATCCATGAGAGAGTCCGTCCCCCCTACCTCACCCTATACCCACTTTTAATTGATTGAGCGGTGCTTACCCGCTGGACCACATCATATTTTCAGTAATATTTGTATTATTCGTATACAGTTGTATTACCCCTTGCTTTATAAAATAGGCTTGCTTTATAAAATAGACCCCTCTGTCAACCTCCCTACGGATTATGGATTCAGGCATTATGTTAAGTCACCCTGTGCCCATTATAGGTACAGGGTGTAAATCCAACAGTACTGGAGGGGTTAACTTCAGTTTTGAGTAACTGTTAGTTTTGAGTAACTGTATTGTCTAAGACAGTTGTTGTTAGCAGTTGTTGTTGTTGCACCAGTTTTAAGCAGTGGCTAGAAGCAAAATAAATAGCTGATTTCGACTTAATCTTGGACTGAATTATTTAGACGACATTTTTAAGATGAGGATGTCTCTGCCTAACTAAAAGATATTGCGGATCCTACTGCCTCTCCGCTAGAATTGGTGGCAAGCGACGGGTTAGTCCTCATAGCCCAGAAGAGCAACTACACATCCGTACCTAATGGGAATACAGTATGAAAGGCTGAAAAGAGCCACCCTTAAAGACCTGCTAGAACAACTGTACAGTGAGTTGTTATACTGTTAAGTCTGGGAAAAGTAAAGTAGAAGGGAAAGTGTTGCTTCAAGGAATAATTGTGAGTTACTGCACACACAGCAATAATCAGACTGAACAGACAGACAGAGAACACAGTTTGCTTGTTACGGGACTTAAAAAAAGCGACTTCTTGAAGAGGGAGATTATTACAATACTGACCGAGATGGACGGAGTACCAGGGCCCGAAGGAACCAATGAGCCCAGCATATCAGACAGAACTTCCGAAGAAGCAAGCTTTGACCGGGCAGTTAAAATAAGACTGGCACATTATGGGTGCAACCCGACTGCCGAAATTATCGACTGGGTCATAGCAGCTGTGGATGCCAATCTACTTCGCCAAAGCAGCGCTGCAGCAGCCCAAGTCACAGCAACCCCAATGTAAAAGAGAGAGGTACATTTTGCAGCTTTTAAAAACTTCATTGAAACAGAAGGAGAGATTGATGGGTACCTTGCGGATTTTGAGAGACAATGTGCACTACACAAGGTACCCGCAGAGGACTGGGTCACGATATTATCCGGAAAATTATACGGCTGGGCCAGCGAGGCTTTTCGGGCCATTCCAGATGAGGAAGTCAGGGATTATAATGTTGTAAAAGAGGCTCTGCTCTCCAGGTATGCAATTACACCGGAGGCATACAGGAGGCAGTTCAGAGACACTGTTAAACTAGCTGGAGATTCCTACGTCGAGTGGGCATATAAGGTGCACCGCACAGCAGCTCACTGTATAGAGGGGTGCCAAGCCGTATCTGGGGAAGAGGTGCTACAGCTATTCCTGTTGGAACATTGCTTCGACAAGTTATCCGCAGGAGTTAGAGAGTGGGTTGGGGACCGTAAACCCTCCACCCTGCATGAAGCTGCTCGCTTGGCAGATGAGTATACGGATGCCCTCAAACTGGACACTGCTACCACTAAGATCCCTGCCAGAGTGGAGTACAGACCCACAGTCACCCCAGCAGCTACCAGTTACCAACCCCCGGCGCACCGCTCTACCACACCGCCTTCAGCCACGAACTATCCTCAGACAGCCCGGTTCAACTCACGGGATTACTCACAGCCTATTCGGTACTTTGGATGTAAGAGACTAGGGCACAAAAGACCAGAGTGTCCCCTAAACACAGCGAACCAAGCACAGTCCTGGAGGAGACCCTCCGGCGGAAACCCACGTAACCCTCAGCCTACATCCCACTGCATAGAGGAGGAAGAATGCTGGGGCATCCTACATGAAGCAGACCCCGTGAAAGCTGCCCACCAGGATAACCGGCAACAGCATCGGCAACTGGTTAAAGTGAATGGGAAGGAGGTCAGTGGTCTACGGGATACTGGTGCTACCATGACCTTGCTCCAAAAGAACTTGGTGTCTGAGAACCAGAACACCGGAGACACTGTGGCTGTGAGGGTAGCAGGGGGCACTGTGTTCCGCCTACCTGTTGCCTGGGTACATTTGGATTGGGGAGTGGGCTCTAGACATGTGAATGTGGGGGTCATGAAGGACTTACCAGCTGATGTTCTCCTTGGAAATGACTTGGCCCCCCTTGTTTCTGCCTACACTCCCATGGGTCCCACCAATGTTAACTCTGTGACTACCCGTGCCCAGATCCGTGCCGCAGAGACTGACCCACCTGCTGCTGAGCCCCAGGACGCTGAGCTCAGTAAATCTCTGTCCACTATTGATACGTGGAAGTCCCATTACAATGCGCTGATGAAGGAGAAGAGTCAAGTAGAGGATGAAATGTTCATGTTAAATGATCACGTAAAGATGCTAGCGGGAGAAAAGAGGAGCGCAGAGGAAAAAGCGCGTTTAGAACGGGAATCTCTGCTAGACAAGCTGCACCGACAGACCGCAGAAAACACCAGCTTCAGAGTGGAACATGAAACATTAAAGACAAACTTAGCGACACTGGAGGAGAAGCTGACGCTGGCTCATAGTGAGGTGCAGCAACTCAAGGGCACCCTATGTCAGTATGAAGGACTTGTGGATACCTATAAAGAGCAGGTACAAAAAACTCGTAAAGAAGCCAATGAGATTTGTCTCCAACTGGAAAGAAGCGTCTCTGAAAACAAAAACTTGAAGAAATGTTTAGTCCTGGTCTGGGCACTGAAGAAGCTGAACCCTTATTTATATGGACAGGAATTCTCTCTCATAACGGTAATGCAGATGGATTGTCCCAGCAAACTGACATTCCTACCACCTCCTAGTCCAGTCATCCCCAAGTTGACCCGCCAAAGGGTCAAGCCGGGTCTGCCAGAGTGTCCCACAAGGAGGGGGCCATGTGACAGACCCCTCTGTCAACCTCCCTACGGATTATGGATTCAGGCATTATGTTAAGTCACCCTGTGCCCATTATAGGTACAGGTTGTAAATCCAACAGTACTGGAGGGGTTAACTTCAGTTTTGAGTAACTGTTAGTTTTGAGTAACTGTATTGTCTAAGATAGTTGTTGTTAGCAGTTGTTGTTGTTGCGCCAGTTTTAAGCAGTAGCTAGAAGCAAAATAAATAGCTGATTTAGACTTAAACTTGGACTGAATTATTTAGACGATATTTTTAAGATGAGGATGTCTCTGCCTAACTAAAAGATATTGCGGATCCTACTGCCTCTCCGCTAAACTATCATGTACTTATGTTTTTCCTACATCCGATGTCCTCTTGAGGCCAGTAAAATAGCTACGATCATAAGCTACTATCTATCTAAAAAATGACGTTTCAAGACAATACACACAGACAGCAATATGTATAAACACTTCTATGTTTCAAGTCATCCTGTTTTGCCTGACTAATGTAACTTTATGTATGTTCATTTCTTATCAGTATGTTTATATGCTTAACCTCAAATAAGAACTCATTTGAAAGAAAAAAGATCACTGCTTTCTCTGTATGTTGCCTGCAGGCAGTTGAGTTATGAGAAATATATATATGGCAGGGTTGTGGTGGATCTTAGGGTATTCAATGGAGAGAGGCTATTGAATATTCCCAAGAAACATTTTGGTATTTTTCTAACCTAGCAGCACCCCTGATTATCTTTATTACCTAGAATGAGAGGCCACTTGAAACAAAGCTGTTTTTTTTAATACATTTTTAAATTCTCCAGGACCTTTCTAAGACAGCCACTATGAGGTAAACATAACTCCCATGATTCTGATTTCCAGTACAGAGAAGCTGAGAAAGAAAAAGTCACAGACAATGGCCTAGGTTACAAGTGGAGCACAAAAATATTGGCAATGTTGAGAGCTAACACCATTCAAGTTAAACCAGTAACACTTATTCTTGGCACGTTTAAAGTCAAATGTTTGTGCTTAGCTTGAGTGAAAGCTTTAGGCCCGCTAACATAAGGAGACTTTACAATTTACTTCTATTGTTATTTTTGTTTAGTTCACTTGGTAATCCTTGGTGAGCTTAGGAGCATGCACGTGTCCTCATCCAGCTGGCAGCAGTGCTTGCAACATTATTTATATAACTACATAGATACATTTTAGAAACAAATCATCTCAGGCTTACTAATGTGTGCTATTAAATACATTAGAATCCAATTAAATAATTTGCTAAATTAATTAAGCAGAGTTGTTCTGATTTGAATTACTCAGTTTCTGTCCAGCTCATATCAAAAAGCTCTGGCTAAAGAATTTTGCAAATTGAATAGGACTCTAATGATGCCCGGCAAAAAATGTTATGCAAATTATGCCTTCTCTGAAGGGATTCAAACGCTGCCTGCAGCATGGCAGAGTTACAAACAGGACAACATTCTCTCACTGAGACCTTTCATTAACTAGCTCAGTACACAAAGTGCTGTCATATATACAAAGAACAATCACTAGCCAGCAAACCACTTGAGGAATTGTAAGTCAAATAATAATCAGTTACACATAATAGTCACATGTCAGTTACTCACACAGAGAGATCTCACTCATGCACAGTCTTTACAAGCAGCTGACTCCCCACAGCAACTCACACAGGGAGATTTCAGTTACATAGTGAGTTGCCATCTATGCTGTGAGATCTAACAGGGAAGAGTTGCTTACTGCTAGCTGGACATGCACGTTTTGTGTATTCAGGGATCTATCTGCTACAGACAACCTGTAGTCACTTTCTACCCACAGATAGAGTAATTACTCAGGTAATATACACAGGATTCTCAGTCACTCATCCAGGAACCACATATGGAGCACACACTGATCGGCAGCCTATTCACACAGTAACATGTCAAAAAGACTGGCATCCCTCAGCTGCTCACCAGTAGCTGCCACTTGATGGTTCCCTTTCAGCCACATCTCTGTCCTGTTCTCCTCGGCCACTTAATCTCTGTAGCTACTGATCACTCAGATGATTGCCTACTCCAGCCAGTCAAATTTAATTATCACTGAAGCACCTTCAGCCATAGTGAGCGGAGTTGCTCTGTCAGAGAAAGGCATACATCCCCCGAGGTACAAAACACATATGTCAGTGCTTGATGGGAATTTCTGGAGGTTCCACTAGCCTAATGACACGCTATTATCCTATGTGCTACTGCACCAAAGTAGTTCTCTACTCTGTCTTCAGATTTCCTGCTCAGGAGGCCATAAAAAAAAACAATTACTGCCCCCTCTTCTACGCCTCACCTAGACTGCTTTGGCTCCCCCTTGGGGAGGTGCATCCCTCAGTTTGAAAAATAACACTAGAGCTAAAAAGCTCCTATCACTCAACTGAGGTATAGCTTTCAAAAAAGGGCATGAAAAGAACAAAGCAAATTTGATAATAGAAGTAAATTTTAAAGGTAGTTAAAATTTTATGCTTTATCTGAATCATGAAAGTTTAATTTTGACTTTACTGTCCCTTTAAGAAATAGTTTAAATACCTTTGTTCTGAATTTACAAGAACATTTTATTTTTATTTAAATATGAAATATACAGTATCTCACAAAAGTGAGTACACCCCTTTTTTGTAAATATTTTATTATATCTTTTCATTTGACAACACTGAAGACATGACACTTTGTACACTCACTACTTTACATTGTAGCAGCCTGTATAACAGTGTGAATTTGTTGTCCCCACACAGCCATTGATGTCTAAACTATTGGCAACAAAAGTGAGTAAATAAAAATGTCCAAATTGGGCCCAATTAGCCATTTTTTCTTTCCCCCGTGTCATGTGACTCATTAGGGTTACAAGGTCTCAGGTGTGAATGGGGAGTAGGTGTGTGAAATTTGATGTTATCGCTCTCACACTGGTCACTGAAAGTTCAACATAGCACCTCATGGCAAAGAACTCTCTGAGGATCTGAAAAAAAGAATTGTTGCTCTACATAAAGATGGCCTAGGCTATAAGAAGATTGACAAGTCCCTGAAACTTAGCTGAAGCAAGGAGGGCAAGACCATACAGTGGTTTCACAGGACAGGTTCCACTCAGAACAGGCCTCACCATAGTCGACCAAAGAATGTGTTCAGCATCATATCCAGAGATTGTCTTTGGGAAATAGATTTATGAGTGCTGCCAGCATTGCTGCAGCGGTTGAAGGGGTGGGGGTCAGCCTGTCAGTGTTCAGACTATACGCCGCACACTGCATCAAATTGGTCTGCATGGCTGTCGTCCCAGAAGGAAGCCTCTTCTAAAGATGATGCACAAGAAAGCCCACAGTTTGCTGAAGACAAACAGACTAAGGACATGGATTACTGGAACCATGTCCTGTGGTCCGATGAGACCTAGATAAACTTATTTGGCTCAGATGGTGTCAAGCGTGTGTGGTGGCAACCAGGTGAGGAGTACAAAGACAAGTGTGTCTTGCCTACAGTCAAGCATGGTGGTTGGAGTGTCATGGTCTGGGGCTGCATGAGTGCTGCCAGCACTGGGGAGCTAAAGTTCATTGAGGGAACCATGAATGCCAAGATGTACTGTGACAGGACAGTATTCCAACATGATAACGAACCCAAACACCCCTCCAAGATGACAATTACTTTGCTAAAGATGCTGAGGGTAAAGGTGATAGACTGACCAAGCATGTCACCAGACCTAAACCCTATTGAGCATCTGTGGGGCATACTCAAATGGAAGGTGGGGGAGCACAAGGTCTCTAACATCCACCAGCTCCGTGATGTAGTCATGGAGGAGTGGAAGAGGACTCCAGTGGCAACCTGTGAAGCTCTAGTGAACTCCATGCCCAAGAGGGTTAACGCAATGCTGGAAAATAATGGTGGCCATACAAAATATTGACACTTTGGGGCCAATTTGGACATTTCCACTTAGGGTGTACTCATTTTTTTTGCCCATGGTTTAGACATTAATGGCTGTGTGTTGAGTTATTTTGAGGGGACAGCAAATTTACACTGTTATACTGGCTGTACATTCACTGCTCTACATTGTAGCAAATTTTCATTTCTTCAGAGTTGTCACATGAAAAGATATAATAAAATATTTACAAAAATGTGAGGGGTGTACTCACTTTTGTGAGATACTGTATATCTATATATATAAACATATATAGATATATAGATAAAAATGGCTAGATTACGAGTTGTGCGTTAGGCTTAAAAAGCAGCGTTGGCCGGTCTCAACGCTGCTTTTTAATGCCCGCTGGTAATACGAGTCTTGAAATGACAGGCTCACCGCTCACTTTTTTGGCCAGACTCGGAAATTCCGCAAATTCACTTACGTCAATTGCGTATCCTATATTTTCAATGGGACTTGCATAGCGCTGGTATTATGAGTCTGACCAAAAGTGAGTGGTAGACCCTCTCCTGTCAAGCCTGGTACCGCATTTTAAAGTCCGTAGTTAAGAGTTTTACACTACAACGCCGTAGCATAAAACTCTTAACTAAAGTGCTAAAAAGTACACTAACACCCATAAATTACCTATTAACCCCTAAACCGAGGCCCCCCACATCGCAAACACTAAAATAAATATTTTAACCCCTAATCTGCCGAACCGGACATCGCCGCCATTGTTGCTGTGATGATATGATGCCAACGAAGATTATATGAAATGAGGTGAACGATATAGGCATTGTCACGTATCGGGATGGTGCAATATTTCATTGCACTACTCACAATGGCGTGCAAATTGAAACTTATGAATGGTTTATTTCTGGAATTTCCCATTAATATCTTTGGGAATCTCTGGATATGGGGGTTCTACTGTATATCCTAAACATCCTCTGGTAATTCAGTTTTACTATTCACTTGTAATACCAGATTGCACGCTATTTGGACCGCGGGCCAGCAATATTAATAGTGCACCCTGCACTATCTATAGTGATCCACTTATAAACTAGTCCAATGTGTTTAAATGTTTTATTCTTTATGATAAAAAAAAAGATTTTTAATATAATGATTACCTAAAATAGTAGAAAACAAAGGAAGAATAGAAGAAAGGGGATTTAGGTGCTGTCGCTGCCTAAATATATTTTTTTATTATAACATAATTTAATAAAAGGGATTTGATAAGATAAGAATTTGGTAACTATGTCAATTGCTGTGAGGAGCCTGGATTGTGGAGGTGATCGGAGGGCAAAGTTGTGTATGTCACGTAGGAGTCGGATTGCCTGTGGTGCATAGGTATTACAGGTTGGGCATGGGTGGTCAAAGGTTTCATTCCCAAAACAGAATATGATTACACATTTGCTCTTGGCTGGCCTATCGATCAGCCTCTTTGGTGAGCACAGGAGACAAATAGGAGTAGATTTGTAAAAATACTTATGCATTTGCTTTACTATCTCTTTATAGATCAGGTAAAGAAGATTCCAATTCAATGAATGCTATTTTGAGATCAAATAATAATTTTTTTATAAGGGTTGAAGTAAAATCACATTTTTCATAAACATGATGTATGCATATTAGTTTTCTGGAATTGTTTTATTTGGGACCCTCAGCCCATTATTCTTAAGAACTGTGGCAAATGATGTTCGTCAGCCATAACTTTATGGAATGTTAAAGAACAAGCTCTTTAAATGAAAGTGGTACTCCTTTTATGAATTTGATTTCTCCATAACCTGCTTTATATTATACTTACTTGTGATCAATTGGTGGGACCAAAATAAATAAATAAATAAATAAATAAATAAATGCACAAATGCAAACGAACATGATTTTTTATAACAATACCAATTATTTACGTCCTAGGGCCCAATGTACCAAGAGCTTTTTGTTTAAAAATGTGCATTGTAAGACCAGTTGCTATGGTTTCCTACATCCACAGAAGCTCTCGAACTGCAAGGTTTATCTGCTGACAGTTAATCTAAGAACAAACATTGTATATTGCATAGTTACGGCATGATTAGACCTGTTCTTTCCTTTTCAATACTTAAGAGCTTTCCATTTGCCAATTAGGAATATTACCATGGAATTTAGAGTAGCTACATTTTAAAAAAAATATTTTTCATTGACATTTAAGCAAATAAATTCTAATTTGTGATCGGCATAGTTCTGTAAGGTAATTGAAATGTTAAGTATCTTCATAGGTTTTCATAGATCCATAGCTTTGTATAAGCTAATACAGTGGAAAATTAAATGGATCATAAAGAGATACAGAGCCTGAAATTCAAAACCTCATTGCTCAGGCGAGATATTCTAACAAGGGGAATGAAAGGTAGCAGAGTCTCCTGTAATGGAGTTAAGGGATGAGCTGACAGGCTAGTGGAAAATCCCAGTGTAGTGTAGTAGCAACAATGTTGCAAAGTGAGGGGAGGTCTTAGGCTCACCTAATATAAACGAAGTTCTGGAACAATCTGGCCTCTTCCACCTGGGATTTTGCAAGGAGAAAGTTTTGCCATTCTTCAAGCGAAAATGTCTAGATCTAAGAGAAGTGCTGCGGTGCCCATTCGCTTCAGGGAGTCCCCTGGGAGATCCTTGAGGAGTGCACCTGTAATTGAAGAGGAGGATGAGGATGTGGTGCCACCAACTCCGGAGAAAACAAGGCCAGTATCATCTGCTTTAACTCCTAATGTTGTGGTCACTAACCCCCCGGCCCCTGAACTTGCACCCGCCGGGCCCGGTACTGTGATGGTTGCGGGACAGGCGGGTGCAGTGAGCGCTGGCCCATCCGGCCTAGACACGGCTTTGGAGGCAGGCCTGGGGGCCCTTACGGCCTCCGGAATGTCGCCGGAGGCGGCGGCGGCCATAGTGGGCATGTTTAAGGCCCTCACGGCCGCCGTTCTGCCTCCGGTGGCAAGCCGGGTGGAACCGGGGCCTACCGCCCCTCATTATCCCCCTCAAGTGGGCCAGGGGACTAGCGACCCTCATCAGGCAGGGCCCAGTATTGTAAATCATCCGGCCGGGTCCCTAGGGCCCGGCCCGGATGCCTCATTGGTGGCTCAGTCGGCTACTGGAGCGGGGCCTGCGGGTCCTCGCCCACTCACCGGACCGCCGCTATCATTGGTGGCTCAGTCGGAGCCTGCAACTACCAGTGCAGGCTCCGGTTGCGGCCTCGCGTCCGCCGCGTCCATTTCCGGCCGGTCAGGTGACACGCGTGACGTCACTTCCGGCGCCGCAGTAGTCACACGGCCGGAACCTGGATCAGAGGGACACATCCAGCGAGCGCGCAAGAGGCCTAGCCGGGTACTCTCCACAGGTGAGGGGGGAGTATCCGGGCGGGCCTGCTCCGCTGCGCGACACTCTGCAATAGCTAGCAATGCAAACAGAGCAAGTCCCTTACAGAGGGGCCGCGGCGCGCAGAGAGGGAGGCTCAGGGGGTCCAGTGTTAGCAAGCAGGCTTATGGGAGAGCTAGAAGCGCATTGCTGGAGCGCCAGTGGTATAACAGGGGGGGTGCCAGCAGCAACTATGTACCCCAAACAAGGGTGAATGCGCCCACTGATGGGGCACAGGGCGAGTCGCTAGGCACAATAACTGCAGGGGTCCAGGGGGGCAAAGGGCTTGTTGCGGCAGGTGCTCAGAGCGTTCATTCAGTCAGGGAGCGTGTGGTCAGAGAATCCCCCTATGTGGCAGGGCCAGCGAATGAATGGAGTGGTGATATGAATGACGAGAGGGCTAGAGGGGTCCCAGACAGGGCCGGGGGCAGTACTTCTACCCCGATTGGGGGCGGCAGTCAAGGGGGACACACGGCTGGCCTGGATACTCCCCTCTCGTTTGTTTCTCCCCCACAGGACATGGTGCCTACACCGCAGAGGACAGAGGGCCCGGGTACAACGGGAGTAGGACTATCTGTACAGCCGGCAGGCGGATCAGTGGCAGCTGCACCAGGAACATCTACCCCTTCAACATCGGCAGTTGGTGAGAGAAATGTATTTAATTTGTCACGCATCACTGACACCGACTATAGCACTGATTCAGACTCAGATGGTGGGAAGAAATTAGGGCTTAACAGTAAGGGGCAGCGTCGCATGTTCAAAATGTTAAGGCTATTGGTGGCTGAGCGTAATCAGGCTAGAGGTTTAGGTAACATGGAGCAGGCTGCGCCGTTAGCGGGGCAAAGCACGGCGACAATATCCAAGGGCAGTGGCCAGGGAAGCGAGAGCGCTGCGCAGCCGCAGGACATGTCAGTCAGTACCAGGAGGGTGGCATTGCAGGGAGACTCTTATCCCTGCAAGATCCACTGCCTCCATGCACATCTCAAACCCAAGACGGTACAAAAAATCCGCGATCATAAATACGTCAATATGTTCGAGCTGTCCCTTGAGGCGCAGCGAGATAAAGAGCGTAGTGAGGATGGGACTGGGCCAAAGAAGATCCAGCGCCCAGATACATTTGAGGAGTGGAGGAAGTGCTTTAGGGTATTCTCCTCCTGCTACATCGAACAGAGGCCGGAGGCCGCGGTCGATGTAATTAAGTACGCGGAAATCATTGAATGTATCTATAATAGATATGGGGAAGGCATGTGGCGTGCTTATGATAGCGAATTTAGGCGGAAGATGGTAGATAACCCGGTCTTGAACTTTGGGGTAAAAGACTTGGACCTGTGGTCCCTGCTCATACCGGAAAAGGGGGGGGCAGGAGCTCCCTTGCTGCGGTCAGGGCCCCAGAGGCCAACGGGCCCCATCAAGCGGAGAGGCAGGGAGTGCTGGAAATACAATGAGAAGCAGTGTGACAAAGGAGCTTCCTGTTCCTTTCGGCATGCTTGCATGTACTGCAGCGGTCAACACCCAGGTGTTGAATGCCCGAAGCGGAGGGACGGAGGAGCTTTCCGTGGGGCAAAATCGGGGGGGGCTGGACAAAAGAGCTCCAACACCCCTGAAGCTGGACGCCATTAGACCTTGGCTGGCGGCCTACCCAGACAGGGTGTCGGCTGCCAACCTACTAGCGGGGATTGGCGAAGGTTTCAAGATACCAACATTGGGGTTGGTAATGGGGTCCTCGTCGCACAAGAATCTGAAGTCGGCTTACGAAATGCCGGGTGAAGTTAGGGCGAAACTGAGCAAAGAAATTGCTCTGGGAAGATTTGCTGGTCCATTTGACCAACCTCCCATCCCTGACCTAGTTATTTCCCCTTTAGGGGTGGTTCCCAAAAAAGAACCGGGGAAGTTCCGCCTGATTCAGCATTTGTCCTATCCGAAAGGGGGTTCTGTCAATGACGCAATAGACCCACTGATAAGCTCGGTGTCTTACCAATCGTTTGACCAGGCGTTGGAATTGGTGTTGGCGGCGGGTCCGGGCGCGCTGCTAGCCAAAATGGACATCGAATCTGCCTTTCGGTTACTCCCCATACACCCAGCGTCTTTCAGACTGATGGGGTGTAAATTCGAGGGGAATTATTTTGTAGACAAATGTTTGCCCATGGGTTGCTCGCTATCGTGTGCTTATTTTGAAGAGTTTAGCTCATTCTTGCACTGGGCCATCATCACGGAGGCCGGCGGGGGAATAGTCGCTCATTATCTGGACGACTTCCTGCTGGTTGGCACCGCGGACACACGCGAATGCGATCGACTGATCGCAGTAATGCGTAGGCTAATGTCGAAATTTGGAGTGCCACTGGCTGAGGAAAAAACACAAGGCCCCTGTACAAGACTCACGTACTTGGGGATCGAAATTGACACTGCTGCAAGGCTATGTCGTCTCCCAGCCGATAAGGTGGAAGCAATGCTTGCGGCGGTGCGCAAAGCCAGGGCAGCGAAGAGCATGCCCCTGAGGGAGCTTCAGTCCGTGCTAGGCTTACTCAATTTTGCGTGCAAAATTATACCCATGGGTCGCGTGTTTAACAGGAGGATGGAAGCTTTACTTTCCAATCCGCACGGCACACGTAAAGTGTCGGTTTCGGAAGACATGCGGGAAGATCTGAAGGTATGGGAACTCTTCCTGCAAGGCTTCAATGGAACACTGCTGTGGCGCGCTCCTAGGGTTTCCAGTCAGACAGTGCACCTGCTGACGGATGCAGCTGGAGCAGCAGGTTATGGCGCCTATTTGGATGGGCAATGGAGCGCCGAGCCATGGCCCTTGGCATGGGTCCGAGCCGGACTGACAAGGAACTTGACACTTCTGGAGCTCTTTCCCATAGTTGTGGCTATGGAGCTCTGGGGGTCGGCGTTAAAGGATCGCTACATAGTGTTTTGGACGGACAACGCTAGCGTTGTTTTCGCCATAAATAGGTTGTCCGCGTCGTCACCGGTAGTTGTTAGGTACTTGCGACAGCTAGTGCTGAGGTGCTTGCAATACAATATTCAGTTTTCCGCGAGGCACGTTCCTGGGGTCAACAACACCCTGGCGGACGCACTCTCGAGGTTTCAATGGGAACAGTTTCGCAGACTGGCCCCTAACGCAGCAGCAGTTGGCTTACCTTGTCCCCACTCTATTTGGCAGTTGGCGGGGCAGGGAGGTCCATAGGGCACCTAGTGAGGGCATCCCTGGCGCAGAACACGTGGAGAGCTTATTCACAGCACTGGGGCGAGTGGGTAAGTTACTGTTACGCACAGGGCGCAGCGCCGGAAAGGGTCTCGAGGGATCTGTTCTTGGAGTGGCTGGCAGAGAAACATGGGCAAGGGACTTCGAAGGGCGCTATATCCAATAGAATAGCTGCAATCTCCTTCTTTTGCAATATGCTAGAGTGGCCCAATATCACGAAAGGTTTCCTGGTGAAGCAAGTGATTAAGGGCTGGGGAAGGCTCGAGGGTAGAGCGAAAGATGCGCGCGAACCTGTCACATTTTGTAGGCTAGCCAGGCTGGTGGACGCAATCGAGGGCATTTGCGTCGAACCCGGCGAAAGAGAACTGTTTCAGTGCATATTCTCCTTGGCGTTCTTTGCGGCCCTCAGGCCGGGCGAGCTGGTCGCAACCTCAAAGGATGCAATTAACACGGGTATGCAGTTGGCTCATGTCAAATTGGCGGGCGATAATTTGTTATTGTTTATCCCGCACTCGAAGACTGACCAGGAGGGGAAAGGGGTGTGGATCACTCTGACTCCCTCGGCATCAGGCGTCTGCCCGGTTGTGAGTACAAGGGCCTACATGGCGCGGCGACCGCGGGGCCCCGCCCAGTTCTTAGTGCATTCCGACGGATCGAATCTCTCCCGGTACCAGTTCGCAGCGGTGCTCAGAAAGGTAGCGCTTGCAGCAGGTTTGGGGAAGTGTAGAATCACCCCCCATTCCTTCCGAATAGGGGCTGCCACCAGCGCGGCCGCGCTAGGTTGGAAAGGAGATCGCATACAGAAGTTGGGCCGATGGAGGTCCCAATGTTACAAGTCTTACGTGCGCCCTCCAGCTGAGGCCTAGGGGGTATTCGGTGTAGGAGGAAGGAAACTGGCGTTTTACATTTGTTTGGTTGTGTTGTTTAATTTTAGTCTAAGGTGATTGACTATGTAATCCGTTTTTCAGGTGTGGCTACAGGTCCTTCTCGTATCTGGATAATAGGGCACTCCTACGTGCACTGGGCGGCACTGAAGGCCCATTCTCTTCCTGAGGGGCAGCAGTTGGGGATTCCGACGTCTCAGGCATCAATACGGTGGTTGGGCCGTAGAGGCTTACAGTGGGATGGTTTGCCTGCCCTCCTCCAGAATGCCAGACATAGATGGGGACAGCCCCACATCATCCTCCTTCACATGGGGGGAAATGATATAGGGAGTGCACCTGCTCTGGATCTCATCAATGCGATGAGGTCGGATGTCAAGTGGATCTGTACCACGTTTCCGGGGGTTAGGCTGGCCTGGTCCAACATAATCCCTGCGTTGGAGATATTTTCCCACACCGAGGATAGCATATAGGGTTAGAAAAAAAGTTAACAGGGAGCTGGGTAGAGCAGTAATAGAGGTAGGGGGTTTTGTGGTCCGCCATGAACTGATCTCAGCGGACAAAAAAGGGCTGTATCGCCCGGACGGGGTGCACCTGTCCGACGAAGGGCTGGCGATCTTCCTGGTGGACCTCAAAACGGCTCTGGTTAGTAATATTTAGCGGGTGGCGGCAAGAGCCCGGTTTATGTGGGAGTGCCTGTCTCTTGTGGCGGGAGGTCGTAGCCATCAACAATTGAGGGCGGAGTCTGTAGAGGTGACAGTCGGGCTAATGGGCGGGGGTGATGTCCTCAGGTCGTGACCTGGGGGGCCCCGCCCCGCGGGTCTGCTGGCTGAAGATCCTTTAGGACGTCCGCGCCTACTAGACGGAATGGGGTGGGGCCACATTTGTGCCCACCCTTGGCATTTGCAATTCCACAACATCTGGCTGCGACCTCTTGTCATATGGAGCTAATAGTTTACTAGGCCTCGAATGCCGCCACAGGTTAAATATTTGAATGACTTCCGTTGAAGTCAAGTTAATAAATATGACCATCGTTATGGTCTTTAAATCCCAGCTATCTGTGTCGTGTCTTTATTTATAAGTTAAGTAGTTATGTTAAGTTGTTTTGTAAGGGGTTGGAACTACCAGATACAGCATCAGCCCTTAGGGGAATGAAAGGTAGCAGAGTCTCCTGTAATGGAGTTAAGGGATGAGCTGACAGGCTAGTGGAAAATCCCAGTGTAGTGTAGTAGCAACAATGTTGCAAAGTGAGGGGAGGTCTTAGGCTCACCTAATATAAACGAAGTTCTGGAACAATCTGGCCTCTTCCACCTGGGATTTTGCAAGGAGAAAGTTTCCCTCCCTCCCAACCCTATTGTTAAATGGTTAATTAAGTAATTGCTATTGCAACAGTTTTTAGGCGTCATTCAGGCAGATGGCTTCCCGGACGGGTTGCTGGTCCTTTAGATGCGAAAGGCAGGGATGGGGTTAGTTGACCTAGTCTTGGTAAGACCTTAGCCGTAATTTATTTGCTTCCTGGATGAGCTTTGCTGCAGGGCTTGGCCATACCAGTGCCTTAGAGGCTGAAGCGCATCATAACATCCACGTATCTCCTAATGGCGGGAGGTCGTAGCCATCAACAATTGAGGGCGGAGTCTGTAGAGGTGACAGTCGGGCTAATGGGCGGGGGTGATGTCCTCAGGTCGTGACCTGGGGGGCCCCGCCCCGCGGGTCTGCTGGCTGAAGATCCTTTAGGACGTCCGCGCCTACTAGACGGAATGGGGTGGGGCCACATTTGTGCCCACCCTTGGCATTTGCAATTCCACAACATCTGGCTGCGACCTCTTGTCATATGGAGCTAATAGTTTACTAGGCCTCGAATGCCGCCACAGGTTAAATATTTGAATGACTTCCGTTGAAGTCAAGTTAATAAATATGACCATCGTTATGGTCTTTAAATCCCAGCTATCTGTGTCGTGTCTTTATTTATAAGTTAAGTAGTTATGTTAAGTTGTTTTGTAAGGGGTTGGAACTACCAGATACAGCATCAGCCCTTAACATTTTTTTGAAACACAAATTTTATCTTGAGAAATGTTTATAATGCTATGTAGTGTTCTTTATGTGAAACAGAGGCTCCTACATTACAATACAAATGTAATAGATTACATTTCTTCTCAGAAATACCAACTGGATTACAATACTTAAAAAAGACCTTAATATTATGCAATTTTCCAATGCAATACAAATTAATTTTACTACTGCCACGAATAGTAATAACAACAACAATAATAGTAACAACAATAATAATAACAATAACAATAATAAAAATAGGTACTTTGGCTAAACCTAACTGAAGATTTGACATGCATGTAGCAAAAATTCCAACAAAGGTAACTGTATAAAATAATGTGTATCCCATTTTACAAAATTTGTGATTTTCTCCTACAATATAAAACAAACCATTTTATGTTCCTAACAACATATCTATGTAGCCTTATCAGATAAGTCTAGCTAAGATTTTCACACCTCAACTGAAATAATTTGAATATATGGTTGCCAGGAATACGATCTGCTTACCGTTTTCCCAATCGATTGTCTTACAAGTGTATAGAGCTGGTATCTGCATACGTTTTAGAACATCACAGATGATTTATCTAGGGGTAGTTTAATACAGTAGGTAATAAATTGTAACACATTGGACAATATCTACATTGATGAATTCACTGGATTTTATAGGAGCACCCACAAGAGTTCCCATTGAGGAGTTTGTGTTTGTGACTGAAGCAGAATTCTCCAGCCATGAATTTATCTGACCACCATTCCTCAGGTATAGACCGTTGAAGGACATACCTTTTAATTCCCTATATTTAAACTTGATTTTATCTGTGAGCAGTGGAGGATAAACTTGAAGTTATTGAACACACCAGTCGGTACCAGTACATAGAAATGATCACAAAAAAAGGAGTCAGAATACAAACGTAAGTAAAGAACCAGGTCAGCTATTTTACCAACCAACCAGCCTACACACTGTTTCAAAAATCATCCATTCAAAGGGGTCCATTTATTAAGTAGTAGGTGCTGCTTTGGAGCCCCATCAAGTGATAAGTGCAAAGGGACAAAGGCAGGCTCTGCACACAGGAATCCAGATAAAAAGATTTTTAATGACAAAAGATTAAAAAATACAAAAAGCAGCTACATACGCTGAGTGCACAAAAAAAAGGTGAACAAGGCAGGTAGACAAACTGACACTGATGTCTAAATAGTTTCACGTCTTCCCACAACGCTAATTCATAGACATATGGGATGTGGTAGGTAGATACTTTAAAAAGGGGAAGTCAGCTCATGATTGGTTAATCAATATACTCATTTTAAGCCAACAGCTAGTTCTTATATAGACCTTAATTAAACCACCTATACTACATACCCACTAATATAAGTTAAAAACAAAAGGAACCTAACCTATATAAACATTACAATATATTTTGCAGTGAGACATAATAAAAGTGTTAATAAGTGTCTTAACATGGATAAGTTTGCACCACAAAAAAATATACATAAATAAATTAATACCACCTATATGTATAGTAATATATGAAAAAGGGGCAAAATAAATAACATACAAAAAATATAAAAAAAATGAAAAAAACAGACAAAAATAAACATTGATACAAGAACTATTAGATGTCTATAAAATAATTGATGTCGCAATCACGATTCATACCAGATGGGGAACAAGTATGCAACTTAAGCATCCAAAACAACTCTTGCTTTTCCAACATTTTGAATTTGTTTCCTCCTCTAATAGGAATAGTGGCAACATCAATTATTTTTATGTTCATATTTGCTACATTAGTAAAGTGATATCCATTGAAATGATTGGCAACTGCTGAACTCTTATTGTAATTCTTGACATCCCTTGTATGTTTATTAAACCTTTTGCGGATCTCCCTGGAGGTTTGACCTGTATATTCCAACTGACATAAGTTACAGGTAAGCAAGTAAACCACAAAAGTGGTGCCACACGGCTAGATTTAGAGTTTGGCGTTAGCCGTCAAAACCAGCGTTAGAGGCTCCTAACGCTGGTTTTGGGCTACCGCTGGTATTTAGAGTCAGTCAGGAAAGGGTCTAACGCTCACTTTCCAGCCGCAACTTTTCCATACCGCAGATCCCCCTACGCCATTTGCATATCCTATCTTTTCAATGGGATCTTTCTAACGCTGGTATTTAGAGTCTTGGCTGAAGTGAGCGTTAGAAATCTAACGACAAAACTCCAGCCGCAGAAAAAAGTCAGGAGTTAAGAGCTTTCTGGGCTAACGCCGGTTTATAAAGCTCTTAACTCCTGTGCTCTAAAGTACACTAACACCCATAAACTACCTATGTACCCCTAAACCGAGGCCCCCCCCCACATCGCCGCCACTCTATTAAAAATTTTTAACCCCTAATCTGCCGACTGCACACCGCCGCAACCTACGTTATCCCTATGAACCCCTAATCTGCTGCCCCTAACACCGCCGAACCCTATATTATATTTATTAACCCCTAATCTGCTCCCCACAACGTCGCCGCCAGCTACCTACAATAATTAACCCCTAATCTGCCGACTGGACCTCACTGCTACTATAATAAATGTATTAACCCCTAATCCGCCTCACTAACCCTATAATAAATAGTATTAACCCCTAATCTGCCCTCCCTAACATCGCTGACACCTAACTTCAAGTATTAACCCCTAATCTGCCGACCGGACCTCACCGCTACTCTAATAAATTTATTAACCCCTAAAGCTAAGTCTAACCTTAACCCTAACACCCCCCTAAGTTAAATATAATTTAAATCTAACAAAATAAATTAACTCTTATTAAATAAATTATTCCTATTTAAAGCTAAATACTTACCTGTAAAATAAACCCTAATATAGCTACAATATAAATTATAATTATATTGTAGCTATTTTAGGATTTATTTTTATTTTACAGGCAACTTTGTAATTATTTTAACCAGGTACAATAGCTATTAAATAGTTAATAACTATTTAATAGCTACCTAGTTAAAATAATTTAAAAATTACCTGTAAAATAAATCCTAACCTAAATTACAATTAATCCTAACACTACACTATCAATAAATTAATTAAATACAAATACCTACAAATAAATACAATTAAATAAACTAACTAAAGTACAAAAAATAAAAAAGAACTAAGTTACAAAAAATAAAAAAATATTTGCAAACATTAGAAAAATATTACAACAATTTTAAGCTAATTACACCTACTCTAAGCCCCCTAATAAAATAACAAAGACCCCCAAAATAAAAAAATGCCCTACCCTATTCTAAAATTAAAATAGAAAAGCTCTTTTACCTTACCAGCCCTTAAAAGGGCCCTTTGCGGGGCATGCCCCAAAGAATTCAGCTCTTTTGCCTGTAAAAAAAAAACATACAATACCCCCCCCAACATTACAACCCACCTCCCACATACCCCTAATCTAACCCAAACCTTCCTTAAATAAACCTAACACTAAGCCCCTGAAGATCTCTCTACCTTGTCTTCACCACACCGGGTTCACCGATCGGTCCAGAAGAGCCTCCGAAGTCTTCATCCAAGCCCAAGCGGAGGCTGAAGAGGGACGTCAATCCTCTGGCTGAAGTCTTGATCCAAGCGGCGGCTGAAGAATTCTTCATCCTATCCGGGCAGAAGAGTAGATCCGGACCTGCAAACATCTTCATCCAAGCCGCATCTTCTATGTTCTTCCATCCGATGATGAGCGGCTCCATCTTCAAGACCTCCAGCGCAGATCCATCCTCTTCTTCCGACGTCCTAAAACAGAATGAAGGTTCCTTTAAGGGACGTTATCCAAGATGGCGTCCCTCAAATTCCGATTGGCTGATAGGATTCTATCAGCCAATCGGAATTATGGTAGGAAAATTCTGATTGGCTGATGGAATCAGCCAATCAGATTCAAGTTCAATCAGATTGAGCTCGCATTCTATTGGCTGTTCCAATCAGCCAATAGAATGCGAGCTCAATCTGATTGGCTGATCCAATCAGCCAATCGGATTGAACTTGTATCTGATTGACTGATTCCATCAGCCAATCAGAATTTTCCTACCTTAATTCCGATTGGCTGATAGAATCCTATCAGCCAATCGGAATTCGAGGGACGCTATCAGGGAAGAAGGATGTTCCGCGTCGGCGGAATGAAGATGGATCCTGAAGAAAGAAGATTGAAGACCCCGCTTGGAAGATGACATCGCCCGGATGGAAGACTTCTTCAGCGCCGCTTGGAGGATCACTTCATCGGATGGAAGACTTCTTCAGCGCCACTTGGAGGATCACTTCATTGGATGGAAGACTTCTTCAGCGCCCCTTGGAGGATCACTTCTGCCGCTCCGGATCTCCTCTTCAGTTCCATTGGTGGCTCGGCTGAGTGAAGACGACTCAAGGTAGGATGATCTTCAGGGGGGTAGTGTTAGGTTTATTTAAGGGGGGTTTGGGTTAGATTAGGGGTATGTGGGTGGTGGGTTTTAATGTTGGGGGGGTTGTATTTTTCTTTTACAGGCAAAAGAGCAGTTTTCTTTGGGGCATGCCCCGCAAAAGGCCCTTTTAAGGGCTGGTAAGGTAAAAGAGCTTTGAACTTTTTTAATTTAGAATAGGGTAGGGCATTTTTTTATTTTGGGGGGCTTTGTTATTTTATTAGGGGGCTTAGAGTAGGTGTAATTAGTTTAAAATTGTTTGTAAATATTTTTTTATTTTTTGTAACTTAGTTATTTTTTATTTTTTGTACTTAAGTTAGTTTATTTAATTGTATTTATTTGTAGGTATTGTATTTAATTAATTTATTGATAGTGTAGTGTTAGGTTTAATTGTAGATAATTGTAGGTATTGTATTTAATTAATTTAATGTTAGTGTAGTGTTAGGTTTAATTGTAACTTAGGTTAGGATTTATTTTACAGGTAATTTTGTATTTCTTTTAGCTAGGTAGTTATTAAATAGTTAATAACTATTTAATAACTATTCTAACTAGCTAAAATAAATACAAAGTTACCTGTAAAATAAATATAAATCCTAAAAAGGCTACAATGTAATTATTAATTACATTGTAGCTATCTTAGGGTTTATTTTACAGGTAAGTATTTAGTTTTAAATAGGAATAATTTATTAAAGTATAGTGTAGTGTTAGGTGTAATTGTAACTTAGGTTAGTTTTTATTTTACAGGTAAATTTCTCTTTATTTTAGCTAGGTAACTATTAAATAGTTAATAACTATGTAATAGCTATTGTACCTAGTTAAAATAAATTGAAATTTGCCTGTAAAATAAAAATAAATCCTAAAATAGCTACAATATAATTATAATTTATATTGTAGCTATATTAGGGTTTATTTTACAGGTAAGTATTTAGCTTTAAATAGGAATAATTTATTTAATAAGAGTTAATTTATTTTGTTAGATTTAAATTATATTTAACTTAGGGGGGTGTTAGTGTTAAGGTTAGACTTAGCTTTAGGGGTTAATAAATTTATTAGAGTAGCGGTGAGGTCCGGTCGGCAGATTAGGGGTTAATACTTGAAGTTAGGTGTCGGCGATGTTAGGGAGGGCAGATTAGGGGTTAATACTAATTATTATAGGGTTTTTGAGGCATGAGTGAGGCGGATTAGGGGTTAATACATTTATTATAGTAGCAGTGAGGTTCGGTCGGCAGATTAGGGGTTAATAATTGTAGGTAGGTGGAGGCGACGTTTGGGGCGGCAGATTAGGGGTACATAGGGATAACGTAGGTTGCGGCGGTGTACGGAGCGGCAGATTAGGGGTTAAAAAAATATGCAGGTGTCAGCGATAGCGGGGGCGGCAGATTAGGGGTTAATAAGTGTAAGGTTAGGGGTGTTTAGACTCGGGGTACATGTTAGGGTGTTAGGTGCAGACTTAGGAAGTGTTTCCCCATAGGAAACAATGGGGCTGCGTTAGGAGCTGAACGCTGCTTTTTTGCAGGTGTTAGGTTTTTTTCAGCCCAAACTGCCCCATTGTTTCCTATGGGGGAATCGTGCACGAGCACGTTTTTGAAGCTGGCCGCGTCCGTAAGCACCGCTGGTATTGAGAGTTGCAGTGGCGGTAAATATGCTATACGCTCCCTTTTTGGAGCCTAACGCAGCCCTTCTGTGAACTCTAAATACCAGCGGTATTTAAAAGGTGCGGGAGAAAAAAAGCACGTGTAGCTAACGCACCCCTTTGGCCGCAGAACTCTAAATCTAGCCGACAGTTTGCATAAAAGTGTGTATTATAAACATCCCCTGTGCTACTACTAGAGAACTGACTACCCTCCTGTAGATGTGCACACATATGGCAGTTACGTTTTCCACATCTGAAATTGCCAGTTTTCTATAGCCAATTTTGTTTATGAATGTTGCTTCTAGTTACTAAACTTGGTGACAATTTTTGTCCTAAGGTCATGGATTTTTTTAGGCACAAACCTAATATTATTAATAAATGGTTTTAAAACCTCATCACCTGACAAGATATGCAAATGTTTTTTTAATATTTTAACCACCTCATCATATTGTTTGGAATAGGCAGTATTAAATACTATAGCATCTTTAAAGTTGGATTTCGGGTTTTTGTTCACATTATGACCTTTTGATGTTAAATAATATTTTTTTACTTCTTTTCGGCATTTTTCAAGAGTATTGGCATTATATCCTTTATTAATTAACCTGTTTTTAAGTTCTAAGGATTGAGCCTCATAAATTTAATCAGACTTCGTATTTCTACGAAGTCTAATGAATTGTCCACGGGGTATCGCTTTTACCACATGCTTAGGATGCTGAGAAGCAGCGTGTAAAATAGTATTGCCAGCTGTTTCTTTTCGGTAGGTTTTAGTCACTATAGTGTTTTGGCTAATCTGTAGGGTTAAAACTAGATAGTTGACACTATTAGTACTATATGTACCAGTGAATTGGAGGTTGAACAAATTCCTGTTAATGTAACCCATACATTTCTCAAACTCCCTGTCATCCAAAGGCTTTTAAACGATGACCAACAGGTCATCAATATAGCGGACGTATATGAGAATGTTCTCTAGCCATGGGTTTTAAATACTGTAAATATGAGAAAGCTCCCACCACGAGACATATAAATTAGCAAAAGCGGGGGCAAATTTTGCCCCCATTGCGGTGCCACAGATTTGGTTGTAGTATACACCGTCAAACCAAAAATAATTATGGGAGAGAAGAAACATCAGAACATCTCCCACATAGTGTTTGACATTATTAGCCAGATCCATCTCTCTATTCAAAAAGAACTCTACAGCTTTTAAGCCCAAATGTTGAGGGATACATGTATAGAGGGCACATACATCAATAACTGCCCAAGAAAAATTATCTTTCCATGTGACCGTATCCAAAATTTTAATAAGTTGAAAACTGTCTTTGAGATAAGACAATTGTTTTTGTGCCAAGGGTTGTAGAACTCCGTCTAACCATGCCCCCAATGGTTCCAATAGGGAACCCACCCCCGATACAATGGGCCTACCAGGGGGAGAGACAGGGTCCTTATGAACCTTGGGGACAGGGTAGAACACTTTGGTACACCTGAAACAGAAGTTAAGAAGCAGCGGTCGTAAGACCACTGCTACTGAACTTCTCCACCTCCTTTTAGATGGCGGATTGAAATAATTGGATTGACACCCCTGCTAGCGGCCGTCAGTGAGCAGGGGACAGCATTGCACAAGCATTTTACCTGAAATGCTTGTGCAATGTTAAATGCCGACAGTGTATGTTGTCGGCATTTAGCAAGGTCGAGCGGACATTATTCGCTACAGCAAATCATGACTGCTTGACCTTTGTTAAATCTACCCCAAAATGTCAAGAGTTTTGCAGCCTTCTTTACAGACAAAGTACGTGATCCACCCATTGTAAATGACCAACATCCATCTTTTTAAGTAATTCTAATCATACTGGACAAACTCCAGTTTCATTGGTGAAAATATATTATTTGAACAACAGAAAGACAATTAAAACACTGATAGAGAAAAAAATGGATGGATGACAAGGAATAGACAGAGAGGCATGCAGAGAGATGTAGAGATGGTGAGAGATAGAGAGAAGAACAACACACATAGAGACACGCAGAGAGATGGTGAGAGATAGAAAGATAGAGACACGCAGAGAGATGGTGAGAGATAGAAAGATAGAGACACTGAGAGACACGCAGAGAGATAGAAAGATAGAGACACTGAGAGACACGCAGAGAGAAGGAGGGATGGTGAGATATAGAGACACAGATAGACATGCAGAGAGATGGAGAGATGGTCAGAGATAGAAAGAGACACAGAGAGGAACGCAGAGAGAAGGAGAGATGGTCAGAGATAGAAAGAGACAAAAAGAGACATGCAGAGAGATGGAGAGATGGTGAGATATAGAAATAGACAAAGAGAACAATGCAGAGAGATGGAGAGATGAAGAGATGCTGAGAGATAGAAAGAGACAAAGAGAGACATGCAGAGAGATGGAGAGATAGTGAGAGATAGAGACACAGAGAGACATGCAGAGAGATGGAGAGATGGTGAGAGATAGAGACACAGAGAGACATGCAGAGAGATGGAGAGATGGTGAGATATAGAAAGAGACAAAGAGAGACATGCAGAGAGATGGAGAGATGAAGAGATGCTGAGAGATAGAAAGAGACACAGAGAGGCACGCAGAGAGATGGAGAGATAGTGAGAGATAGAGACACAAAGAGACATGCATAGAGATGGAGAGATGGTGAGAGATAGAGACACAAAGAGACATGCATAGAGATGGAGAGATGGTGAGAGATAGAGACACAGAGAGACATGCAGAGAGATGGAGAGATGGTAAGAGATAGAGACACAGAGAGACATGCAGAGAGATGGAGGGATGGTAAGAGATAGAGAGATAGAGACACAAAGAGACATGCATAGAGATGGAGAGATGGTGAGAGATAGAGACACAGAGAGACATGCAGAGAGATGGAGGGATAGATGAAAGGATAGATTGACTCCCTCTGTTTACCAGCAATTTATTATAGCCCTCATATACTCTAGAATAAGAAATCATTTAAAATCTTATTATGCTGATAGCTGCTTTGAATACTTAGTTGATTTACTAATACATATGTGATGTGGGATATTAGCAATTATTATTGTTATAACATTTATTATGTAATTTATTATGAAATGTATGATTCACTGTTGAAAATGTTAGGATTATATTAGATCTCAAAGGATCATTATACAATTGCGTATTCTCTGAGTGAATGCCAATGGATTGTTAATTGTTTGTGGTCAGTGACTGGTCATTTTAAGTTCCAGATGTGGTTTATAATTAGCCAACTAATTGTGTATACATACTAGGTTATGCTACATCTATCAATATGTTGTCTTACATCTACAATCCAGAGACAATTAGATTAGTTTGTTCCTTCTAGAGAACATTTATCTAATGTATCCTCAACTTTTGTAATGTCATTAGCCAGTTTTGTCATTATTTTCTTGTATTTGGTTTTAGAATATATTATACTTCTGGAATTTAAAGGGATATGAAACCCCCAAAAAATATTTTGTGATTCAGCAGACAAATCATACAATTTAAAAAGTTTCCATTTTACTTCTATTTTTCAATTTGCTTCATTCCCATGATATTCTGTGTAGAAGAGATACCTAGGTAGGAATCTGGAGCACTATAAATGGATAAAATTCTCACAAAACTGCTCATATAGTGCTCCAGAAATAAACTGGCTCCTAAGCATACGTCCCTGCTTTTCAACAAAAGATGCCAAGAGAATGAAGAAAATTGACGTCCCCTAAGATCCAACAACGACCTGCTTCTTGCATCCTCTACCATCACCTCCTCTCATGCTAGACTACAGGACTTCTCTCGTGCGGCACCAACCCTCTGGAACGCACTTCCTCGAGATGTCAGACTTGCCCCTAACCTCTCCTCCTTTAAACGTTCCCTAAAGACATTTCTGTTCAGGGAAGCTTATCACCCGACTTATTAACAAACTAACTTCAATTAACTAACAGTTGCCCTCTGTCTCCTCACTAATATCATTCTCACCTCTGCAGTCCCCACCTCCTGTTTCCAATCCTCCTACCCATCTAGATTGTAAGTTCCCACGGGAATAGGGCCCTCAATTCCCCCTGTATTTGTCTGTAAAATGTTGTGTCTTATCGTATTGTTTCTCCACTGTACTGTTATCCTTGTACCCATGGGCAGCACTGCGGAATTTGTCGGCGCTTTATAAATAAAGAATAATTATAATAAATTAGAAAGTTGTTTAAAATTGCATGCTCCATCTGAATCATAAAAGAACATTTTGTATTTCATATCCCTTTAATGAAATAACTATTTTATATATTATGGCAAAAAAAGTAATTTACAGAATAATCTTATATTTATCTATGCTTCAATTAATCAATTAACTTGTAGTTTGCAAGTCTTCCCCACAAATGCTCTGTTTCTACATACACAGCTTCATAAGGGGAAACCTTTATGTTTTACCAAATACTTATAGTGGTTGAATATCGGTGCTCACCCGGAAGACATTTTCTTTGCAACACTATAAGGTCAAGCTTTAGAGGATTAAAATGAAACAAAAGTCATTAACCTAGGTAATCACTTGGCATTCTTAGCTGTAGGAACTGCACCGTATAAATGATAATCTTGCAAGAAAGATAACTTCATTGTTGCAGCTTTTTCTTTTGCAGCGTTTTCCTCTTAGGTGGACTTATATTTTTTTGAGCAGGGAGTACTTGGCTCCTAAATAAGGTGTACAATAAAGTTAACAAGTAAATGAATACATTCTTTTTTTTTGTTAAGCTTAAACACAGTGGGCTAGATTACGAGTGGAGCACTATTGTTAGCGTGAGGAGTGTATACGCGATCGCTAGTTTGCAGTGTTATTTACGCTCAAATACATATTACAAGTGGCGCGCTCTTCAAATTACAGCAAATTAGTTTGCACAAACTCGCGGTAGTTTATGTCTATGGATAGCATTGAGCGGTAATGTGCGCTCATACTACAAGTTGAAAGTAAATGTTATTGCGCTAACGCAATCGCATTTACAGCTCAAACTTTTTTACTTGACCTTTCAAAGAGTTTGTCCAGGGGAAATATTTGCCCTACACTACACTAGTAAAGCTTAAACCACCACCCCCCACAATGCAAACTAAGCCCTAAGCCGCCACACCTCCACATTTTAAAGAAAGCTTCTACACTATTAACTTCTAAGCTGCCACCCCCACCGCAAAGTAACTTTCTATGCTATTAACACCTAAACTGTCACCCCCAATGCAAAGTAATCCACTAACATCTAAACCCCCTAACCTATTACCCCTAAGTTACCCCAAAATAGAATAAACTTACCTTTCTAAAAAAAAAAAACTACCTTAAAAAAAAATTAAAAACGTACCTGAAAAATTCAAAATAAAACTAACCTTACCTTAACAAAATAAAAAAACTCAACATTACGTAAAAAATAAAAACCCCTAACATTACACAAATTAAAAGAAAAACTAACTTTACTTAAAATAAAGAAAACTTAACAAAAATACCTAAATTACCTTTTCAGGTTGTTTTAAGATATGGTTTTGGGGGAGGGTTAATGATAGTAGGGTTTTTTTTTTTGTTTTGGGGTGTTAGTTTTTTTTTTTTCAAGTAATGGTAGGTTTTTTATTTTTTTTAAAGGGAAGATTAGTTTTTTATTTATTTTTCAGGTAAGTTTTTATTTTTTTTAAAGAAATGTATTTTTTATAGGTAAGGTTATTCTATTTTGGGGTAATTTAGGGGGTGTTAGATGTTAGTGGGTTACTTTGCAATGTGGGGGTGTAGTGGTTTAGGGGTTAATAGTGTAGAGGTTTAGTTTGCAATGTGGGGGTGTGGCAGTTTAGTGGGTTAATAGTGTAGAGGTTTACTTTGTGATGTGGGGGTATGGGAGTTTAGGGGTTAATAGTGTCAAGGATTACTTTGCGATGTGAGGGTGTGGAGGTTTAGGTTTTTAATAGTGAGGTTACTTTGCGATGTGGGGGTGGCGGTTTAGGGGTTAATGGTGTAGGTTACTTTGCCATGTGGGGGTGGCGGTTTAGGGGTTAATGGTGTAGGTTACTTTGCCATGCGGGCGTTTGCGATTTATAGGTTAATAGTGTAGAAGGTTACTGTGCGATGTGGGGGGTGGCAGTTTAGGGGTTATTAGCGTGGTGGGGACTTTGTGGTGGTCTATCTGGCAGTTTTGGGGTTATTAGAGTAGGGGTCTTATGGCAATTCGGGTTAGAGCGGAAGTAAGAGTGTAAGGTTTTTTTTACACTTTTTTTGCTCCATTGACTTCTATAGGGAATACATTACAAAGCACACAATTTTCTTATTGCGCAAGAAGTAAGCTGTTTGCACACGTCAGGTTACTTCTTGTGCAATTAGAGCTCAAGCAAAAGCGCTAAATTGCGCTCCACTCGTAATCTGGCCCAGTATGTTATAACGGGTCTGGCACCAATCTCTGCAGAATTAAAAAGTTGACAGTGCCATGACACAAGATACTGTACAGCAAGTGCCTTTCACATTTTTGGTTCTGCAGAGGTCAGTTAAGGAGCATTAAAAGATGTGAAAATATATTGGGCAGTTTTATTGTATGTGCTAGAATACAGCCGAATGTCCGTTTTTAGATTATAGTGTCCCCTTCTTCAGACTCAATGTATACCTGCATGCCATATGAAATAATAATAGAGAATTTAGATCCTTGTTTAGTGTTGCTTTAATAAATATATTTTCATACACAGTTAAATGTCTAGAACAATCTATCTATTACATATGATAAAGCTCTATTCAAAAATGCTAAAAAAAAAGCTTCAAATTTTGTCGAATACCACGGCGAATACACAGAATTACGCTAGAATTTCAGAGGTTTTCTATTCGCATCGATCTGCGTCGAATTGAGACCGTCGGATCGTATGTTATGTTACAAATTTCACATTCTTGCGATCTTAAGGCTTTGATAACTACGGCGCATCATTCTCACAACAACTACGACGCGGAATTCTGGCACATTTTCAGCTGACACTTTGATAAATAGGCCTCAAAGAGATACATGCAGAGAGATGGAGAGATGGTGAGAGATAGAGAAATAGAGACACAGAGAGACATGCAGAGAGATAGAGTGATGGTGAGAGATAGAAAGAGACAGAGAGACATGCAGAGAGATGGAGGAGAGATGATGAGAGATAGATAGAAAGAGACACAGAGAGACATGCAGAGAGATGGAGAGATGGTGAGAGATAGAAAGAGACAGAGAGACATGCAGAGAGATGGAGAGATAGTGAGAGATAGAAAGAGACAGAGAGACAAGCAGAGAGATGGAGAGATGGTGAGAGATAGAGAAATAGAGACAAAGAGATAAATGCAGAGAGATGGAGAGATGATGAGAGATAGATAGAAAGAGACACAGAGAGACATGCAGAGAGATGGAGAGATGGTGAGAGATAGATAGAAAGAGACACAGAGAGACATGCAGAGAGATGGAGAGATGGTGAGAGATAGAAAGAGACAGAGAGACAAGCAGAGAGATGGAGAGATGTTGAGAGATAGAGAAATAGAGACACAGAGATACATGCAGAGAGATGGAGAGATGGTGAGAGATAGATAGAAAGAGACACAGAGAGACATGCAGAGAGATGGAGAGATGGTGAGAGATAGAAAGAGACAGAGAGACAAGCAGAGAGATGGAGAGATGTTGAGAGATAGAGAAATAGAGACACAGAGATACATGCAGAGAGATGGAGAGATGGTGAGAGATAGATAGAAAGAGACACAGAGAGACATGCAGAGAGATGGAGAGATGGTGAGAGATATAGACACAAAGAGACATGCAGAGTGATGGAGAGATATTGAGATATAGAGACACAGAGAGACATGCAGAGAGATGGAGGGATAGATGGGAGGATCAATAGATTGACTCCCTCTGTTTACCAGCAATTTATTATAGCCCTCATATACTCTAGAACAAGCTTCTTCAAACTTTTTTCCCTAAGACCCAGTGCAACGACACCACATACCTTCTCAGCCCTATTTTTATGCTTGGTCTGAAAATTTCTGACGTAATATACATCAAAATAACTGTAATTTTTGGCAAAGTGACTAAAATGTAAGCTAGTCAAACTTCAAAGTGTTGTAATAACACACACACTCATATAACAGACACAACACACACTGTCAAACACCCCCCCCCTCATACAAGACACACCACAAACTCTCATACAACACACAAACACCAGCCACTCTAGTCTCATACAACCCACAAACACCACACACTCATACAACACACAGACACCACACACTCATACAACACCCAAACACCACACCCTCTCATACAATACCCAAACACCACACCCTCTCATACAACACCCAAACACCACACCCTCTCATACTACACCCAAACACCACACCCTCTCATACTACACCCAAACACCACACCCTCTCATACAACACCCAAACACCACACCCTCTCATACAACCCACAAACACCACACCCTCTCATACAACCCACAAACACCACACACTCTCATACAACCCACAAACACCACACACTCTCATACAACCCACAAACACCACACACTCTCATACAACACCCAAACACCACACACTCTCATACAACACCCAAACACCACACCCTCTCATACAACCCACAAACACCACACACTCTCATACAACCCACAAACACCACACACTCTCCTATAACAGACACACAAGCCGTGACCCAGTAAACATAGTGTTGCGACCCAGTAATGGGTCCTGACCTGTGGTTTGAAGAACCCTGCTCTAGAATAAGAAATCATTTAAAATCTTATTATGCTGATAGCTGCTTTGAATACCTAGTTAATTTACTAATACATATGTGCTGTGGGATATTAGCAATTATTATTGTTATAACATTTATTATGTAATTTATTATGAAATGTATGATTCACTGTTGAAAATATTAGGATTATATTAGGAGGCCCATTTATCAAGCTCCGAATGGAGCTTGAGGGCCCGTGTTTCTGGTGAGTCTTCAGACTCGCCAGAAACAGCAGTTATGAAGCAGGCAGTAAAAGACCGCTGCTCCATAATCCTGTCCGTCTGCTCTGAGCAGGCGGACAGGAATCAACACAATTCAACCCGATCCAGTACGATCGGGTTGATTGTCACCTCCCTGCTGGCGGCCGATTGGCAGCGAATCTGCAGGGGGCGGCGTTGCACCAGCAGCTCTTCTGAGCTGCTGGTGCAATGCTGAATACGGAGAGTTTATTGCTCTCCGCATTCAGAGAGGTCTTGCGGACCTGATCCGCACTGTCGGATAAGGTCCGCAAGACCTTTGATAATTCGGCCTCTAGATCTCAAAGGATCATTATAGAATTGCGTTTTCTCTGAGTGAATGCCGATGGATTGTAAATTGTTTGTGGTCAGTGACTGGTCATTTTAAATTCCAGATGTGGTTTACAATTAGCCAACTAATTGTGTATAAACGACGTTGGGGCGGCAGATTAGGGGTTAATAAGTGTTGGTAGGTAGCAACGACATTGGGGCAGCAGATTAGAGGTTAATAAGTGTAGGTAGCGACGACATTGGGGGCGGCAGATTATGGGTTAATAAGTGTAGGTGGGTGGCGGTGACATTTGGGGTGGCAGATTATGGGTTAATAAGTGTAATGTAGGTGTCTGTGATGTCGGGGGCAGCAAATTAGGTGTGTTTAGACTTTGGGTTTATGTTAGGGTATTAGGTGTAAACATAACTTTTGTTTCCCCATAGGAATCAATGGGGCTGCGTTACGGAGCTTTATGCTCCTTTATGGCAGGTGTTAGGCTTTTTTTTAGCCGGCTCACCCCATTGATGTCTATGGGGAAATCATGCACGAGCACGTAATACCAGCTCAAAGCAGCACTGGTATTTGGGTGCGGTATGAAGCTCAATTTTGCTCAACGCTCACATATTGCCTGCTAACGCCGGGTTTTTGCAAACCTGTAATAGCAGCGCTATAGGGAGGTGAGCGGTGGGAATAACTTGCAAGTTAGTACCGAGACACTCTTACCGCAAAACTCATAATCTGGCCGTAGGTTATACTACATCTATAAATATGTTGTTTTACATCTACAATCCAGAGACAATTTGATTAGTTTGTTCCTTCTAGAGAACATTTATCTAATGTATCCTCAACTTTTGTAATGTCATTAGCCAGTTTTGTCATTATTTTCTTGGATTTGGTTTTAGAATATATTATACTTCTGGAATTTAAAGGGATATGAAACCCCACAAAAAAATATTTTGTGATTCAGACAAATCATACAATTTAAAAAAAGTTTCCAATTTACTTCTATTTTTAAATGTGCTTCATTCCCATGATTTTCTGTGTAGAAGAGATACCTAGGTAGGAATCTGGAGCACTAAAAATTGATAAAATTCTTGCAAAACTGCTCATATAGTGCTTCAGAAATGGACCGGCTCCTAAGCATACGCCCCTGCTTTTCAACAAAAGATGCCGAGAGAATGAAGAAAATTGATAATAGAAATAAATTAGAAAGTTGTTTAAAATTGCATGCTCCATCTGAATCATAAAAGAACATTTTGTATTTCATATCCCTTTAATGAAATAACTATTTTATATATTATGGCAAAAAATTTAATTTACAGAATGATCTTATATTTATCTATGCTTCAATTAATCAATTAAAGGGACAGTCTACACCAGAATTGTTATTGTTTTAAAAGATAAATAATCCCTTGTTTACCCATTCCCTAGTTTTCCATAACCAACACGGTTATATTTATATATTTTTTACCACTGTGATTATCTTGTATCTAAGCCTCTGCAGACTGCCCCTTTATTTGTTCTTTTGACAGACTTGCAGTTTAGCCAATCAGTGATGGCTCCCAGGTAACTTCACGTGCACGAGCACAGTGTTATCTATATGAAAAACATGAACTAACACCCTATAGTGGTGAAAAACCTGTTAAAATGCATTCTTAAGAGGCGGCCTTCAAGGTCTAAGAAATTAGCATATGAACCTCCTAAGTTAAGCTTTCAACTAAGAATACCAAGAGAACAAAGAAAGATTGGTGATAAAAGTAAATTGGAAAATTGTTTAAATTACATGCCCTATCAGAAATGAAAGGTTTTTTTTGGACTAGACTGTCCCTTTAACTTGTAGTTTGCAAGTCGTCCCCACAAATGCTCTGTATCTGCATACACAGCTTGATAAGGGGAAACCTTTATGTTTTACCAAATACTTATAGTGGTTGAATATCGGTGCTCACCCGGAAGACATTTTCTTTGCAACATTATAAGGTCAGGCTTTAGAGGATTAAAATGAAACAAAAGTCATTAACCTAGGTAATCACTTGGCATTCTTAGCTGTAGGAACTGCATCGTGTAAATGATAATCTTGCAAGAAAGATAACTTCATTGTTGTAGCTTTTCTTGTACAGCGTTTTCCTCTTAGGTGGACTTATATTTTTTTGAGCAGGGAGTACTTGGCTCCTAAATAAGGTGTACAATAAAGTTAACAAGTAAATGAATACATTCTCTTTTTTGTTAAGCTTAAACACAGTGGGCTAGATTATGAGTGGAGCACTATTGTTAACGTGAGGAGTGTAAACGCGATCGCTAGTTTGCGGTGTTATTTACGCTCAAACACATATTACAAGTGGCGCTGTTCAAATTACAGCAAATTAGTTTGCATGAACTTGCGGTAATTTATGTCTATGGATAGCATTGAGCGGTAATGTGCTCACAAACTACAAGTTGAAAGTAAATGTTATTGCTCTAACGCAATCGCATTTACAGCTCAAACTTTTTTACGTGACCTTTCAAAGAGTTTGTCCAGGGGAAACATTTGCCCTACACTACACTAGTAAAGCCTAAACCACCACAATGCAAACTAAGCCCTAAGCCGCCACACCTCCACATTGCAAAGAAAGCTTCTACACTATTAACCTCTAAGCTGCCACCCCCACTGCAAAGTAACTTTCTATGCTATTAACACCTAAACTGTCACCCCCAATGCAAAGTAATCCAAAGTAATAGTGTCAAGGATTACTTTGCGATGTGAGGGTGTGGAGGTTTAGGTTTTTAATAATGTAGGTTACTTTGCGATGTGGGGGTGGCGGTTTAGAGGTTAATGGTGTAGGTTACTTTTTTATTTATTTTTCAGGTACGTTTATTTTTTTTAAAGAAATTTATTTTTTATAGGTAAGGTTGTGGGGGTGTAGTGGTTTAGGGGTTAATAGTGTAGAGGTTTAGTTTGCAATGTGGGGGTGTGGCAGTTTAGTGGGTTAATAGTGTAGAGGTTTATTTTGTGATGTGGGGGTATGGGAGTTTAGGGGTTAATAGTGTCAAGGATTACTTTGCGATGTGAGGGTGTGGAGGTTTAGGTTTTTAATAGTGAGGTTACTTTGCGATGTGGGGGTGGCGGTTTAGGGGTTAATGGTGTAGGTTACTTTGCCATGTGGGCGTTTGCGATTTATAGGTTAATAGTGTAGAAGGTTACTGTGCGATGTGGGGGGTGGCAGTTTAGGGGTTATTAGCGTGGTGGGGACTTTGTGGTGGTCTATCTGGCAGTTTTGGGGTTATTAGAGTAGGGGTCTTATGGCAATTCGGGTTAGAGCGGAAGTAAGAGTGTAGGTTTTTTTTACACTTTTTTTGCTCCATTGACTTCTATAGGGAATACATTATCACGCACACAATATTCTTATTGCGCTAGAAGTAAGCTGTTTGCACACGTCAGGTTACTTCTTGAGCAATTGGAGCTCAAGCAAAAGCGCTAAATTGCGCTCCACTCGTAATCTGGCCCAGTATGTTATAACGGGTCTGGCACCAATCTCTGCAGAAACAAAAAGTTGACAGTGCCCTGACACAAGATACTGTACAGCAAGTGCCTTTCACATTTTTGGTTCTGCAGAGGTCAGTTAAAGGAGCATTAAATGATGTGAAAATATATTGGGCAGTTTTATTGTATGTGCTAGAATACAGCCGAATGTCCGTTTTTAGACTATAGTGTCCCCTTCTTCAGACTCAATGTATACCTGCATGCCATATGAAATAATAATAGAGAATTTAGATCCTTGTTTAGTGTTGCTTTAATAAATATATGTTCATACACAGTTAAATGTCTTGAACAATCTATCTATTACATATGATAAAGCTCTATTCAAACATGCTAAAAAAATGTTTTGCATGGAAAGATTAAGTTAAAAGTATAGTCAACTCTAAGATTTTTATTGTTTAAAAAGATGGATTATCCCTTTATTAACCCTTCCCCAGTTTTGCATAACCAACAAGGTTTTATTAATACACTTTTTACCTCTGTGTTTAGCTTTTATCTAAGCCTCATCTGACAGCTCCTTATCACATAGCTATTCATTTATTATCTATTGACTTGAATTTTAGCCAATTAGTGCAGTGTCATGCACAACTCCGGAAGTGAGCACAATGTTATCTATATTGCTCAAATGAATTAGGAGTCTATTGTTGAGAAAAGATAATAAAAAAGCATATGATAAGAGGCTGACTGTAGTGGCTTAGAAATAGGCAGAAAATGAGAGGTTTACATGTTATAAAGTTTATTAATATAACAATGTTGGTTGTGCAAAGCTGGGGAATGGGTAGTTAAGGCATTATCTATATTTTTAAACAATAACAATTTTGGTGTATACTGTGTCCCTTTAAAGTTGTTTTCAAGCTAAGATAAAGCGCAGATGAACTTTATGGACGAATTGTTTACCGGATGCTACTTTATTACTGGCCAGCAATATGCCTCACAAGCATAAAAACAAACAAACAAACAAAAGGTACAAATGCTTTTGAACCCTTTTTAAATAACACCTTCTGCTAGCTAATAATCAGTCCCTCTTGGCCTTACCTCACCTGCACATTTTTTCTAAAAATATTTATTTCATAAACAAACATTTGAATAATTTTCTAGATCTTGTTTCTAACCAGTGATAGAGATTATACTTGCTCAGAATAAAATGGCTTTTTTTGGAAGCCCTTTATAGGTGCCAGGTGGATAGAAATTCATTCTCAGAAGCAGGTTATTTTTATCTGCGCTCACACAGAAAGGTAATCAATCTGTCTTGTTTCAAAGTCACTTTGACATCTAAAAGATGTAATTAATGTTTGTTACTTTGAATGGTAAATTTATAACCATGTCATATGCTTTATTGGCAAAGTGATACATATTTAGTTGAGTGTATATCTTGATTATAAATAAAGACGATGTTATGGATAAAATAGATCACTATGAATATATGAAAAAATATACCAAAATATTGCATAAAAATGAGTTGTGTATACAAATAGAAACAAATAGAAATAGAAACATGAGCTATGTAAATGATTTCATTATTAAAACAAAGGGCTCCATAAGTAGCAAAAGCTGCTCCGGAGCCCTTGTGGGGAAGGTTTGCATATGCGAGCCTGCTTCCCGCAATGTAAGAAGCAGCTGTCAATAGAGAGGGGAAATCACTGAGAGCTCTCTCTTGGTGATTGACAGTTCCTTCTCTCACGCGATTGGTCATGTGAGAGAAGGGGCGGGCTTTACACACTCATTTGAGTTATATACAGGCAAGCAGATCCTGTTCGCCCTCTGTCCGTATATAGCAAAGGCGAGCGGACAACTTTTCGAGTTGAGAAGCTTGTCCGCTCGCCTTTTAGTACATGGAGCCAATGTGTTTTAGTCAAGAATCACAGGTCGGGGAAATCCCATGCAGTATTGTGAGACAAATACAGTGTCTCATGAGAGAAGGGTCTGTCAATCACACAGAGCACGCAATATATCTTCGCCACATTATGCTGCTTCGTACATGGAGCCCTATATGTTGCAATAGTCAGAACAATCAGTTTCACTTAAAGTTGTAATTGATACAAATAATAAGTGAGATCAACTGAGAACACAGTTTAAATAGAAAATGTTTTTTATGTTGAATAGTAATAGTATAATCCAACTAAATAAGAGAATTGTTAAGTGACAATAACTATCTGAGATACTAACTACTGTGAACTTTTTTTTTTTTTTTTGGGGGGGGGGGGGGGGGGGGACAGTTTAAACTGTTCTATATTCAGAAGCACAAATATAAAAACACTGTTGAACATTAAAGCCAATATTGGAATATCTCCATAATAATATATGTACAAATACTAGGCCTGTCAAAAATAATCGTTTTGACGATGCATCGCGATGCGGCATGAAACGATTCTGCATCGATGCGCTGAGACGCGATAATCGATTAACGTTACCCACGTGACCAGCCTCCAGGAAACGTAAAAGAAAGTGCGCGAAAGTGTGCGGTACATCGTTTTGACGTCACTGACGTCACGTCACCCAATAAAGCAACATGGGCGCTCATGGGCGGTCTCTTGAAGTGCCGAAGTTACGCAGTAGGAGCAAAGCAGCAAAGCAGGAGTTTGTTGCCTGAGATTGATGATGGTACACGGCGGTATACTACAGCTACACGGCGGGCTCATTTTTATTTTGTGGGAGACAGAGGAGGAGACCTATGGTGAGAATTAGACTAACTAACTGTTTGTTTAGTTAATAGTTACCAAAACGTTGTACATTTTGCCAATGCCATGCCATAATTGCCATTGCCATGCCTGCCTATTGCCTCAACTGCCTACTACTTGCCAATAGGTAAACTAATTATTAACTTACTTAAAGAGCAAATCAATAAGGGGTACACAATCACATTTATTACACAATAAGGGGTAACAATTAAATACTTGCCTTATTTACTTAACGTAGTATGCTGAGCTGACTGAGGCTCAGGCTGCTGCATAATTAATTGCTGCATTATTGAATAATATTGCATATATAAAAAATGTATTATAAATAAATATAGTATACTATTATTGTCTAATAATGTCTCTATTAGTCTAATCTGTATCTATTATCTACATGTTTTTCACATGGATGGATGGCCTGGTCTGAAGTTCTAATATTTTAATAATATATTAATTCAAGAAAGTGCATGCAATTTTAAACAACTTTCCCTATTATATAATTTGCTTATCCTTTGTTGAAATGCATAGCCTCCTCCTTGTGCACAAAGTATTATATACTTAGTAAGTAATGTGTGTGCTGTGCGCAATGCATTGCTAATATGTCATCAACAAACGATATCTGAGAAGTATGAAGCAAATTAAATAATAGAAGAGTTAGTTATGATGTTTATTTAAAATTGTATTCTCTATCTGAATCATGAAAGTAAATGTTTGGGTTTTTGCACCTTTAAGTGTGTAATATATTACAGTAACTGTGTCAGTGAGTGAGTGATGTCCCCTGCAATTATCACAATGCAATTTGTTTTAAAATTTATGTTCGCAAAATGTATGGCATTGGCAAAGTAGTTGAAGTTACTAGTACTTGTTGATTTTACATTTGCGGCTTGACATTTTGACAACTGGAACTTAGTGTATTTTCTTTTTTTTTTAACACTGACAGAGTTTGACGTTGACAACAACATCATCCGTCACATATGTACATGTCATGCTAAAATGACAGAGGGAGACAAAAAAGATAGAGAGATAAAAAATGCACCTAGCATTTTAAAAGCAAGCATCTGGGCACATTTTGGATTTTATGAACATACTGGAAAGCACGAATTGGACAAGACACACGCGGTTTGTAAAGCCTGTCACACAAAAATTAAATACCTAGGGAATACTACTAACTTGAGAAATCACGTTAGACGTTTTCACTCTGAGATGCTAACCCCTGCCGCTGTCGCCAGTGCCACTGCCAAGGAAATAACAAGACTAGCTGAAGCTCATCAGCCAAGAATTGATGCAATGCTGTCAACTTTGCCACCCAACTCTGAAAAAGGGAAGAGAATAACCAAAGCTGTGGCAACTTTCATAGCGAAGGACTTACGGCCTTACTCTGTTGTGGAAAACCTTGGGTTTCGCAACCTGTTGAAGACACTAGAGCCACGTTATAAGATCCCGTCACGCAATCACTTAACAGAAAACGTTATACCTGCACTCTACCAAGAAACAAAAGCTCAGGTAATTGCATCAATGAGCCAAGCCAGTCGAGTCGCACTAACGTGTGATTCATGGACTTCAGTCACGACGGAGTCTTATGTAACAGTAACTGCACATTACATTAGCAAGGACTGGAAGATCTTGTCGCATGTGCTGCAAACGAGAGCAGTTTATGAGTCTCACACGGGTTCTCATCTGGCGGAGCTACTGTCTCGTGTCGTGGAAGAATGGCAGCTGTCTGATAAATCTGTAGTGCTTGTGACCGACAATGCTTCGAACATGATTGTTGCTGCTCAAGTTGGAAAATTCCCTCATGTAAAATGCTTCGCCCATACACTGAATCTCGCATCCCAGCGGGCGCTGAAAGTGGCCACGCTCTCCAGGCTTTTAGGCAGAGTGCGACGAATATCAACATTTTTTCACCGCAGCACTACAGCAAACCACTGTCTGAAAGAAAAACAGAAATGTCTTGGCCTGAAGAATCATAAGCTAATAACTGATGTGACAACAAGGTGGAACAGCTCATATGACATGGTCGAGAGGTTCCTAGAACAGCAACCTGCAATCTGTGCCACATTGTTGTCTCCAGAAGTCAGAAAAAGTGAGTCAGATCTCTGCACTCTCAACGAAACAGATGTGTCAAATGCAGAGGATGCTGTGAGTGCATTAAAGCCAATGAAAGATGCAACCACACTGATGTCAGAAGAGCGCAATCCAACTGTTTCTCTCATTGCCCCTCTAAATGCACAACTGCTCCAGAACATGACAGACACCATGGGAGACACACCCATGATCCATGAGATCAAGAATGCCATCAAAACAGATCTCCTGAAGAGGTACAGCAGTGAGGCAGAGAAGAAGATACTTTATACAGCCTCTGCCCTGGATCCTCGTTTTAAGGGACTGCCTTTTATTCTCACAGAGGAGGAGAGATTGGAGATATACAGAGGAGTGACTGAGGAGGCTGCATCCTTGGAGGTAATTTTAATTGCATCATGTTTCTTGAATAGATGTGAGCTGTTGTATGCATTTATTTATGCATTACTGTCTCTCTGAGCACACACATAGCATTAGCTGGCTGGCTGCTCGAGGTAATAATGAATGCTATTTTTTCTATTCTTTTGTTCAAACACAGATTGAGTGTACTAGTACAGTTACATCTAGGAGGACAAACGTGGATGAAGTGCCACTGCCTGAGGGAAAAGAAACTCTGGAAGAAGAATCAGCCATCGAGGAGGATAACCCTTCTCCTCCCAAAAGAAAGTCCACATCGCTTCTCATGACTTTGCTGGGACAGTCTTTCACTGACACTGAAGGTACAATAGAACCCAAGACCCCCTATGCCAAGGCTGAAGAGGAAATAGAGAAATATTGTAAAGCCCCATCTCTGCCTCTCACTGAAGACCCTTTGAAATGGTGGCATGTACATGAGGTCATATTTCCCCTCCTCTCTCATTTGTCAAAGCGATACTTGTGTATCCCAGGTACAAGCGTGTCTGCAGAGCGGGTTTTCTCCACTGCAGGAGATGTGGTAACGGCTAAAAGAAGCACCCTCAAACCAGAGCATGTGGATCAACTAGTGTTCTTACAGAAAAACCTACATATTCCATAATTCTGAGTAGTGATTCAGGTTTATAATATTAATATTTAATGTTTTTTGGCACATCCAGAAGAAAGTGCTGTGTGCCCCACTGCCCAGTGCAGACTACTGTTAAGTTATTTTATATTTGTTACTGTTATATAGCTTATAGCTTTTTGAAAAATGAAGCTTAAAACCTTGAGTAAATCTTTGTTGGATCACAAAATATACTAGTACACTACACGACACGACCGACCACATCACTCTGTCACAGTCACACACACACACACACAATACAAAAGAAACAACACACAACTGCACACACCTCATGTGTGCGTGTCAGTCAGTGTCACCCTTCACCATGATTCACTCTTTTTATGATGTGTGTTTTTTTTGGTATTGTTTGACTGTGTGTGACTGTGACTGTGTGTGTGTTGTGTAACAATATATTTGTGATCCCATAAAGATATTGATAATCAAAGTTAGTAAATCTAGTAGTTCAATGCTACTTCTTGTATAATGTCTATTACTACTTCTAGTGTTACTGTGATGTTTGCCAATCAGGAAGTGCTCTGTTTTGTAGATGTTGTGCTATTGTTACAGCACACCCCTGTATTGTTTGCAATGCACTGAGTGCATAGTGCACACTGCATAAGGGATTATTAATATTATTCATTCACACTAAAAAATTGTCTATTTTAAATAGACCCTTTAAGAAAGATATCATATGTTTTTGTTTATGATCCCAATCCCAAATGCCATCCCACCCACTCCCAGGCAGATCTGTAGGGGTTAACCGAATATAACCAACCAGTTAACAATAACAATGTGTGTACTGCAGTGTCTAACTGTCTCTTTATGAGTGTGTGAGTGTGTCTGTGAGTGAGTGAGTGCCAGTTTGAAAAGTTTGTATGTATCTCATTCTCTATGAGTGTGTGTGAGATGAGTGTATTAACTGCCTTTGAATTTTTTTGTTTGTATGTGATTGTGTGTCTGTCCCAGTGTCACTGTCTAAGTGTCTATGAGTGTGAGTGTGACTGTGGCTGACTGTGGTGCCATTGAATGTTTTTGTTTGTGTGTGTGTCCCACTGTGTCTCTAGTGTCTGAGTGTCTAGTGAGTGTGACTGTCTAACTGTCTATGAGTGCACTATGCAGAGAGTGAGACTGAAGCCAAACCCCACTATAGGGGAAGGAAAAGCCTTGAGTAAACCTTGAGTAAATCTTTATTGGATCACAAATATACTGTACACTACAGACAGTACAGCACACACACAGTGCCACACACAACAGCACAATACAAAAATAAAGCACACACACCTCAGGTGAGTGGCGTGCCACCCTTTCTTCACCATGATTTACTCCTTGATGTCTGTGTCCTTTTTTATGTATTGTTTGTTTGTGTGTGACTGCTGTGTACTGTTCAGTGACAGACTCAGTCACTATTCAGTTGTGTGTAGTACTGCTTTAACAGTAACTAATAACTAACTAATTATATTTGTGATCCCATAAAGATAATATAATCATCAAGAAGAAACTGTAGTTATAGTAGTTCAGTTCAATGCTACTTGTTTTAAATGTCTCTCTCTCTAGTACTATTGTAAGTCTGTAACTGTGTAAACTAATTGTATATGTCACAATCACATGTGTGTTGTGTGCACACTCTGTGCTGTGTGTTGTGTTCCAGATTCTTCACGTGATGTTTGTTTGCCACAAATTGACAGTCATGAAGGCACAGTGGACTGCACCTGTAATTTTGTACCTATAAGGGATTTATGTTTTGTTTTCTGAGGACAATTTTCACACAAATAAGGTATTATGGTGGTAACTTAAGCTTAACCTATCTATTTGGGTTTTAATTTAATGTCTATTATATTATTATTACTAAGTAAGTAAAGAAATTAAATTAAAACCAACATAGATAGGTTAGACATTTATTTGTTGTTCATGTTTCTTTACAAGTGTATAGTGTACTACTTACTAATATATAATATATACATTTAAATATTTTCTTTTACTGAAGAAGTACACTGTGAGCACTGCACTTTTTACACTACGTACTCTGTAACTACAGTTTGATGCCATAATATTGTTTCCAAACCAATACAACAATTGCCATTTAGTATTTACTGTTCTATAAACTGTTGTTGTCTGCTGTGTTCAGACTTTGCCACAGGAAGAGTGTCCTTTTTTGAGCTAATAAAATAAAAAAAGAGTTTATTTCAATACTTTGACTTCTTGAATTTTTTTTTCTGAAAAATTTAAAAATTGGGCAGAAATAGTGCAGTAATCGTGATGCATCGCGATGCATCGTAGAATCGAATCGTATCGAATCGTTACGATGATAATCGTAATCGAATCGAATCGTGAGACAGGTGAAGATGCGCAGCTCTAACAAATACGTCTGCAGTTTAGTTCTGTCTTATGTTTTTAAAGTTGCACACCCATTGTTTAAGTTATATAAATAAAAATTGAATAGTGTTTTAAAGCCTATGGGAATACACTCCCCAAAGTGAAGCTATATTTTAGCACATGAACAATTGAGTGCTATAGATGTATTCTGTCAGTTCAGTGTCTATACCAATGGTTTTTAAACCTTTCCTCAAGCCTCCATA